>NC_087512.1:78368717-78676217 GCF_036417665.1 Passer domesticus | reverse complement strand
TCCCCAGGGCATGGAGTTGCCTGTCACTCTCCCTAGCACCGTGTCTGTTATGCAGCAGATGAAAAGGGAGTTTAACCCCACAGTGTTAGTACTGCATCTCTTGATACAGAGGCATCTGGCTGGACACTGCACATTCTGCACCTGGATTAACCATCTTTGTTCTTTAAGCTGTGTTTTCAAAGGGTTACCTTCACTGGATTCACATAAAATTGGTGTCTCTCCATCATTTCCAGAGCAATGGTCTTGTACCTGTATTTTTTGGCATACAGAGAGTCTGGGAGGGCTCTGCCTGCTCCGTGTGGCTCTGTGCTCTGCTCCTGAAATCCACCTTTAATGGGTCACACTGAATGTGTGTTTCCTCCCTTAATCATGCCCATTTTTGGGTCACAGAATCCTGGGCTGAATGCTATGTAAAAACTCCTGTTGGTGTTATGTATTTATCCTGTGGGGCCACATCTACATTTACAGCTCATTCCTTAAGAGCTACTTGAACCACAAATAAATTTTCAAAATCTATTCTGAAAGAGTGCTGAAAGAACCAAATGATGACTTTTATCTTAAACATGGGGCATTTTCTTCTGGTGCTACCCAGACCCTGTTTTTACTTTCACAGAACAATACTTGCCTTTGAATTACCAAGGAAAATTCTGTTTTTTCTGTGACAAGCTTCCTTTTTTTTTTCATGCACCAAGGGAAACACTGCATTAGGCCAAATGACCCAATGTTGCTTGGGAAAATATCTAACAACTAAGGGCACTTGTTATGAAAGTTCATCTGATTAAAGCTGATTAGGAAGCAAACCTCTGGATGAAAGGAGGCTTTTGTGAACTTTTCTTTCAAAGAACGTTAATCCCTGATAAGATACGGTGTGATACAGAGACTATTACTTTTTTGACCTCTGGTAACTCTTCTGAAATAATTCACGGGATGAGTTTGTCAACATTAATCTGTAATCTTTAATTATAGGCAGAGTTCAAACTGATTTTATTTTGTTCATCCTCACTTTCCCTTCTCTAAAAGCCCAGGGGACAAGAAAATAAAAACACTTTTGTGGCATTAGTAGAACTTGCCATGAGTGATAATTTCACTTTCTTTCGAAGTCATACCTCAAAGCAAACTCGACAATCTGCCAAAACCTAGTCCTTAGCAAATCACTGGTGATACTCCTATAGAGGGAGGAAACACCAGTGGTGAAATTCCCAAGTCCAAACAGAACCTTTCCCCATCATGGAGGGAGTAATGGACAAAAATTTCTCTCAGGAATTGAACAGCAGATCTGGTATTCTTCCTTTACAGACTATTTAATCTATCCATGCACAGATGGGCAGATGCCTCATCCCGTTTTATGAACACTTCTCTGCCTCTGTGCAGGACACAGAACCATCTGCATTGTTTATTTATATATCTTTCTTATTTTCTCTGTTTGTCATATTTTTTTCTCTGTATTTTTGCCTTTAATGGTGTCATAATCCCAGCTCTTAGTTTGAACTGTATCTCTTTATCTAGTCATGACAATTTTGCCTGGTTATAAATTTCATGAAAAGCTCACAGAAGGTATTTTTTTCTTGCAGTAGCCCTCTAGCTCAACCAATCTGGTGTCAGCACGGAGAAAGAACAGCACCAGAATATAGTAGATTTGTGTGTGAATTTTATAATAATTTACAGAGATAAGGCTCAAGGTATCACCTTGTGGACACAAATTTGATACAGACACAATGGACCCAGGTGGAACTGAAAAAGAAGACACTCTGGGATTTTACATATTAAGTAATCTTTAATGTGTTCTCTGATTGCCCTTGCCTGTGGGCAAAAAGGAGCTGTAATTGGGTTAATCCTCTCCATTGTGCTACCAGGCATAGGAAAACACATCCTGCTCCAAGATACCTAAATAAACTCCATTTACAATGTTCTGACTCTGCAGCCAAATTTTTTAAAACTGGACGCCTTTTTGGGGATAATGCTATCAAAATAGCTCATTCACCTCTCAAAAGGGGTAAATTCCTGCTGGCTTGCTACTAATCTGAATCATGCACCTTTGCATGATTTATTTAGTATTGGGACCTGCCCTTTTTGAGTCACCTTCACTTCATATTTTCATCCTTTTAGTGTTATTTTGTGTCTTACAGGCACTTTATACACCTTGGGATTAACTCACTGTGATGCCTTCCACCCCTAAATGTGTTGCTGCAGCTAATTTTGATCCAGAGCCTGTAGAGATTAAAGATCCTTATCGCAGATGCCTTTTGCAGATGCCTTGTTCCTTGCTTTCCCCACTGCCAAATTCTCTTTACTACCAATTTATTCCAGATTTGCCTTCTAAGAGGAGGCTTGACACTTCCTCATCCATGAATCATCTTCATTGCACTTTTACTTTTCTTCTAAAACCCTGTGTAAACACTTCCTTCACAGGTTATTCAGGGACTGTTAAACCAAGCCTTCAGAACGCTGAATGTTTCCTCCATAGAAATGTCATTAATTCTTGAACTGATTGCTGATTTTTTTCCCATTCAAATTGATCTCTTAAAAATTTGATCACAATGCTTCAAAACTGCAAAATAAGAACATGCAAGTGTTTGATTTTCTCCCAGTCTTGAATGCTGATTAAGTTATTACACCTAGAAATCCATGTTTTTATTTCTCACCAGTGAATTGAGAAGTCTTCTTTCCTTTTTCTGGGGAAAAAACCCAAATTGTGGAGTGAATTATAATAAATATTGAACTTGTATATATAAAGACAGACTGAGGATGCCAAACATGAAATTCCACCAGATGTCCTCTGTGAACACAGCTGGCTTATTACACAAATCCAGAGCTCTTTCACTGCAGTTTTAAGAACTTATACTGAAGGCTAAATTTCAGCAAAATTCCTTGTGTACATGCAAACTTGTGTGTAGAATCTGATTCCAGACAATTCCCAGTGTTGCATCCTATTTAGTAATTTGAGCTTTTTTTCAGAGGTGATGGAATAGGAGCAGTGGCTTAGATTTTGGATGCAACCTTTCAATATTTTCCCCTGCTTGAGATCTCTTTTACCACTGTAATTTTTATTTTTGTATATTTTCTGTACAAAAGCAGTTGTCTTTCCTGAGGCTTAGGCTGACCAGTGATGTTTAGCTGCAAGACCAATTTAGCCTGTCTGGAAGCCTTTAACTTTGTGAGACTTAAATTTGGAAGACTTAAGCTGAAGGTTTGGGTACACATTTGACAGTGCTCACAGTCTTACAAGCTCTTGTGAGGGCTTGCATCTCCAGTTTTAATTCCATTTACAAGTCTTTGTAAGGTCTCATCCATCTCCAAATGACACCTCAGCCACGAGAGGGGTACTGTAGGTTCTGACAACTTCAGGGCAGCTCTGATAGCTTCCTGGTTCAAATTCTCATTTCTCTGTCTCAATAAGAGCATTTAGGCCAGAAAAATAAAAATCCTTCATCCCACACTACTTTTAAGGACACTGTTTTTTGTTCCTTTGCAGTTGATGTCATCTTTCCTTAGATATTTTGGCTTCTATTGCTGACTTTACTGGAAGCAGATTCCAGCCAGCTGATTCAGAGGTGGGATCATTACAGCTTTAAGGGAAGACACATGATCCATTTCTTCTTTCTGAGAAAAACTCTCAGTGTAATCCCTAAATTCAAAGGTGATATTTGGGTTGGATTCACAACTCATGGTACTCTAAATTCAGGCCTTCTTTGAATGCATGTTCATGTGTTGAAAAGCTAACTCTGAAAACCTAACCATGATATTTCAGGGGAGTCTTTTTTTTAGCCACTTATTTTGTGGGTTTTGTTCTGACAGATTTTCTACATGATTTATTAAGTTTTATGAATACTCCAACATTCAGACAAATCGGTCAGCTCTGTTCCTAGAAGATGAATCTCTGGATTGAATCTCCCAAAATTGTTTGAATACCATCAGTCTTGTGATTAATACTCATTCTGGCATGGGATATTTTGACTCCTGCATCCATCTTTTCTTAACCCAGCCCCATTTTTGTGCATGCTGACCTGGTGCAACCTTTCTAGGGCATCTCTCACTGCTGTCTGCACTGTGGTGCCATGCCTTGCCAAGAGGTATGAAGAGGAAAGGAGCATCTTCCTATTGTGTGACCTGTTTTCTCTTCTCCAATAGCCTGCCTTAATTGTGTGCCACGTTTGTCCTTTTACATCTTTTGTGATTAACAGGGGTAAGTCCTGGCTTGAACTTGTGCCTGTAGGGCCCCTTGCAATTATCATCAGGCACCCACAAGTCTTGCCAACTTCACAAAAATGTATGTTACACAAATCTCAGGCCCCAAAAGAATATCTTCTCTTTCCTTCCTTGTTTTCCCTTTCATTTTTTTTTTGGTAGAAATTCAGTTACCATTGCCTATTTTTCCAAAGAAACCTTTTTTTCACATGCTACGTCTACTACTTCACAAGTGAACATTGTCAAGCAGAAGGCACAGAAAAGGCATGGAGCTGACACTGCAGAATGATTTCTAGTCTCATTTTTTCTGTGCTCCCTTTCAAAACAGTTTTATCCAAGCACTGTATTTTCCCAAGTGCTTCTGGGCTGTGTTGCTTGCTTAGTCTCCTCCAGCAGATAAAACCTCTTCTCCTCAAGATTTATGGTACTAGAATATGTAAGCAGAATCCACTTAAATTTTCCAGATTCATTGAGAAGACATTCTGCTGGACTTAAAGAAATCTGAGATATTTTGGTGAAATTACCAATGATTTGACTTGAGTCATAGACCTCTGAAAATCTTCCTCAGAACACATAAGTAAAATACAATTTTCATGCTCATTTCCCCAAGTGCAGCGTGCTGTAAAACAGCATTTTTCACATGGTTTTGACTTGCAGACACAGTGACTTGAGACATAACTCTGCAATTGGAGAACAAAGTTTAAAAGTTTCCTGCTAAAAGGTTTAATGATCCAAAATTTACGTGTTAAGATACCTGATCTCTAATGTGTCACCTTCATGACAGGAATACAGAGGGCTGTGTGAGGTATCCAGTCTTCCTATAAACTTCTTGGAAAGAGTTATGGCTTTGTGGGGAGACCAAGACACGGAGTTACAATAAAGAAGGAGACACAATCATGGGCAATAAAAAGCTTGCATCAACTGTGGAAAGCAGGGGTCTGTCTGAGACCTCTCCATTCCCAGTCATCAACGTTTTACACAGATTTTTTACTCAATTTTACTGACCTCTCGGCTCTATAGAACTCACCCACAACACTGAAAGATCAAGTTCAGTACAGTCTCTTTTCTAGCATACATGTCCTTGCTTCCTTTCAAACTTCAGTAGCTATCAAATAATGGAATGAAAACATTGATTAAGTTGGAAAAGACCTTTAAGGTCTTTTAACCAAGAGCAGTACTAAACCATGGCCCCAGGTGCCACGTCCACATCTTTTAACTCCCTTCAGACACGCTCAATGATCTTCTCCACTGAGCAGCCTCTTTCAGTGAAGAAATTTTTACTAACATCCAATCTACATCTACTCTAGCACAACCTGAGGCCGTTTCCTCTTGTCCTTTAATTTCAGGGGTAATCAGAAGCAGCCCAATATTAAAATCTTGAGAGTAAAATAAGGGGAAAATACTAGCTATATGCCAACCTTTAGCAAAATGGCACTCCCATTTAAACAGAGGTGGCAATTAAAATAAATAAGTGCACTTTAAAAGTCTGTGTTGCTCTGTCCATCACTCATCAGCATTGCTTTTTTGTATAATTATCATTATTCAAATTGTCAAAAAGTTCCATGAACAGAACTTCTTGGAAAACCTTTGCTAGGAAATTAGATGTTTATCCCCAGCTGCACAGGTTATTTATAACCTGGAATAAAAAGGCTGTTCTGAGGAATTTTGAGATTCTGTAGATCTGCTGGCACAGGATTTAATCTACTCTAAGCTGATTATACCCAGAGCTGAAGAAGGTTAGATAATAGCAGAAGCTAATGGACCAAATTGTGTTGTGTACATCCTGTGCAATTCTGCTGAACTCAGCTGACTGCACAACATAGAGCTGAGGCAGAATTTATCCTGACAGCCCTCAGTTCAAACACAGTCTTCAAAGTAAGTTTTGGAGTTTGATGCCCAGGTCAACTTTTGTTTTATGCATGTTTTAGCATTCATAATTCCCTGTTCACCTCTGGGACAGAAAGTTTTGGAGAAGAGTGTTCAGGTCCAAAGAAGAGTGTTTCATGGTCCAGGAAAGGAAAGACCTCAACATTCAGTATTTCAGTGGGAAAAAACCCCAAAAACACAGTGCAAAAAGTTAATATTTATAGCAGTTGTGTAGTGTGAAAGAGGTAGATTTTCTAGCCCTGGCATTCTTCCAGTACAACTTGTCAAACCAGGTTACATATGAAATGTGCCTGCAGCCAAAAATGTGAGAACTCGGTGTGACGATGTGCAGAGGCTTGTTTGATTTGGGGTGATTTTCAATTTTCATCAAAGAAACTACATGATCCTCTTTCATGGGTAATATTTCCAAGGCTCATTATTATTCCCTTGTTTGCTTTGGTTACTGGGGCTCATTGGAGGAAACATTTAATTTAGTTTCTTCATTATGAGACACTTTTTGTCAAGGTGCAGTGTTGTGCTTTGTTCTTTAGACTTCAGATCCATAAAACCCTCCCTGGCTTTGCCATGTTTATTGACACCCAAGGGAATCTGCATTGCATAACGTGTCAGACTTGATTTGTTTGTTTTTCCTTCCCAATTGTCTCTATTTTTCTTGGGAAATATTCTCCAAAATTATTTTTTTCAGACATAACGACAAAAGCTTATGTTTGAAACATTACTGATTTCACAGTGTGAAGAAATTTATTTCATATGACAACATCAACACAAGGGATAAATAATTATTTTACTCTGTTTCTGCTTAGAGGTGGCAGCACACAGATCAAGGATTACAATTTTTTTAAACATGCCAGCTCAGCAGGCTGTGATTGTCCAAGTACTCTTCTAATTAATTTTTAAATAGAATGAACTATCATTGTTTTTTCTATTTGAATGAGAATTCTGTTTGCCAGCCAAAGTAGTTGCAGCAGCTTAGGTGTGATTTTAGTGAACCTGTTGTTTTTTATGCAGTATATTATTTTTATCTTTCACTAGTTCATGGCTACAAAGAGATACTTGTGCCAAAGAGAGAAAAGAAATCCAGAGGTCCATGCCATAACAGGTTTTTGGAGTTTCTGTGTGTGAAAAAACAGTTCTGTGTAGACTATTTTACATTTTTATTTAAGTTCTTGACTTCCAGTTAGTGGAAAGTTGTTACAACTTGTCAGGTGAGAAAGTAATGAATAAATATTGAGCGTTAATTAAATAAATATTATGGTTTTTTAATGTGTCCTTTCCATCTGTTCTCGATTGTTCTTCATTGTACAAACACATTTTCCCTTCCCTATCACACATTACTTTTAATCCTCCCTGTTTCAGTTTTCAGTCCTCCTAATTCATACAAGATTTATTGTTTCACCTGACAGAATCTTCTGTCCTGCCCTGATTTCCAAAGACTATAACCAAAACCTCTTTTCTGTTTTGCTCTGCAGGTTGGAATCACATCTTATCAGCTATTCAGAAGTTCCCTTTTCACAGCCTTCCTTACTAAATTTCCTTGCAGGTTCTCTTGAAATTACCTTTTTGCATGTTCTACCCCCTTTCATCCTCATTTTGTTAATGCAGTAAAAATGCAGTTTATTTCCCTTCCTTCATGTATTGTTTGACCAAGGTAGAATATGTTGCTTGTGGAAGTCAGTTTAGCACACAAACCATTTTCCTGGCAGTTTTGTTCTTCTCTCTGTCTGGTTAGGTGGAGGCTGCTCATGTTTTTAAGATGATTTCTGCAAGGTATAAAACTCCTCCAGTACTTATTGCTTCTTTTGTTATAAGCATTCATCAGTGTCACTTGCCAGCATCCCTGTGCTGAATGTACCTGCAACTTGCAACAGCAGAGTGGAGATAAAACTGAATTTAGAGATGTCAAGCTACTTATTCTGTAGAATATGTGTGCTGTGAAAAGGTGAAAAGCCTAGGTTCTCCTAACATCAGTAGAGGTAGCTGAAGGGGAAAAGATTTTTTCCTGAGAGAGAGGAAGGAGGAGAACAACCTGAGAACAGTGGAGTGGGGAGCAACCTTCCAGAACAGGTTGGAGCTGGTTGTTTTGAACCCAACAGCTGTGCTGTGCCAATTGGCTGCAACCCTGACAGCAGGTGAAGCTCATTTCTGTCAGACTTCTTGACTCTGAGTGGTTCCAGCAATGTAGATACTGGTGATGGACCAAAGAGACAGAGAGAGATGGGATCTGCTCCATTATTCTGCTCGGAGCAGCTTAGACCCAATCTTTTAATTAACAAAACTTTAACTAGGGTTTGGGTGTCCCTGGCTGTTTGCTGTGCAGAGAGATAATTCAAATTGCCAGGCACATTTACTCACGTAGTGAAACCACTGGAATTGTTGCCCCAGGTCAATGCAAATGAAGGAGGGACACTAACAAGAGGACTTAGATCAGGAAGTGATTTCTGTAGAGGAAGAGGAGACAAACAGGATATGGGGAATGGAAAATCCTTGTGAAGACAGCTTAGAAACGCCACTCTACTTTCAAGGAAGCAGTGGTCTAAACATCCAAAATACAAAAAATTATTTAGAAGTTAATATTTCTAGACTTGATCTCATCTGAGCACATGGAGAGAATACATTAATATGACAGCTTGCCTTTCATCCAGGGGCAAATTGGCTTTTGGAAGACAGTGAGATATCAACAGCTTTTCACAATGTTGTCTCAGACTGCAAACTGAGTGAAAACCCTCTCCAATGAAAGGATTCTGGTCTCAATCCAAGTCCCACCCATTATCCTCTGCAGAGTGAGTCAGAGCCTCCCAAACATCCACGAAGTTATGTCAACACTCTCTTGCATGAAAGGAAGAGAGTCCTCTACCCTGGAGACTTACCACAGATAAAAATTATTTCAAGTACATGTTGCGCTGGAGTTTTTAAAACACAAGTGTCCAAATAAAACGCAGGTTTAGGAAGCAGGTTTCTGGTGTGATCAAGACGAAGGTAAAGGAACAGAGGTGCTAAGAAGTCCTTACTGAAAGCAAGCTCGTCACTTTTGCAGCTCTACAAAATTCCTCCTCCCTTCTTCCTCTTCCCTCCAGCATCACTGAACAATGTGTTCCAATATTATTTCAATATATGACTAACATAATTAGTTTAATGTTTTGCTCTTTCCTCACATAAACCCGAAAGTAAACCATAATTCCACCATAAGTAAACAAAGAATGGCTTGTGAAGCCTCCCTTGAAAAATGCTGGTGCAAAAGACAATACAGAATTTTGCAGAAGTAGCAAAAGCAGTAAAAACTGTTCAGCTTCATACGTTTCTTCTACTCACCTTCATTTCCAGAAGAAATATTAAATTCCAATGAAGAGATGTGCTGTGGGAAGGCCAGCAGATCCTCAGGTTTTCCCTGTACATCCCTGAAGAAACATGCAGGAAAAAGTGAATATCATGGCAGACACAACTGGAATTTTCAAAGGCACAAAGCACCAGCTTCTCCTGAAAATTGAGGTGCACAATGATCTATTTTTCTTAGAAAATGTTACAGTTAAAGTATATGCACAAGTGTATACTATATAATATGCCTCACACATGCACATGTGTGTATAAGTATACATGCAATGCATAAATAGGTTTTAATTACTATCCTTCATTTTTTTTGTGCTTTCTGTCTTATCCCTGCTGAAGTGTCATTAAATTACACAGAAAATAATATAATGAAGCTTTTAAAATCTGTTCATTTAGCACTCTAGGAAATTCAGAAAGATTGAAAAAAAGACAGTGTAATGTACAAACATTTCTTTTGCTAACATCATTATTTGCATCCATACATCTGCTTGATATAATATCTAATAAGCTTGGGAAACACAGAGAAAATATTTTTAACGTAGTTGACTGGCTGACCACAGAGCACTACCACAATTTTGCAAGAAACATCAAGACAATGCTTGAATACTATTAAAGAGAGATGCAGTCTGAAAAAGCCACACAGAATCATAGAACTATACCTTGGTTTGGGTTGGAAGAGACCTTTAAGGACCAGCTAAACCAAACACACTGCCATGGACAGGGATGTCTTTCCCTAGATTGTGTTGCTCAAGGCCCATCCAAACTGGCCTTGAATATTTCCAATAATGGTGAACCCATGACTTCTCTGGACAACATGTTCCAGTGCCCTCACCACTTCAAAAAATTTCCTCCTTATATCCAGCCTAAATCTATCCTCTTTCATTTTAAAATCACTGCACCTTGTACTGCCACTACATGTGCTGCAAAAAAATGTTTCTCCATCTTTCTTTCTTTCCCTCTAATATATTGAAAAGCTGGAGCATGTTCTTCCCAAACTCCTCTTCTGCCCAGGATGAACAACACCAATTCTCTCTTCACTAGGGAATGGGCTGCAGCCTTTTGATAGTTTTGGTGGCTCTTCTGTGGTCCTTAGTGAAGATACTGAACAGTATTGCCCCAGGGTGGGTCCTTCAGGAACACCACACATTGCTGGTCTCCACTGGGACATTGAGACACAACTGCCTCTCTCAGGATGTGGCCATCCAGCCAGTTCCTCATCCATCCATCCATCCTCCATCCATCCATCCATCCATCCATCCATCCATCCATCCATCCATCCATCCATCCATCTGCCATCCATCCATCCATCATCCATCCATCCATCCATCCATCCATCCATCCATCCATCCATCCATCATCCATCCATCATCCATCCATCCATCCATCATCCATCCATCCATCCATCCATCCATCCATCCATCCATCATCCATCCATCATCCATCCATCCATCCATCCATCCATCCATCCATCCATCCGTCATCCATCCATCCATCCATCCATCCATCCATCCATCCATCCATCCATTCATCCATCCATCCATCCATCCATCATCCATTCATCATCCATCCATCATCCATCCATCCATCCATCCATCCATCCATCCATCCATCCATCCATCCATCATCCATCCTTCCACCATCCATCCACCATCCATCCATCCATCCATCCATCCATCCATCCTCCATCCATCATCCATCCATCATCCATCCATCATCCATCCATCCATCCATCCATCCACCATCCATCCATCCATCCATCCATCCATCCATCCATCCATCCATCCATCCATCCATCATCCATCCATCATCCATCCTTCCACCATCCATCCATCCATCCATCCACCATCCATCCATCCATCCATCCATCCATCCATCCATCCATCCATCCATCCATCCTCCATCCAATCCATGTCTCTCCAAAGCACAGGCAAGAATTTTGTGTCTTTTAGACCTTTTTTCTAAAATGGATGTGATAATCCCTTTTTCCCAGCCACTGGACACTTTGTTTAACTGACATAACTTTGCAAATATGACAGGGAATGGAGTGACAACTGCAGGGTACCATGGACTCACATGTATTTAGGTTTTCCAGGTGGTCTCAAACCTGGTTTTCTCAGGATACTCTCTTCTCTGATGAGGCACTCTTTTCCAGGAAATAATAGCTAGTTAAACCGGTGTATTCCAAGTTTTCCTCAGAAGCCTTTTAAGCATCTTAAAGGAAATAAATATATTTTCTGATGCTGTGCTTCCTCATACCCTCTCTGATAAAGATAAAAAGAGAGTATTCAAGGAAATTTCAGGAACTATTTCTATGAATCACTGCATCTCTATTTTTTTTACCACACGTATCTTTATGTATTTCTTTGAACAATTTACTTGTAATGCTCTAATGCTGGGTACGGTACTGTCATGCCCAATAATTTATTTACATAAACTGATTAATTCATCACATCCATATCAGCTTTTCAGGTTTAGGTAGTCTGTACTAAATATTATGGTATTTCATAATTTTACAATTATGTTTCAGAGATGCAGTCAGTCAAAAAAAAAATCATTACAACTTTATATGTATCCATTGACCTGTGTGTAGAATCATGGAATCGTAAAATTATTTAGGTTGGAAAACACCCTTGGGATCATCGAGTTCAACCATTAACCCAGCACTGCCAAGGCCACCACTAACCCAGGTCCCCAGGTGCCCCATCAACACATCTTTTAAATCCCTCCAGGATTAATCACCCGACCACTTCCCTGCTCCAATGTTTGACCATCCTTTCAATGAAGAATCTTTTCCCGAAGTTTAATCTAAACCTCCCCAGCCACAGCTTGAGGTTATTTCCTCTTGTCCCATTACTTGCTACTTGGGAAAAGAGTATATAAATTGATTTGCAGTCCCCTAATTTAAATAGTATACCTTTTAAGCACGATCTTTTATAAAATATGAAATTTGCAACAGTAATTTTCTGGATATCTTCCCAAGGTTTAGAAGTGAATAGAGCTTGTGCGTTTTCCTCCTTGATGATGAGAGTACAGTCAGAATTTCCACACAAGAGACACCAGTCTGTTTAATGGCACATAATCTGTGGGTTTCCTTCCCATGACTCTTTTATTCAACTAAACCAGCACTTTCTAGTCTGTCCTGGATAGGTGATTTCACTCCTTTCCAGAAGCAACAAGCCAGTGCATCTTCTACCACCTGCGCTGTGATGTGGAGCTGTTGTAACATTCTCTGAAATCCCACCCCTTCTCCTAAAGGCAGCTCCACTTCCAGTAGCCACACTTGACAAACTTTGGCTAAACTTACCCAGGAGGTTGAGCCGAAGGCATGAAAAATGTAATTTATAGGACGTGAGTCAGGGGTGCTTCACCCCAACGTGCGCAGAACCCGGTGAGATCACCTGGCACCCTCCTGCACAAATACATCAAAAGCATGTGCTGAACAGGTTTGATTAGATAAATCCGTTGCACAATGATGGTATTTGCTGGAGCTGAAAGAGGAATGAAAGCCTGGGTTGCAGACAGACTCAGAAACGTGACAAGCTGGGTTTCCATCCTGGCTCTAAGGACGTGGTGAAACCTGGAGCATTTCAATGGTGCCCAAAAGTACCTTCAGATGAGGCCACTAGCAGAATTCAGTGTGGTATCACATTTCTAACAGCCTCAGGATTTTGCTGGATATTTCCAGCTTGCTATTACTCCCTGATATCCCAGCATATGGTTTGAGGAATTATTTGAATTATCTTCAAAGCCCTTATAATTAGCTCAGTTTCTTTTGTCTCTGCAAAGCTTGGCAAGTTATGTCTTGTAAATCAATCCCTTCATCTCCTCCAGCAAAGCACAAGGCAAAAACTGTGGAACATACAAAAATCAGGTGAGAACAAAGCACTCCCTTTTCAGCACATGACATAGAAAGTAACTGTAGATATTAATTTTATTTAAGTATGCCCAAATGCAGCAGTCACTATAAATTTAATTCATCATAAATGCCAGTAGCTGTTATTATCACTGGAATTAACCTTTATTTTTGCAACTCTAAACAAAATTGCAATGATCAGTGGTTTGGTTTTTTTTCCTTTTGACAATATTTTTTCATTTCCCCCTCAAATTTTTTTATCTCCTGCATTTGACCCATCAGGCTTGAATGGCAGGAAGTACCTTGCTGCAGTCCATGACTCACTTCAACTCTTCCCCAGCCACTCCCTGGGTGTGTGGATTTTTTGTTTTGTTTTGTTTTGTTTGTTTTTTAATAGGATCAGCTCTTCTGCAATCTGAGGCTGCACAGCTCTGTAAAACGATGTGGCATCACCTGCCTGCCAGGGGAAGGGACCATTGTGATTAACAGCAAGAGGAGAATGTGACACTCTTGCACAAGGGTTCCTCTCACGAGGGCTCCTGGTACAATTCTGGCATGCTAAAATGCTTTCAAGAGCACCCATGCAGATGCTCTGAGGAGTGCCACTCCTACAAACTGAACATGCCTGGCTCCTGTGTTTGGTAATTGTTTGTTACTGGGAAAAAAGCTGTCCTTTGAAGGATGTCGTGAGCACAGGAGTCACTCAGCCTGAAGTTTCTGCAGAATCAGCTCAATTTGGTCATGATGAAGCAGCCATGAGCTACAGAATATCCCTCCACATTTCTGGGGAGAGTTTTTGCTTCCCCAGCCTTTGCTTTCACAGGCAGACTCCTTGAGACAAAGGTTGACTCTTTCTGATTGCATTTTGGAGCTCAGCATATGTTGAGCTAATTTCTTAGTTGGTACCCCAAAGATTTTTTGAGAAAAACCAAAGAAATAATGACATGATGCAGTATTTTTCTGGTCCCCAGGGTCAGTATTTTTTATTTATTGTAGCTGACATTTGACTCCCAGTTGAAGGAGAGGGTTCATTAAGCCCACAGATGCTTCAAGTGGCTGCAGTTGTCCAAAATGGAACTAAAAAGTACACACACTTCTTCTGGGGACTACCTGGTTTCCTAAGAAGGAACAACATGAAGTAAATTAAAAAAAAAAGTATATATATATATATATATATATATATATATATATATATATATATATATATATATAGTGAGAGCAGGAAAACAAGGAAAAATGCCCAGCTCCAGAGTAGTTTGACATTTCAACATGAAATTACAGACTTGCTTTTTCTTCACTGCATGTTCTCTGCTTCAGAGCCAGAGGAAAATGTGTACTTAATCTAGAGATTGTCAAGGGAAATATTATGTTATGTTAAGAAACTGAAAAAAACCTCTTCATGGGAGCACAGAGTATTGTTGTAAGATATTAAGTTCTTACATTGGACTTCCTACCTGCAGCAAAATAAATGTTTAGTGCAGTGATGGCTATGTGGTACAGAAAGCATCTTTGCTACATGAAAGACAGTGAATGGCCTGTCACTTGACCAGCAAACAAAAAGGAAACCCAACCCTTCAGGTCAAAATACTGTTTCAAGCCTAAAGATCAGGCTCTTTTTTTTTTTTTTTTGCCAATTGCATAGCTGTTAAACTTCAAAGCCTTTTCAGCCAGTTGAAAAATGAAGCATGGGCCAGGAGAAGATTTTCTTTCTAAAAATCTCCATAAATTGCAAAGCTAGAAGTTTTATATCGGCAACAATAATGGTCATTAATAAAAGTAATCTAAGTTTTGTGTTTAGAGGAATTGCATATTAAAACGTCAGCTTTGGTGGAAGCGTGGTAAATGTACTCCCAAATCTTTTGAAGATGGCAAACAAAATTCAGCCCACACAAAATGAAAACACCAGCACTTCTTGAACAGCCTTTGGGGTCACCAGTCAGGTATGGGCACAAGTTTATATCCCATATCTGTTAACAGAAATCAGGTCCCAGCCTTAAACAATATTTGTGCAGCAACACTCTGATGTCAACAGCTCGCAGACTGGCCTGGGAGATGAAAAGATTTTTAATGGATTATTTGTGTATTATCCCAACAGCACCTTCAGCATTTTAGGGCAATCAAGATGCCCCAATCTCAAACTCACATCTTCCCTGATACGTCAGTTGTATCTGGCTGGGTAATTTATTCTCCACCGTGCAGCCTTGACTCAGGGAGAGACGTCAGCACGTGTGTAATCTCGAGCAGGTTCGTTGTCCCATTGATTTCAGCAGCTGATTCACAAACCTCTGGAATTGCAGCTGTTGTCTGGCTCTGTTGGTGTTTGCCAGTGAAGGATCCCAAGCAGCTCAAATCCATTACACCCCACATCAGCTCGCTGTGAGCATTCCATGCTTTTGAAATTCTGAGCAGTGGAAGCTTTGGGGACCAAGCATTTACAGCTTGTGGGTCTTTGGGGAAGGAGGAAAATGTCAGGCTGCTCACAAAGAGCTTTTTGATTGCTTTTGTGCCCCCTTCCTAATCCAACCACCCTTTAATTGTCATTTTATTTTTGCTTTTGTATTTTGTGTTTGGATTTTGTTTGTTTTTAAGGTGAAGACAGTAATTCATTGTTCGTTTTCTGTTTGAAAAATACAGCTGGACTGCTGCCTTTTCAGGGTAAACTTCCTTTTGGAAGTTCCCTAGATCCATGTGTTTGGAGGATGCTTTTCTGCCCTAAATCTTCCCACAGTCTTTGGCAGATGACCTAAGCACAGCCTGCTCACGAGCCCAGGTAGGCATTTGGCAGGATAGCAGTTTAACAGCACATACTATTTCTGCTGGGATTAGCAGGCTCTTCCCACCTGTTTTTTTGCTGTCAGAGCAGAGCTGCAGCAGAAGGGACCAGGAGATGGCACTACTGCACGGGCAATTGCATGGAAAGCCAGCATTTTTGTCAGAATTAATTTCTAGGGAAACAGGTTTTCCACAGGCACCCGTCGGAGCTCGTTGCAAATTCAGCCTGCCCTCAGCCTGCTTTGCAAATCTGTACTCCCCAGATTATGGAGTGAGGTGGTTAATGGCTCAAATTCTTCTTTTGCTAACAAAATAATGTTTGTTTTAGCACAGTGTGTACCAGCATGAGGGATGACACAATGTCTTGAGGCACCACAGAAAGCCTGTAATTAGGAGATGTGATTTCCCCTTGTCTTCTGTCTTGAGGGTGGAAGTGTTCAGAAGAAAAGCAGTACAAAAATACCAAATTTCACTGCAGAGCAGCAGAGGAACGGGTTCTCTGCAAATATTTTTGGAGAACTGTTCTTCCTTGGCAAGTGAATGATCTTCAGTGTCAGCACAGCAGAGTTAATTACAGAGGGGAAAACAACGTGCTAATGTAGCTAAATTGTTCTCAGTCTCCTGGGGCTGAAGAACCTGGTAATTTCTGCATAATGGTCAGTCCCGCATGGCAAAATTGGTGTAAGGCTGACTCAGAAGGCGGCAGGAATGTCTGAGCAATAAATGCTGAGCTTTAAATATCCGGGGGATTGGATCTTTCCTCTGCCCCTCCACTTTGTAGTGGCACTAAGGGGAAATGCCTTTTGTGAATGAAGCAGTTGTAGTTGTGGAACATCAGTGTAGGAAGGCCTTGTCTTCCCAAACCTTGTGCCTCCAAACTGTTTTCCTTCCTTCCTCCAGGTGAGGCAAGACACCCTTCGACTTGGTCGCTGAGTTATTGCCAGAACCCAGGACATCTCCTGATGGTCCTGGATGATCCAAGCCCCAGCCAGGGGATTTTGAAGCCCTGGCAGGGGGGTCAGAGACCCTGGCATGCAGCCAAAGACCCCTGTGCCTTTGAGTTCGACCCATGGAACAAATTGCCACCTTTGTGTGAAGAATTAAAGGTCACAAAAGTTTAAGTAGCCTAACAGTAGTTGTCATAGGGTGAAAGGTGGAATTTTGAAGAATTTGACTATGGGGGTCTAGGGCACAAGATGGAGGAATTTGGGCATTGTCCTGTTCTTCTCCCTTCTTCCTAGCATCCATCTGCTTGGTGATGGTGGCACTTTGGGATTGGTTTAGGGTAGAAAGTCACTGTCTAACACAGGTGATAGGTATTGGGACATAACTGTAAATATTGAATACGTAGTTTATAGTATAAAAGACAACACTAACCCGAGGGCAGGCAGTGTGCCTCAGACTGAGCTGCAGAACAGACCCTGGCCTGCCAGACAGAGAATATTTTAGATAAAAAATAACAAACAGCCTTGAGAACGTGAGCAGAAGACTCCTGATCAGTTCTTCGACGGCTGGCTTGGGGAAAAGAGACTTTTTAACACACCTTGTGATCATCTCAATCAGAGGGAACCCAAGAAGTTATGACCATGTTCCATGTTGATGTGGCACCTCCAGCCAGCCCCCCTAATTTCTGGTGCTCAGCAGCCTTCTGCCTGTGAAAGCAGAGTGAGAAACAGCTCCTTCCTTCAGGTACAAAGAAACAGGTGTGCTGTGTAATGCAGGAAAAAAAATGTGAAATGGAAATAAGTGAGGAATTATCCAAATGGGCAGGAGCTAACACCTATGCTGAAAGGAAACCCTGCCATAAGATCCAGGGATTATTGCTCTATGATCCAATACAATATGACCTAACAAACAGGGGACTGAAGAACTCAGGGAAGTGAGTGCTTTCCCCAGAAAGAAGAGACAGGAGCAGGAAAAAAATTAGTTGTTTTTGTCTGCTTGATATTTAACAAGTAACAGACACCTTTCCTCATCTTTTCTTCTCAGGAGGATGCAAAGGAACCATTTCACGGTCAATGTTTGCTCTGGAGATATTCCACTAGCTGAGGAACAGCAACAGGAACAGCTAAAGCACACACAAGAGACTCCTGTCAGATCCATCACTCCATCCCCAGAATGATTAGAGGCTAATTGAGAGAAATACATTCCTGCACAATGGCTAATATGAATAGATTCATGCATGTGTTTGTTTACAGAAACACATGTACATTCATTTTGTTGTTAGAGTTTGCCTGGAGAAATACGCTGAAGGAACCAAACTTGTGCTGTGAACAGTAGCACCAGCTGTTGAAGGACACAGAAATTTACACACTGTCACATAAATGCTTTGTTTACTGTAGTTTAAGAAATGCCATGAGGGGGAAATCAAGCAAGACTGGGGACAGGTTTCATCTTTGCAGGTTGGTCTCCACTCACACCAGAAATCTCCAACACTTTAAGATTTCTTTGAGCCCACCTGGATGGTGGTTTTCTGTCTTGTACTGAACATTTAATATTAATTTTCTCTGCAAGGTCGTTGGTACACAAAGGAAGGAAAAAATCCTAACATGCCTTTGAAATCCTTGCACCATCTGGGCTCTGCCCATTTTTCATCTGAGGGAGTACAAACTGATTTAAATCTTGCAGCAATAGCCACAGCAGTGTGTCAGGACTGTAGCCCTCCTAACACCACATGGAAGAGAGTGAGATGCAATAGCTGTCCCAAATTGCCCATTTTCTGTTGATTGACAGATCCTCTAGCTGGTGCCTTCTCCTTTTTTCTGGCAAAGAGGAGTGGATCCTGCTGTCTTTGCTTGCCCTGGTCTCCACCTGTTGGTCCTGCACCTCAGGAGATGTGTCCTCCATCAAAGCCAGGGTCCATTTCCAAGTGCAATTAAATTGTGGCTCAGAAAATGACAGTGCAAAGTGCAAGGGAACAACATTACCTCGGAGGAAATTATGAATTAAGCAGGTCCTGCTCACACAGCTTCCACAGAGCCTTGCTTCTCTGGGGCATCACGGCTGGACTTGGTAACAGCTGTGACCTCCTTCCTCTGCAGGACACGACATTTTTGGGAATGCTTGCCTTTTGCGTTGCTTTCTGATCCTACATTTTCAAATAATTGAATTCTTCAAACTGAAAACACATGGCTGTGTCTAATTATGATCCCTAATTCCTGCTGAGATAGCCTGAAGCTGACACTTAAAAAAGCTTCCTGTCTGTGGAGAAAAAGCAATCAGCAGGTAATGATAGGCTGGACATTAAAATGCCCTTCTTTTGCTGTTGTCTAGGTCACTTCCAGACAGTTGCTACCACCATGAAATATCAAAAAAAAAACCCCAGTAACCACCCCTAAAAAAGGGAGATACGTGCAAATCTGCATTGTTTGTTGACATCAGAACATTCAAAGACTCACACATGCCACTCACTCATCCACTATTTTCATTGTACAAAGAATGTGGTTAGTCAATAGAGAGAAAGAAGAACAATTTTCAAGACATTTCAAAAATAAATACATTTGTGACTGGAAATTGCTATTTGCCAAATATTGCCTCATAATTCACCATGTAAGTTCTCAATATTTTCTCTTCCCTTCTGCCAGCACCTATCCCCCAACCAAAATTCCTGCGTGGGGCTATGCCTTGGCTTTCATCTGCTGTGTCAAAAGATGACAAAACAGATGCATAAATCTCTGCATTTTGCTTCTAGGAAAAGCTTTCAGGAAAGCACACACGCTTGCTCCACACATACTCAAAACTCAGCAGATGTATCATGATGAGTTGCCTTGATTTGGCTCCAGAATTAAATTACAGCCATCAGCACACACCCTGCTAAGAACAGGGAATGAAACTCTGCTTAGCCCAATCATCCTGCTTTAGCTGCAGTCATGATTTTGTGTCTTTTGCAGAAATATTTCCTCCTAAAAGCCTTCTGTTAACATTTGTTAATGTAAGTATTTTAAAAATACTTGCAGTAGTTGTTTTGTTGACGTGCAGGGCTTTCATCTCTCCCTTTGTAGGTTATTACAGCTGATTGGAACCAAACTGATGAAAAACATTTAATTGTGAAAGGCTGATTGATGAGCCCAAAGGATCTTGCTGGAAATGTTTAGTCTTGAGCAGCCTCTACCAAATCCCAGGGCTGGCTCCAAAGTGACTGAGCAGGGATTCCTGACGAGCCTAATTCCAGAGTTGGGAAACACAGTGGTTCATACAAAGCCCAGGTGATCATGACTCCTGCTATTTAAAAAAATTGTAGTTCTGAGTAATGTATTGTCAGCCCAATTGATGTTTGAATCAAAATTTTCTTTAAGGTGCAGGATAAAGGAACCATGATTAGCTGGAAATGTTCATTTCTTTAAATTTTTTTTAATCAGTTCCAGTACTCTTCAATAGAGCTCAAGTCAACTTTTGCAAATAAAGTTTCCTGCTAGGACCCTCTCGTGTGGAAAAGAGTCCAAAAGTCATCTCCACATGACATTCTTCCATTTTCTTCTATTGTTTTATTTATGGAATACAGCTAGGTCACTTTTGGAGAGATGTCAGGTTGCAGGAATATGTTCTTGTCCCAGTGTGAAAAACTCTTCTGAAGACACTGATTTCATGAGATTGTTCTTCGTCTGGACTAAAATCTGAAAAAAAAAAAAAAAAACAAACAAAACAAACTAATTTAAAGGGTAATTTAATAATAAAATATGACAGACTTTGGTCACCAACTATGAATGGCAATAAAAAGACATTTTTCTGGTTTTGCTCCCTAGTTTTTCTGTCTCTGTGTAGATGAAGACTTTCAAAGCTTTTCTTTGGTACATGTGTCCAAAAATATACATTTTCAGTTTGGGATTTACCCATTCATATAACGAGAGTGTGAGAGGGACAAATCAGCACGATTTCCCTGGGAGGAATTTCACTCCCTTTCAGTCCTTCAATGCCCTTCTGCAGCTGAAAGAAGGACTCAGCAGCACCATAATTATTCCAGCTCTCAGCACAGTTCCAGAGACTAATGAGGAAACTGAGCAGTGGAAAGATGAAACATAAGACAATGCCACAGTTCAAAAACTGTCTGAGAGGCAGAAAACAGGGCAAGAAGCTGTAATTGGTGTCAAATCACAGACAAAAGCAGTCTGTAAAACTGCAGCCTTTGTCTCACGGACCTGTAATAAAGCTTTTGTCAGTGTCACATTTTGCAACAGAGCGAGCCCCAGACAATGCAGAGGATGGGAATTGTGGAGCTGCCCCAGCCAGGCACAGCAGCCTCAGCAGAGCTTCCAGATGCTGCAGGATTTGGTGGCATCACATAACAACTGCTGAACCTTGGTTGTTTTTTTTTTTGTTTTTTTTTTTTTTTTTTTTTTGGTTTTTTTTTTTTTTTTGTTTTTTGTTTTTTGTTTTTTGTTTTTTTTTTCCCCCATATCAGATGCTCAGCGTTCTGTGCTGCTGAGACTTTGGAAAGGCCCCTGCCAGGGCATCTGGACACACAGATTTGACAAATGCACGACCAGATGTGGCTCCAAAATTCTTGGAAAGGCCTTGGCTCCTGCTGAACTTGTGGTAATTTCAGTTATCCAGCATTTTATGTGTGTTCCTTCTTTCTGACCCTTCAGTGATTGATTTTCCGTGTATGTGGTTATCAACTTTTTGTTCTGTGGTGTGCCTGGTCATGGACAGGTATTATTGTAATGTCATGGCAGTTAAAAAAAATACATTAAATGGCAGCTGACTTCTATGGAAAAAAAATATTTCCTGAAAAGGATATTTTACACTTTTTCATTAGGCATTTCAAAGGAAATTATTACATATTACCAAAAAAAGTTTTGCCTAATTTTGACTGGAAAAAAGGGTGAGTGAGAGGCAGGAGAGCATTTCTGTATGGCCACCATCTGTTTTTTTATGAAGCAGGACTACAGATTTGTTTGGGAATTTTGTGTTGTTTATTTTTTTTAATTTTTTTTTTTTTTTACAGGTGGAAAGAGAGAGACAGTGGGAGAAGCAGGTGCTTATTTGAGGTGAAAATCAGGCTACTGCCACACATCTAGTTAGAAACACAGTGATATCTGTTCGCTGCAGCTACAATGCAGTTTTCAATGGATTGTCTAGCCAACATCCCAGCAGTGAGCAAACGACAGCAGTTTCATTTTGTGTGGCAATCGAAACCATTCGGTTTCAAAGAGCGATTGAAGTTTAATAAAGCGTTTCATTGTAACCACCAAACGGTGTCAGATTTCCACTGGCAGGTTTAGGCAAAGAAACCTCCTGCAATTTTTTTTGTCTTTTTTTTTTTTTTTTTCCTTTCAGGACCAACTGAATCAGTGATGTGTCATCAAGAACCAGCCTTTTTTGTTTTGTTTTGTTTTGTTTTGGCTTTACAGTCACTCCACAACTGGCTGGGAATGGCAGGCTGTGTGTTGGTGGAGTGTTTCTCCAAATTCTGCACATTCTGGAAGCATCAGGCCAGGCTTCCCAGGGCACTGCCACAAACTGAACCTTTTTTTTTTTGGTCAGGGAGTGTTGGAAATTTGTTGTGCCAGAAAAGCCAAAGCTGTGGAAGGTGACACCACATGCAAGTCCACATGGTGGAGAGGATCCACTGCTGGAGCAGATCCCAGATGGAAGCACTGGCTGTGCCCCTTTTGCACCCAGACAAGCTTTAGGATGGGTTCAGGCAGGGAAAGCAGGGCAAACCTGGAGCCTAATCCACACTTCCAACCCAGTTTTTGCTGCACCATGTGTAGCATGTGCCACAGCCCCTGTGCCTGAGCCCTTTGGCTTCTCTCATTAACTCTCTTCAGCACTGCAAATTCCAGGGTTGGGAGGACAGGTCCCAAATCTTGGGCTCACACCACACACTGGGAGCTTTATTTTATTCAAGTTTATGTGCCCCAAGTCCTCAGTAAAGGAACAAAGCTGTGTTTGGTGTATGGAGCTGTTTACAAACAATTCAAACAAAGCCTGGGCGGCTGGGCTTGCAAAGCACAAAGGCTCCAGTTCTTTATTGATGAAAAATGAAAAGAAACCCAAAATCGCTGTTGTCCCCACCAAAATAAGTCGTTGCCAGGAGCTAATTCAGAGGCTGGGAAAGCTAAGGTCCACTTCAAAGTTAATTCTGGGGTTGCCCAGTGTGTAAATGTTATGAAACATGCTGGAAAAAGTCAAGATATGAGTCATTCGCACCAATCCATCAAGGCATTGTGGGAACCTACTGCTGTAACCCTTTGGGCTAAATGACTTTCCAAAGAAATTCCATTGAAAGCAAGTCACAGGGGACTACTTTGGCTCTCTGTGTTTCGTTCTTCTTCTCTTTTATTTATTTCCTTATTTCTTTCCTGCATTGTTTTCATTGCTTGTGCTCTTGATTTTACCTTTCTTTCTTGCTGTCTTGCTTTTCTGCTCGTTCTTTCTCACTTTTATTCACCCTTTCTCTCTCCTCCTCTGTTTTCCCTTTGTTCTTTCCTTCCTCCCTTCTTTGGGAACAATATGAACAAAGGATGGAACCAAGGTCTGGACATTGATCTGAAGGTTTGGAGTGACTTGCAGGGGGAGCTGAGGCAAATAAAATCAGTGCAGAAATGCACAGTGAATGGCAGTGATGGACCAGGAGATTTCAACATGCCTTGCACCAGGCAAAGGATGGAAAAGAATGGCAGTGAAGTGACAATGTCAGCATTATTCTCCTGCCTTATTATATATTACTCAAGCCAACTGTCTGGGATTTTGTTGTCACAAAATCAAACTGTTAATGCAACTAATAATTTTCCTGTTCTTCGATCTCTACCACCAGTTTTATGCCACTTACTCTTATTTTTTACCCTTCCAGTACTTCTGTGTTTCTTAACCCCCAAGAAAAGCATTTTAAAGACATCAAAAGGAAAAAAATCTGATAAAAGTGCACTATGAGGTGTCTTCAGCTTTTGTGAGAACTGACAGAAAAATATTGATGGAAACTGTCAGAGGGGAAAATTTAACTTTCAAATCCCATTTTTGGTCCCCAGACAGCATGTTTACTTTCCACAGAAAACTTTGTATTTTGTTCATGAGAATTTAATACTTTTAGAAGAAAAGACAATTCCAATGACAGCTGAATAGAAGCCACTTTATGTTAGTTTCCCTCTACCAAAAAGGCATGAAAGAAGTGTTTTCTGCCCTGGAATTGGATCTAGACACCACTGAAAATCAGAATGTCAAGGAAACCCAAATTATTATGATGGTTTCTGTAGGCACATTTCAGAACAAGATTTTTCATTTATTGGATTTTTGAGAAATCAAACAAGCAAGCAACAACGAAAAAATCCAACCCCCAAATTTTTTTTTTTTAAGATTTTTTTAAGTGACTTTGATATTATGCTATTGGGAATTTTCTTTTGTGAAATGAAACGTGGAGAATCAGACATCTCCATTTCTCTGGTAACCCTTATCTCTGAGATGGTAAAAATCATTGACATGCCTATGGATGTGATACATCTAATATCTGATTTGCAGGGAAGTTAAGGCTGGCAACTCCCTGGTTCTGCTTTGCACTCTGAAACCCAGCAGGATGAAAAGTCAATTATTTTCCTACTCCTGTAAACAAACAGCTCTTGCATCACCAGCTTTGTGCACTAATTTACATTTGTGATGCATAGGGCTGGAGATTACCACACATTAGGGCTAAATGAATTACTGACTGTAATTAATTTGTCTGGGGGTTAAGGCCCTCCTTCCTGGAATTGGGAATGACTCCCCCTTGAACTGGAATCTGAGCTGGAAGCCCCAGACCTTTTTGTCCCATCAGCTGCTGCACCAAGCCACCAGCACCTCTTCTCTAACCCCTTGTACCTTCTTGCACTCCCCTGCACCACAGAGGCTCAAAAATCTCAAAAACGTGGTTGAATTCTACTGGAATACTTGACTAATGCCACCAAGAAACGTCTGGAGATTTTTATTATTTTCTTTCCCCCCTCTGCAGAAGTCAAGAACCTCCTTTGTTTTCTTTATTTCTCACCCAGCTTGTGAAGTTTTAGAGGGAGAATTTTCCAGAGGATTTTCAGGCTAAACTGTGATGATTTTCCTGCCTCTCACTTTTGGAGCAGAGACTTTACAAGGAGATTTCTCAGTCAGCTTCTCTACAAGTTCTTCCTAAAGGTTTGAAGGGAGCCCCAATCCCAGCTTATGGTTGGTCTGCAGTTACCAGGACAGGTTTTGTGGGTGTGTTTCACCCCCTTCCAAAATCTCTGCCTCTCCAAAGGCAGTAGGCACCATCCTGCCAGGTTTACTGTGAGACTCAGGCTACCAGACATGCATTATAAATATGGTTATGTAAGCATGCAAAGCATTGTTGACTAGTAGTACATAGTAGGAGAGGAAAAAAAGGTCTTGTATTGCTGAACAACTTTTTAAGTTACTCAGTTCGAAAGAGTCATCTATGAAATTAACATATTTTTCCATTTTTACAAGGGGAATTTTTCAGAAATCAAATTATGCACACCAGTGGATGGCTGGTTTAAAAATGTAAACTCAAAGAGGACCACGACGCTCTGCAGGAATTAAATCACATGAGAGCTGAGCTGCTGACCCATTTGCAGAAGAAAGTTGCCATCCTAGGAGGAGAACACTTGGAGATGAACCTTCTCTGCTTTCAGGGCTTATTAGTGGCAGTCTGGTTCTCCAAAAATCATTATAGATATAAGGCTATCTGAATTACATTTTCTCTTAACCAGGCAATAAAAAAAACAAAACAAAACAAAACAAAACAAAACAACAAAAAAACCTCCAACTAATACTATCAGACATTTTTGTCCCTTTTTATCATTGTGATAAAATGATATTTTTTTACCATGAAAGTTTCTTCACCACCAGAAATATAGTATTTTTTAATAATCTGTATTCTTGTCCATCTGCATAAAAGAATGTGCCTAATGCCTTTTTGATGTTCCAATAACTAAATGCACACAAATTTAGGGGTATCTTTGCTAAGATCAACTTTATTTTCTAACAATTATGTATTAGGACAAAATCATGATGTGAAGGCACACTTTCCACTGCTCTCAGGCCCATATTTACAGCACACCACCAATGCTGCTTCTGCCAGATTTGATTTTTCTTCAACCTCTTAGGGCTGAAATCTTGTTTGATTTCTGATAATCTGAAACAGGTAGGCATGATGACACAAATAATTTCAATGCTGCTACCCCAAATGAAGAGTTACAGACAATATCTGCTCAATTGCTTCTCATTTTATGTGGCAGGTGGTCAAGAAGTCATTATTTGCATAGTGTTCTGTGGTCACTTAAAGAGGGGGTTCATAATTGGAGTTTATAGCTCTTCATTTGAGCTTCACCTGCTTGCCAATGAATATGTGAGATTATATTGTTAAGAAAACAGGGTTTTTTGTTTGGTTGGTTTCTTTTTGTCTTTCACCAGGATTACCCAGATATTCCCAACAGGGTGGAAAACAAACACTGGCATCTAGTGGGAGAAATTTCAGGGAGGGGATGGAGAAACTGACAGAGGATGGGACATGGCTGGTTTATAAATATGGTCCCTGAGATTTGAAATTCAGCTTAGGCAGCTCCTAATCCACTGACCCCGACTGGAAGAGCAGAGCATCCATAGGGTTTTGCAGTGGCTCTGATATTCTTTGTCCACACTGATGGCCAGTGAAGAAGGCAGAGCTCCATTTGGGGAAGTTCTCCCTTCCAAAAACTCCAAAACCTGTAATTATTCTTCTGAAGCCACTTTTCCTTAGAATCTGGGTTTGCACTTCTGAGTCTGGAGAATTCAAATGTATAGTATGGCCAGAAAAAAAAAAAAAAAACAAACCAAAAAACCAACAACTCCAATTACAGAATTTCTTCTTCCTTCTGAAGTTATGTGCCAGATTCTTCCTTTTGAGTCACAGCCATTGAATCTATTTTGAGCTAAGAGTGTTACTACACGAGGTTTTGCAAGTGACTGGACTGAATGCAGCACAGTGAGCCAGGTCCTGTCTCTTTCTACAGAAAGCACAAAGAAAACATTGACCGGATTGCATTATCTTAAATCAACATTAGACTGTGGCTAATTGTTTTGAGATATTAGTTCCGTGGTATCACACAGCAGGAGTTTAATGATTCCCATGAAGACAGCACCTTGTAACTATTGAAAGGGCTGGAGGCATGACAAGTGACACACTGTCCTTTGCTGCACTAGGTGTGGAAATAACAAACCAGAAATTGTGCAACAGCAATTAACTAAATCCTGCCTTCAGAAGAATCTGTAGACACACCTTGCTCTCTGCAAGGAGATCAAAGAGCTCCAGAAATATGTTTGCCAAGGCCTCTCCAGAGCATTATCCCCAGATCACCTGGAATGTGAGCGACATGGCAGAGGTGTTGTCTTTGCTGGCATCTCCAAGCTCACATCTGAGATGTCGTGCAGTTCGCATTTGTGTCTTTAGAGGAGTTAATCAGGCAGCGTTAGAAAGCAACAGGAGCAGCCTGTGGGACTCAGGACTAAGCAGAACCACAACACTTTGTGTTATCTGAATAGTCCTGCCTGTCACTTCATTATTCTCTTTACTGTCTCTCTAATTTAGTCTACATTTACTGAACCGCCTTTGTTTGTTTGTTTTGAGTTACATTGACAATCACATGTGAAATTACATTGAATTACATGTGAAAAGCATTCACAAAATCCTTGGCTAGGCAGAAATTCTTTCTGTCTCAAGACACAGCTGCATTTTCAAAGATTCCCAGCTATTTGCCAAACACATAGGTCTGTACTGTGTTGATTGTTATATGTGCTCCAAAATGTAAAGGAATCACCTTCTGATGTGCAGCAGTTACGAAATAAAACACAGGAAACAACACCTCTAGTAGAACAATGTGAATGAAACACTAATAAGATTTTACAGGATTTTACTTAACTATGTATTTTATTTCTTCGCAGATTTTTTCAACATTACACATTGAGAACACAAAGCACATTATCAAAAGACAATGAGGGTGGCAGTAGGCTTTTCTAATAATTCTAAGGAAAAACAATTGTAGTTGTCATTTCAGGCTCTAGATGTCAACCTCTATTGATACACTGGAATTAATGGTTCTGTTGTGTTGTACCCTTTGGTGACATTTAAGACAGAACTCATAGAGGCAAAGCTGGGTAGGCGAAAAAAACCCCAAAAGCTTCTGGTACAAGTTCAGGGTTTAATTTTGGGGAGGAAAGGAAAGGAAAGGAAAGGAAAGGGAAAGGGAAAGGGAAAGGGAAAGGGAAAGGGAAAGGGAAAGGGAAAGGAAGAATATTATTAAAAAATTAAACCCAGTGTTGTTGGCACTGGACAAGTCTGACTAAGAGTCCTTCAAACTCAGTTACAGATTTCACTCCTTTACAGTGCCAGCCACAACTCTCTAAATACCTGGGGCCACCCAGGGCTCTCAATTTCCAATGCATGGGTTAGAATTTCCCCTTCTCATCAGGCACACGCAGCTCTGTTTTCCCTCCAGCTGGCACAAATTTATGCATTTACAGAAAATCTCCTTTCTGCTGGAGAAAAAAAAAGATTAAAAAGAGGACTTTTAAATGAAACCTACTTTACACCCCCAGGCTAATTTCCAAAGCAGGTCAGGTTCATCTGCTGAAAACTCACTTCCTTTGCAAGCAGGAGTGGTCAACAGCATAATTTTTTTTTACCTTTCACTTGTATTGTCTTAATTTTCCTTTCACTTGCCCACAAATGCATCCAGACTGTTCCAGTTCTAGTCTTTCCCCTCTTCCACATGTGTGGAATAGCCTCACACTGCAAGCTGCTGGTTCCTAATAGAATAGATGGTGCTGGTGAAAGTGCCAGTGGGCAGAAAAAAATTGGAGTGGTAAAATTCCGTAAATTCCCTACAAAAATTCCGTAAATTCTCTCTTGCTGTGACAAAACCTTAAATGGAAAATGCTATCAGGTTTTCTCTTCTGTCTGTGCTTGTCTCTGGGAAGGAGATCCTTACCTTCTTAAAATATTCTTGCACAAATATCAGCAAATCAGAGATTTATCTGCAATCAATCTGCGACTTCCCATTTAGTACAAGGTGGATCACTTGCCCACGACATTCAAAGAACTAATTACTTCAGGAGTTAAGCATAGGTGTTAACCAGATAATTGCCTTATTGAAGTGTAAATTGGCCAAAGCCACTTTACACTTGTCACGATTACCAAAACAGATGCTCACATTTAGAAAGAGTAAGTGACCCTGACAGAAATCGTGTGCCCTCAAAAAAAAAAAAAAAAATCGAGCGATTTATGATTGTGTGCTGGTAAGAAAAGGGACTCGGGATTCTTTAGGACAGACTCACAAAAAGATACCAAATCCCTGCAAATTTTGATAAAACAAGCACATCTGGATACTCTTTATGATTTCAGCACAGGTTTTTATAATTGTATAACAAAACTTTGCGCTCTTGTAAATTAAAACCTTCATGCTTGCTAATGTCTCATTCAGTGAAGCCTTTACTAGCAGGAATTAAAGTGTTCCAAGATTTTCATTCATCAAAAGTGGCCTAAAAGGGGATTTTTGTTTTGTTGTTCTGTTTTCAGATGTCTGAGATGTGGAACTAAGGGCAACAGCTCAACGATGTTAAGCTGCAAAAATGTTTGTTTACTGAGTTTTCAGTAAAATTAGGAAGACAACTGTGATCAAACATTTATTCTGCCCCCATCTTTCCCCTTCATATCCCTGCCTTCATGATATTCCATCCTTTGATGTGCGTGCATTTTCCAGCAGATTAAGCAAGGTTTGGCTTAAAACCAATGCAATTTAACAGGGGGGAGAAAACTGAATTGAGGTGAACCAGCACGAGAAGGCTTTAATGAAGTTTAAATACGAAATAAGTAGACTGAGCATTGATTAACCCCTCCTGTTTTGGTGAAAAATAATAAACCAATAAGAATTTAAAAAAAAAAAAAGGCAGCTGAACTCAAACAAAAAACCCCAAACCAAACCAGACTAAAACAGAGACTGCTCAGGAGAAACAAAACAAGCACAGTGGAAAAGAAAGAACCATCCCTGAGACCAGAGCTAATTTGGGTAAAGAGATCAAATTATAAAGTCCTTATACATAGAAGATACTGACCTTAACTTGTGCAAAGCACTACCTACAGGTGCTATTCGCCCTAAATTTACTTTAATCTTCACCTTAATTAGTCCACATCACTAGCAGAAGATATAATTTGTTCTTTGATGAAAGAGAAAGAAAGAAAGAAAGAAAGAAAGAAAGAAAGAAAGAAAGAAAGAAAGAAAGAAAGAAAGAAAGAAAGAAAGAAAGAAAGAAAGAAAGAAAGAAAGACCCAAAAAAAGTAATGAAAAATTTTTAAGGATCAGGCCTTTTTGCAAGCAAATAAGGCTACCTCGTTTCTTTGCTCTGATTTTCCTCAAAATGCATTTGGCTTTTTCAATTCTTCCAGGGTCAAGGAAGTGGACGGATGCTTTGCTTTGCTTACAATGCAGAAAAACAAAACAGACGTGTCAGTGAACAGCAACTGGGATGCCTTCAAGTATGCCAAACAACTGAGATGCATCCATTAATATACGTATTTAGTAACTGAGGACACAGGCAGGGAAGCTGCTAAAAACTCAGTGATTTGCCTTAGGTTTTCTGCTGCCACTAAGAACAGCATTTCCAAGCATCTCTGTGAGCAGCATGGCCTTTGCAAGGGCTCAGGGCAAGAATGACAGCTTTGACAGGCTCCTGTCAGGTTATTAATTCAGGTCAAATGGGATTGTAAATTTTTTTAATGTGTATTTCCTCTAAAGACAAATAATATTTTTACCAAAGAAACAAGAGAGAGAAAATACAAAAATATACCACACAAAAAAAATCTAATGTTAGGTTATTTTTTAAAAGAAATTGTCCATAGCATCTTAAGAAGAATTTGTTGTATTTAGCAATTCCAAGTGTTAAGGAATGTGCAGCATAAGATAGGGTAGCTGGAAATAAAGTCTGAATCTTGTTCTATAGCTTAGACCCTAAGTACCCAAGGAATTTCTGCCTCAAATATCTGCAACTTTGGTCAATCTTCCAGTGCTTACTGGATTTAATGATATTTCATCTGACCAAACTTTCTCAGGAAAGGACTACCTTTATTTACTGTTTTCTTTAATATGGTTATATTTAGCTAAGGCTAAAATTTGAAACATGGAGTTCCTTGGAGATTTTTCCACCTTTGGAAGAGTAATCTGAATTCCAGAACCTCTAATACCAGGTTGCAATGCTAAAAGTCTTAATTTCTGAAAGTCAAGTTTGTCTGAAACTCAAGTACATAAAACCATACATGTTCATTTGGACATTTGTTCATTTTCATGGGAAAAATTGTGTCATAAAAATATGTTTAATTTTATAATCAAGGAATTGCCAAAACACCAGCTCACCTGAGTTCTAATATTGTTCTAGTAACATCTAGAAATACAATTTATTTTTTTTCCAGCTGCATGGAAATGCATGAATGTGTCTTCCACCATACTCACTGCATCAAAGAGTTTCATCCTTTTGTTTCCATCCCAAATATAACATTTCTCAGTTGAAGTTTAGCCTGTGCTTTGGAAAGTGAACTGTCCTTGAGGTGGAAATTCCAGGTGATGGAGATCACAGCTGGTTGGAAAAAAAAAATCCCTTAGAGGAAATCTCAAATCAAACATTTGAGTTAGGATTTCTTCAGCTGAGAATGAAAAGTCTCAAATTATTGTATAAGAGGAAGTTTCAACCAATCTTAAATACAATACCATGGGGACTGGATGTTAAGCACCAAATCCTTAACTGATTTTTTTTTTTTTTATGTAAAAGAAGAATCATATTAGACATACCTTTAAAGAAAGTGTGGAGAAAAGCATGAACATTTTCCAAATGTCTTTCCACAAAGTTAGCAATTATTGCAAAAAGGAAAATTCTCACTGAAGAAAACCTTGTTATATGTTAAAAAAAACCAACCAAACAAACAAAAAAACCCCCTTTTTGACAGTTTGTTTTAGTAGTTAATAGTTGTCATTTAGAGTTTACATTTAAATATAATTTCTCTATCACCAACTGTCAGACAATCATTCCCCTCTTTGCTTCAGAGTCAGAGAACCTCTTCTATCAAGCCCTCTAGGTATTGTTCCAGATTGTAATCAAGTCATATTTAATATTCTCTTGCTTTAGCAACCACAGTTCTAAATCCAGAGAAAAATTTTAAAAAAGTGAATTCTTCTCTTTAAAAGAGATTAAATATGGTTTTGAGAATTTTAGTCGAGGAATCAGTGAACAATTCACTGAGGTTCTTTTGGCACCATTTCCCTAAAATCTGTAGATAATTATCCTCACTTTTAAACCAAACACTTCTCTGTGTAGAGAATGTAATAATGTAATTTTTAATCTGCACTTAAAATATCTGTTTACACAGTCGCCAGAGTGACGGTACCACACTTAGAGGATGAACTAAACCTTTCATTATCCCTAATAAAACAAGAATCTGTTTAAATAAGACCTATTGTGGTGTCTCACTTCTCCTTGGAAGGAAACAAAAGAAAAAAGAAAGATAATTTTAAAAAGTAAGTTTGACAGGAAAAACATGTTCAGCAAAGGAGTCTCTCTTATTTAAAGAGCTCACATTCTGAACAGACTGCTGCTAGTGTTTGCAGATTTAATTTTCTTGTGTTTCTCATTCTTCTATAAATATCAAAGGTGTCTCCTTTAAATACTATTTCAAACTGGTTAAAAGAAAAGCTTTGTCTCTGTAACTCATGAGTTAGGGGAAAAACACACTTAATCAAACTGCTCCTGGTCTGTTTTTAACTGCTGTTTCATGCTGGGATTACAGGGGAGATAAAAAGTAGAATTCCTTCCTGCAGCATAATTTCTATGGAAATGTAGAACTATATTTATAGAAATATATAACTTTATAGAAATATATAAGTTTATAGAAATATAGAACTATACTTGTATATAGAACTGGGGTAGCAAAAATTTTTGCTTGGCTTGTGTGTGCAGCTTTGCCTTGCTTGTTAAACTGTCCTTATTTTGATCCATTCATCTTGATTTTGCTCTTCTGATTCACTTCTCCTTCCACCCCACAGTGGGTGGGTGGGGTTGGGAGGAAGAGGAGGGCTGCTGAGTTGTTGGTTACTCATGTGCATGATGAGAGAGCTGATGGAGACTGCTTTGCCATCCTCTTACTCTGCAACTGGCCTTGCCATGCTCTGAGAGCCCACGCAAGAAGCAAAATCCATAAACAGCTCGGATTTAACAGCCCAAGCCCTCTTCCCTGTGGGAAGCTGAGACCTGGCCACGCCAAATTCCCGCCACCCACCCTCACCTGGGCAGGTTTATCTCCTGCACCATGCCATGTGCACAAAGCTGGTCAGAACTGCACCACCAAACAAGTCTGGACTGGTTTGATTCGTGGCAGGGTAATCACAAATCTGATTTACCTGGAGTCAGCATGGGGAGGGTGCTGTGGTGGGCAAGAGAGTTTGGTCAGGAACAATGGACAAGGAAATGTGCATTGCCTGAGGTTCACAGGAAAACTGAGGCACACGTAAGGGAAATGGTTCAGTGCAGGGTGTAAAAATGTCCAGTGGCTGTGCACACCAAGCACATTCCTTTTCTAAGGCATTTACTGCTCTCCCACATTACCTCTTGCTGAAATTCAGCCTGGCCCCTTGGGACCTGGAGAGATCTTGCCAAGGTTGAAGAGCTGCAAGTGCTGGGAGCACAGCCTCTCACTGTGACAGTGCCCAGAGAAGCACTGGGGACCAAAACCCCATTTCCTCCCCTTCTGCAGTGCCTGTTACCTGCCTTTCCCCCTCACCCCTGCTCTGGCTGCTGAAAGTGATGATATCCCACAAACCTAACACTGCAGTGCTGAATTTGCAGATTCCTGGGTTTGGTTGTTGCCTTTTTTATTTAAATTTTTTTTTCCCTCTGTCTCATTTGATTTATAGCTTTGCAGCACTATTAGAATCCTCTCAGCCTGTTTTCTGGAGGGCTCTGAACACACCTCTGGTGTTCCTCAATTCTCCTAAAGGACAGCTCATGATAAGGCTGCAATGCCTGCTGCCTCTGAGAGTCCCAACAGTTCTGGAAATGCACTTGTGCCTTCCCAAGAGATGATTCAGTATGCGTAATAGATCAGATTATTGTCTTGCTTTATGCCTGAAATAATTTCTTGCTCAGCTGCTGAGAGCTGTAGTCCTCTATATTCCTCTATAATTTTTTTCTTGGGAGCGAAACTATTCTGATGCCATTCCACTTACCTGTGCCCTGGAAGAATTAATGTGTAGACCACTAAATAATCATTGGTCAATGGAAACCCCTGTCAGAGAAGGAAATAGTTGATGCCTTGTGCATCCATGGCAGGGCAAAGAATAAAACTGGAATAGGGAATATGGCCAAGAGGCTGGAAGTTTTGCAGACTGATCCTTCCTTCCTTCCTTCCTTCCTTCCTTCCTTCCTTCCTTCCTTCCTTCCTTCCTTCCTTCCTTCCTTCCTTCCTTCCTTCCTTCCTTCCTTCCTTCCTTCCTTCCTTCCTTCCTTCCTTCCTTCCTTCCTTCCTTCCTTCCTTCCTTCCTTCCTTCCTTCCTTCCTTCCTTCCTTCCTTCCTTCCTTCCTTCCTTCCTTCCTTCCTTCCTTCCTTCCTTCCTTCCTTCCTTCCTTCCTTCCTTCCTTCCTTCCTTCCTTCCTTCCTTCCTTCCTTCCTTCCTTCCTTCCTTCCTTCCTTCCTTCCTTCCTTCCTTCCTTCCTTCCTTCCTTCCTTCCTTCCTTCCTTCCTTCCTTCCTTCCTTCCTTCCTTCCTTCCTTCCTTCCTTCCTTCCTTCCTTCCTTCCTTCCTTCCTTCCTTCCTTCCTTCCTTCCTTCCTTCCTTCCTTCCTTCCTTCCTTCCTTCCCAGCAAAAAGCTTTGTTTTGTGTTGTTTTTAAATTATTATTTTACTTTTCATTCTCTTTCTTTCCTCTTTACTTCTCCCTTTTCTGTATTTCGTACACAACAGACCCTCAGAAAACCCAGCATATTTTACAATGACTGCTAAAAAGTGCATATTTTATGTTGAGACAAAAAAAAAAAAAGGGATTAGTAGGGATTGTAAACTTCAAAATACTGGTGATGATTTTTCTTGTATTTACTTTAACTGATACTTACCTCCAGGAATGAGCACAAAGTAAGACACAATTTCTCCCAACTGCTAAAAGACTTTTTGTCAACACATTTAAATTCTGTCCATGCTTGTATTCCTGAGAGCAGACATGAATTATTGTAATTTTTTTTTTTTGCTTATCAGGAAAATAAATATATCCCAAGGTAAATTATGAATGACTGTGGCTAAATAGGTGCAAAGAAAGTGAAAAAAAATATTTAGGATGTGAATAAGCAAAGGTTTTATGCTAGGGAAGGTGGGGAATGGAAGAGCCATCCAGGATAAAAGGAGCAGTGCTATGGTTTGAGCCTTGATGAGCTCCATGGCCTTTTTCAGTATCACAACATTTCATCCTCTGAAACTCCTCTCCTGCTTCCAGGCCCTTACAGCTGTGGCAGACTTTAAACCTTCTAGAAAGTAGAAAATCCAGGAAAAAGTGGAAAAAATGAAAATGTTCTCCACAGACTGGCACAGCCCAAACCCACTTGCTGAGCTCAAAGTGGTGTCAGAGAATCCAGCTGAAATTTTTGCAAAGTGGAGGTGGGCACAGACAACCAGGTGATGTGGGATCCTGGGGGAGCCCCAACAACAAATGGAATAGAAACACTGCAGAAAAATCTTGGCTGCAGGTGGGGAAACGACTCTGCTCCCCTTGTTGCTCAGGATTTTGTAACCCACAGCTTAAAAACCCACACAAACACGCTGTAAATTTCGCAGGTCGCGTGGTGATATCCAAGAGCTGAGCATCCTCGTGAGACCCTGACACAACCCAAACCCCCAAACACTGGATTACAAAAGGTTGGCTCGCAGCCTACAGAAATGAAATGCTAAGCACTTGACTTGAAATCGCATGCTGTGTCAGTCACAGGGTTAGGAGGAAAACACAGTTTATCAAATCCCAGCTGCCAAGAAAAAGAAACGCCTCCAAAAGAGACATAATATATAGGGCAGGCCTGTGCTGAAGACTGGTGTTCCCCCCCCCAAAAAAAAACCCTCTGTGATAATAATGCCTGAAAAATCTCCAGCTGTTCATATGAAGCATGAAAAATCTTAATGAGAGGCCAGATAAAGTTCTTCACAGAACACTTGATATTCCCCAAACCTGGCTGCTAGCAAGACCCCTGCTGGAAATGGTGAGGGTTCCTAAACTAGATCCTGTTCACCCCAGGGAGGTTTCATTTTAGGTGAAAAGCAATACAAATGTTCTCAACAACTCCTCAGTAATCTTTTTGGACTTCCTAAGCCTTGTGCATAACATTTTTTTTTTTTTTATCCTGTGTTAAAAAAAAAAGGAGTTAATGCAAAAACTGGCCAAAAGATACAGCTCATTTGATGGACATTTTTAAGCTCCTACAAGGAGCAGCATTGGCAAAATTCCTACAGCTGCAAGGGACCACTGTGTGTGTTTTAATCTGGATCATGATAAACTGGTTTTCCTCTGGAGTGATGGAAAAGTTTCACGTGCCAGCTTAGCCTGAAGGCTGTGGTGCTTGAAAGAGGGGAAGAAAGGAAAAAAAAAAAAAAATCAACTGCACAAAGAGGCCCACGACAGGTTTGGATCTTGGAAAGATTTTTGTTTAGGATTTTGTGCTCTGCACAGACCCAGGGGCAAAAAGTGAGTCTGTGTTAAAGACATCTTTCCAGCCTCAGAAGTCTGGGTGCATCCAGCTTGAAAGTGACACATTAACCTGGGTGCATTAGAATTCACTGTGAACAAAAAGCATCCTCTAAAATCTGTGCTCTGTTTTAACACTGCTAATTTGTTCTCAGTGCTGGTTTGACTGAGGCTATGAAGAAGTTTATAAGTAGGCATTATCACTCCCCCACAAGAGTAAATAAAATAATATGAAATAAAATAAAATAAAATAAAATAAAATAAAATAAAATAAAATAAAATAAAATAAAATAAAATAAAATAAAACAAAATAAAATAAAATGTGTGATTATATTAATATATTTGTATTTATATTTAGTAATACATATATCCACACTTACATTCCTGAGCCTTCCTGTTCTTGACCAATTGTTTGTTCTTCATCCTTCAAACCATATTTTGGGAAGACAAAAAGAAACTTTTGGCCTGAAAAGTTATAGACAGCTTAAAAAATATGTTTGTATCCTGAAAAAAATCCCATGCTTTCCAAGGTTTCCCTTGTGAACACAGAAGATTTACACCTTGTGCTTTGAGGTTGCAGCTGCCTTGACTGAATTTTTCACACTGTGTACACAGAAAGCATATACACTTTTATTCAATAACTTATTTGGCTTTAAAAGTATCCCAATTTATATTCTTGCCATCCCACAATATTCTTTGGGAGGACAATAAAGTGCCCTACCAATGTTTTTTTAAAAATTATCAAGATCTAACACCACCACAAAAGTTGTATATTGCAGTATTTCTATGCAGAGAGGGAGAGGTGGATCATATTTATCTAAGCCAATAACAGTGTTTTGAATTAAATAGATTACCACGTCTCTTTTATTTTAATATATATATTTATATTTATATTTATATTTATATTTATATTTATATTTATATTTATATTTATATTTATATTTATATTTATATTTATATTTATTAATGTTCATATTAATATCTATATCCATATTTATATTTATGTTATTTACATTTAGATTTATATTATATATTTATATTCATATGTATTTACATTTTATTTATATATATTTATATATTTATATATATATTTATTTTTATTTCTAATATTTATATTTCTAGTTATATTTCTAGTTATATTTATATAATTAGTGTTCATATTTATAATTTATATTTATATTTATATGCATATTTATATACAGACATACAAACACACACATACCTGTATATACATACATATATGTATATATGCATATATAAATTTTTTTTCTTTAAACTCCAAAACTAAATCCACAATGGACTAAAATACAGTCCAAAATAAGTAGTTCTTCTTTTGTAACTATTTAGATTCACCACAGAATGTTGGTGAAGGATTTACCTTCATCCCCTGGCTCTTGCTGGTGAAAAAATTATTTACCACAGTAAACCAACTGCACTTTTGAAGGGCTCCTGTGCCTGCAAAAACGAATCTGAAATTTCACAGGAAAAGCCTCCCTTTGCAACCCTGCACCACTTTAATTTTGGTTGCAGCAGAAAAAGCCAAGAACTGTGGCCCTGGCATGGGAATGTCAGCCCATATCCCTGTAGGAACCACCCAGCTCAGGGCTGGCTATCACTTGAAAGGCAAAATTAAGTTGACTTTTCCTTCCTTCACATGGGCTCTGCCTGTTCTTGCCCGGGGCACGGCGAGGCTCCAGCTCAGCTTGGCTCCTGTTCTGCACTGTTGCACTCACCCAAAAAGGAAAAAAAAAAAAACAAAAAAACCCCACAAAACAAAACAAAACAAAAAAACCCAAAAAAGGCACCAGAGCCATTATTATCACTGAATCACTCCTTGGCTGGATGTTGGCATGGACACGTCTCCTTGAGCAGGTGCTGACAGACCTGAACCCATCCTGCCTGCCTTCCTTCTCATTCCTGCCTGGGTGAAAGCCAGGCCCAGTCTAGGAACTACTTTGTAGCATTTTTAAAAATTATTTTATTATTTTTTTCCTGTAGATAATAGGCACTGCCTGCATGTTTTGACAGAGGAAATTATCATAAGGTCGAAACATTCTGCAGGCAGTGGACAAAGCCAGTTGTCACACAGATGGGACTTCTGAGCTCAAACTAAGACAGGACAGAGGTGCTTCCAACGCCAGGAATTCCAGACAACCCCTCTGGAGCTTCGCAGCTCCTGCATTTTCTCTCAGCTCTGTGCATCCCACAAACCATAGTGAAAAATCTCAGGCTTTCTCCAAAGCTCTGTGGCATCCAAAGCTGATATGGGGCTTTGTGGTTTTGAGCTCCCAGCAGACAGCATCTCCTTGACAGCTCCCACTGTCAAAACCTGTCACTTCTCTTAGCAGACACTTTTGGGGAGGGTATTTTGTTTTGCAGGTGGCACACAGGCTGCCATAAAAGCAAACCCAGATGCTTGCAGCCTGTAGGTGTAAAAAGAAACCATTAAATGGGGTGATAATTCCTCATTAGAGAGTCCTTTTGAGGAATTTGTCCCCTGAGCCCTCTGGGGTGTGGTGAGGGGAGGCAAAGGCACCTACTTGTTAAACACAGTGACAATCCTGCCTTTTGTGTTATTTAGTTGCTGTCCCTCTTAATTTATTTCTTTGTTTTCTCCCTGTCCCACTGGAAAATGGTAGAAAATACAAACCAGAAGGAGAAGAGGATTGTGCCCTTATTTGACCACCCGCAGCATGATTCAGTTTTCAATTAAAGGAATAGTTTTTATATCCAAGAGCAAGTGGGAAAACCAATGGATTTTAAGCAGCTTGAGATGAAGGTGGCAGTTTACCTCTGACTCCAGGAATTAAACTTTAAAATATTATCCATTTTAACTGCAATATCTGTCAGGTGATTGGGTCATAGCCCTTCTACAGCTTGTACATTGATCTGTTTCACACAGTGGAAATGACATATTTTCAAGTGCATTTAAAACCACTGGCCTGTTGCTGTCACACAATGCCTGCTCATGCTGCAGAGGAAAAACCCCTAAAATTTGTATTTTGCGTAAAATTCAAGTATTTATGTGAAGGAGTATGGGTTAATTCCCATGTGCATGGGATGAAATATGATAAAATTATTTTATCAACACTTTGTTGCAAGAGGTAGAGGAGGAGTGTTAGAAGCACCAAGCTTCTTCTTACCCCAAAACAAGGCAGGTGTTTCACTGGGCACCACAGGGTAAGGTTTTCCTCTCTGCCTTGCCTCTGTCTTGTTCCAGAAGCAGATTCTGCAGCATATCTATTTCCCAGGGGAGGGATATGACCCCAAGTGTGGGGCATTATTAGAGATGGGCACATGCAAACACTCTCAGAGGAGTGCCACAGGAAATTCACAGGGCCAAGAGCTCCATGCTCAGCCCATTCAGGTGGAGCTCATAAACTCAGACTGACCTGAGATGTGCAGTTATTTCTGAGATCTGCACTATGAAAAACTGTGAAAACTGTGAAAAACTGCTGCCTCCCTTGTTTTCTTTTCTTTTTTTTTTTTGTTTTGTTTTGTTTTGGTTTTTGCTTTAGTTTTTGTTTTGGTTTTTGTTGGTGTTTTTTTTTTTTTCCCCGTGATATCACTGCAAATTGTCACTGGAAGTTCATTTACAGCATGTCTACCTGCTCCTGTGAAAGACAAAGTCTTTTCTAAACAAGGATGAAAATAGGGAATGGAGTCTCCTCCAACTCAGTGAGTTGCAGCAGCTCCAAAACCTAAAGAAAATTGTGTGGGTCTCTCCTGTGTGGGATGCAGAGGATGTTGGCCAGTCCTGTTCTCAAAGCAGACTCTGTTTCCACTCCATAGACCCCTGCTTTGATGTACTCCAGGATCTGACCCTGATTGGCTTTTTTATTCTCTCTCTCTCTTTTTTTTCTATTTTTCTTTTTTTAATTTTTTTTTTCTGCTTTAATTCATGCATTCAAACATATTTCTACATAAATTCCCTCAGAAACACATTCAAGGTGTAGCTGTTTATTTCTGTGGGTCACTGTGACTAGGAAAGTGACTTCCATATCTCTCCCTTGATTAAACACAGACAATTTTGGCTTGAATGCACTGAAAGCACAGCAAAATACAATGAAATATGGAATGGTTTTGGGAAAAAAAATTGTATCATTTCTAAATTATGAATTTTTCATTTTTTCATGTGTATGCTAGAAAGCAAAGAAAGAGTGAGGATTGCCAAAGGTTTTCATTTGAAGTTTTGAAAGGACTATCACAAATGCTCCCTATGAGGTAGTGGATATCTTTTCCTACACAAATTTTCTCATGCCTTCCATAAAAAAAGCATCTGTGGATGTTAATGAGCTTCCCTTCTCTGGAAAGCTAATCCAATATTTGTTTAAATAAGTTTGATTGCTTTTTTCCCTGCCTTAAATTGTGTTTTCACTGCCTATTTATTCATCACTTCCATGTTTTTAACAATCTCACATGAAGATAAATTCTCACAAATATGTCATTGCCTCTTAAATATTGAGATTTAAGAGGCTGTGGCTGGTTGGACAGGCCTGTGACATTCCTAGTGCTCCTACATTCACCTGGGCCCATGCAACATCACAAAAGTTAAATTTCAATAAAGTGACAATTCCAAGAAAAAGAGCAAGCTCTGTAAATGTGTACATTTAAAAATTTTTTTTTAATTTTTTTTTTAATTGCATGAATATCCTTCTGTGATATTCTTTTAGTTTTGGAATGAGATTTCTCATGGGATAACTTCTTCAAAGCTCTGTGTGAGGCAGTGCCAGGACTGTAGGAACCAGGAGGAGACTCTGTCCCTATTTTCACCTGTATTTAGAAAATATTTTGTCTTTCACAGGAGCAGCCAGACATGCCATAAGTGAACTTCCAATGATTTACAGTGATAACACTGAACACTTCATATTATTATAATAGAATAGTTTGTGTAAACATGATTAAGTGATCCCATATCACATGTTGTCACTGATTAGCATATTGGATTACTGCAAAATTTTGCTGTTTTTTTTGCAGCAAAATTGAAGAATTGATTGAATAATCCAATAAATAATTGTTGATTATTTAAAAAGATGCTAACACGTAAGGATAACTGCAGAGCTGTGCTTCCTTCACAGCCATTCCATGATTGTACCCCAACATCTCATTCAGTAAAAGCCTTGTGGTTCATGTTTCACCAATAATTTAATATTATTTATTGTGTCTCAGGGAGACATATCCCTAGAAATAATCCATACTGGAAGACTTGAGTGTACCTTTCATCACAATAAAACAGGATTTTTATTAAAAAACCCCAAACCCTCTTTTAAAAACCAGCACATGGGATGGTTTTTGCCACTCTGCTGTGACACAGAGAGCCGTGGCCCCTGCTTGCACAGGTTGCTCCTCTCCACACCAAGAATGTGTCAGAGGGATTTGGCTTTCCCACCAGTGGGTGAAGCTCTTAGTCACCAACCCAAACAAAAGGGGAGGCAGCTCTCAGACGTTTCTGAGCAGAAAACCAGAGGGGTTGATCTGTGGGTTGGAGGTAAATCCTTCTGCCAGGTTTTTAATTTTGTTCAGATTCCGCGCCTTGGTTTGCTGTCGGTGCCTCTCTGGCCCACTCTTTAAGGAGAGATAGTGTGCACAATTATGCTCAGATGAATTAAACCAGCACAAGGATGAGCACTCCACGGGATTAGCCTTGGGAAAGAATGACTAAAGCCTGGCTTTGCTCCAAGAGCTTAAAGTGCTCCCACTGCCTCGGAGATGCTGGCTCGTACCTGCTACATGCCTGCAGCACAGGCTGCCTAACTCTCTGTTTCTGAGCTGCAAAATGCCACACAGTGGGCATTTAACCCATTGTGGATTAAATGAAGACTTTGCAGGATCTGTCAGAAATGGTAATTTTCGTATAATACACTGAGTATGTACACACACAGAAGGGAGGGACTGGGGTGTTAGGAATGCTTCAGCTAGCCTGTGTAGAGGGACCAGCACCTTCATCAGGCAGGGCTGGGGGATGCCAGAGTGGCCTGGAGGGCATTTTGTGTCTAACCTCACTAATTTGTTCTGTGGCCTCTCCAAAATCAGGAGATGCCATGTGGGTACTTACTGTGACAGCACCAACACACCTGGTAAGAATTCAGACACCCAGTAATAGAATTCATCAACAGACACCCAGTAGCAGAATTCAACTGAAATCACTGATGTTTTCAGAATTCTTTCTTGTAAAACCAGTTGCATCTGTCCCTTTTTCTCCAAGCAAATTCTAAGTCAAAGAGCCACATCCACGAGCTCCTTTTCCTTCCCTCCTCCTCTTAAAATCACCTTCCACACAGATTGCTGCACTTGGAGCATGCTTGTGTTCCTTTCCATGCAAAGTTTAATCCCCTTTTTGACTGTGATCAAGAGCTGTCATCAAAGTGATCTCTCCTTCTCTCATGTTGGATTCAGGGTTGTGTTCACTGCTCTGAATTTGGGCTCAGACAGTGATGTACCAGAGAAAGCTTTGCCAAGTGAGAAATCCAGCTTGTGTGGTCAGGGCTGTAAACTCAGAGAGCAGCAGCAGCCTTCACTTAGGCTGTGGAAGAACTGCCCTTCCAGGCTTTTCTCCATGGTGGTAGTCTGGAGAAAGGAAAAAAAGCCAAAGGGTGGATGAATCAGATTTTCACAGCTGAAAAGAAATTTGAGGTCCTTTGGAGGGAGAATGCAGGTAGGCTTAAGAGGAATGAAAAATGTAAGCATGAACACAAAAGACAGCAGAAAAAAAAAAAAATTATAGCTCAGGACTAAATTTAAGAAAAGAAAAAAAAGTTTCCACACAGGACGTAGAAGCTTGCCACAGAAACCATCTTCAGGTATCCTCATCTCAGGATATCTAAACCCAAAAAGAGACAATAAACAGGAAACGGGAACAACAAAAAAAAAATCTGTAAATGTTGTATCAGTTTACCTGATCTCATATTTCTTGTATTGGTGAAATATGCAATCATATTGAGAAACTTTTTAAAGCCATGCATCTTGACAAATTTGTTCTGTGTTACACAGTAAACTCACAAAGCAGGAGCTCCAAGGCTTATGGCACTGCTGCTGGCCTGGAGCAAGGAGATTGTGCATCTCATGAAGAAGGGATTTTGACGATGGGATTTCCTGGAAAAAGCAGGCTGGAGTGGCAGGAAGGAGAGAAAATGGTGTCTCATGGCCTTTTATGTTTTTCTTTTTTAAAAATTTAATTTGTTTTTCCATCATATATGCTATGCCCATGCTGAGGCTGTGACTGTGGCACCTGATCTGAAGAGCTGACCTTTATTTTGGAGGGCATCAGCAAGGACAGACCCCACTCATCCAGAGGGAATTGCAAAAATCCCAGAGCTGTAAAAGCCTCCATGCAGGGTCCAGTGGCAGAAGTGGGGCTGGGATTTTTCTCACTGAGAAGAAATGCATGATATCTTGCCACAGTGCCTTGCAAGACTTTGCTCCCTCTCTCTGTATCACTCTAAAAGGGCTTATGATTAAAGAAAAAAAGTAAACACTGCTTTTAACCTCTTCTCTTCTCTAATGCCTTGTACATCCTACCTTAGATATAAATATCTGTTATTAAATGCCTTCTCTTTTCATCTCATCATTTACTCTGAGACTGGGTTTTACCACCTGAAAAAACCCCAAGCTGCCACATTCCTGCTTTTAGAACTCACAACTGAAGAACAGATTTAATCCATGAGGAAAATAATTTAAATACACTTTTAAAAACTGGCTTTAAAAGGCAGCCCCTGTTCCAGTCCAGGAATTTTTCACATGGCTGCTGGTTCAGCACACAAAGAATAGGATCTTCCCATGTCTGTCTCTCAGGAGTATTGGGAAAGAACAAAATCCAGGGGAATGTAGGAGCACTAGGAATGTCACAGGTCTGTCCAAGCAGTTTCTCTTAAATCTCAATATTTAAGAGGCAATGACATATTTGTGAGAATTTATCTTCATGTGAGATTGCTAAAAACATGGGAGTGATGAATAAATAGGCAGTGAAAACACAATTTGGTCAATCCTTACACCCTTCCCCATCCAGAGCAGGGATTTCCATGGAAACCTGAGCTGCAGCTTCACCTCGTAGAGGCTGAAAGGTGAATTTGATGAGCTGCCACAGTTCTTGAGCTCTGTGGCCTTTTAAGCTTACTCTAAACCCATAACTCTGGAGTGTTCAAGTCTGCTCCTCACCTCCCAGCCCATTCTTCCACTTCTTCCATTCCCCCAAAAATGTAGAAGGCAATGAATCACTTTCAGGATTAGCTGTGAAAACCAACTTTTAGCAGGAAGCTCATTGCCCATCCTCAAGCCCCTCACTTCCATAGCTTCCTGAATTTTTTAATAGCATTTATTCTTCAAACAGAGCACACACCAGATAAATAAGGGCAGGAGTTCTCCCACTTGCTTTCAGCACCATGTTCTGGAGTGACAGACTCACCCTTCTGACACCTGGGGCAGCTGCAAGCCAAGACTGTGCCAAGGAAAAAAGGGGTAAAAGAGAGACAAAGAGTTGTAGGAGGCAAAGTCACATCCCAGACAGGGGAACTTCCCCATGCCTTTACAGTCCCCATGAATTAGCATGTTTCCACCCTCCCTTCCCCTCCCTGGCTGAACTCAGGTGTCTTGGAGCCTGAAATTGTCTCGTTTGACACAGGTGATGAAAACTCATTAAATTTGGGTTGAAATCCTGACTTTATCACAGATTTTTTTTTTTGTTATGACCTTGGGCATGTCTTGTAATTATCATTTTTATCATGGCCATGAAGTTCTCAGGATGCATTCATGCAGTTTTGCACAGATTCTTTGTCCCTGATTTTAGGGTGTACATTAAAATACACTGCCACAAAACTGACAACTGTACTCTGCTTTATTTCCTAACTTACTAATTTTCCAGATTTCTTTCCTCTGAGACTCACAGCATGAAGATTTGGGTAGAAAACAACCATCTGCCAAACAGGAATAAATTAGTCCAGCAATCTGACCTGCTTCACAACATCACCAACAAGAAAAGTTTGCAGTTACACTGGAGTTTTGTTTAGAACAAACTCTCATATTAAACACCTGATTTTATACATTAAGAAAATCAGATTTTTGGCCAGAAGAGGGCATTTGACTTCAAGACTTGGGCTCATGGCTGTGGGCTCCTCAAAATAAATAAAAGCCAACAAACAAACAAAAAAACCCATTCTACATTACTAAAAATTCATACCATTAGTGGTTCGTACTGTGTTGTAACAAATTTAACAAGTTTAAACCTTTAGTCAGAGCTCCCCCTGAAGCCAGCAGAGGTTGAGAATGTGACAATGAAATGAAGAGTTATTTATTCATCCTTCCCTGAATTATCCACTTCCTACTTTCTAGCACCAAGATAAGCAGGAGCTTCACTCAGACATCATTCAAGGAAAAGAACCACCTACAAATTATCTTTTTTTTGTCCCAAGGTATGGGGAGTTACTTGATGTCTGAGCTGGTGCAGTTACTCCTTTTTACTTTTTTTGTTAAAATCTTTGAAGTTTTGAGCACACAGGGGCTTAATGTAATATTAAAGCATAAATTATGGGATAGTCACACCCTTGTAGTGGTCTCTTATCCTTCTAAATCCTTACAGCAATTAATAACAAGCACAAGCTGTGTGAATGTGGCATTCCACAGTGCTGACAGTGAGCAGAGGAAAAGCACACTCTGAAAATTGTGGACTTTTGAGTCTTAATTTAAAGCAATGGGAGGTACCAAACAGGGGGAATACTCCTCTGTAGCTGAAAGGGTCAAAAGTGTGGATAAAATGCAGATTTGGGTGAAATAACAAATCCAAAGAAATTCTGGAGCTGACAAAAGTTTATGTTTCATGATGTCACACCAACTTTCCTGTTCTGCACCTTCCTTGAAGACACTGAAATTCTCAGCTTTGTTACTTTTTTAAGGAAAAAAAAAATCCTTCCCTGGTTTTCAATGCCAAAAATTATATCAGCATTACAAGAAAATTGAAACTTGGTTTGGTTCCTATTGATCCAAACAAAACACAAAAATATTTTTGATCCCCTCCAAAAGTTTTAACATTCTCTTTGCTCAACTTGTATGAACTGGAAATGTCCCAGATAAAATTGGTAAAACCAAATAAATCTGCTCCCACTTCCCTCAGCTATGTATTTTCAATTTAAAGTTTTTACAAATACTTACGGCTCAATTGTCCTCGACCTCAGCAAAAACTTCAATTTTATGCCACTGCCAGAAGAAATTCCAGCCTTGAATATGTCAGGATGTCCTGCATGGTTAAAACAGAGTCAGGTCAGCTGCAGCTCAGGCAGTGACAGCAAAAAGTAGATTAAGCCAAAAGCAGACCCAGGAGAGCAAAAGGGGGAATATGAAGGTGTTGGTAACACAAGAGTTTAGGGTCAGGTTTCTAGCAAAAATTTGTTTTCCAAATGGGTTTGGGACAAGCTGGGTTACCTTTCCAGGTGATCTCTGAAGCAAAGGACAAAAGTTGCCATTTCAGCATTTTGTGACAGATCCATATTTTTCTCTTGAGGTTGCTACAGATACTCACATGTGCCTGTGAATAACAGGAATTAAATGTTAGACACATGTTAGCATTGGGAAAACCAGAACAGCAGTGAATGCTCCAGCCCATTAAGGAGACCAGCACTCTGGTTTCAGTGTGACACAGAGAATTCCCTGACACCGTGGAGCAGCTTTGCCAAGTGCAGCTGAGTGGGTGGAACTGGCAGCTGAAACAGCTGGGCCTGAAGCACCACAGGCAGTTTTGCAAATAAGGAAACCCAATCACATGAGATGATAATGATGATGACAATGATGATGATGGCAGGACACTTTAAGCACTCCATCAATGTCGAATTTCCAGCTGGAGCTGGCGTGCCTTCCCCAGGAGAAAAAACAAAACAAAACAAAACAAAAGCAAAAACAAACAAAAAACACCTGCTCAGTCACCCCTGGCCAGAGAGGGGTGTCACCTGGAGAAATCTCTGTGGTTTCCCTCCTAAAAGGAGCCAAAGTCCATTCCTGCAGTGGCTTGCTCCTGGCCCAGGCTCCACTACAGCAGCTCTTCCCCCAGGAAAATGAGCAGTACAAGCATCTGGGAATTTGTGTTGCCTCTTGGAATAACAGGGAAGTCAGCTTATTAGCAGATAAAGTAATGGGCTGGTTAGTCAGGACAAGCAGTATTTGGGGAGTGTTTTTTTTTTAATAACTGTGGGCAAACAGATTCCCCTTGCACACCACAGCACTGCCTCAGCCCTTGGCCACCACTTTCATTATCAAGTATTTAATTATCAAGTATTTGATTTTTTAATTTGTGGGTGTGTTGTGGAAACTCCAGCACAGAGCAGCACCAGAGGTATCAGCTACACCTTCACATCCCTCACTGATTTTGATTTCACAGCAGTGCTGCACTGCTGTGCACCTGTCTGATGGAAACCACATAAAAACCCAAAGACACCACATAAAATAATAATATAAAGCACCTTCTGTCCTACAATTTTCTGTTATTTACGACACTATGGAATAACTAGAAAAAAAAAAAACCCAAAACAAGCAAACCAGAGAGGAGGCTAGTAAAAAAAAAAAGTGAAAAATCTCTCATAGAAGCAGTGATACATGGCTGTTTGAAACTTTGAAAGAAGTGATAAAGCACAATGGATATAGATGGACTTGTCCAAAATCATGAGGGATAAGGAAAAAGATGTCATCATAGTGGGATAATATTTTTTTCTGTGCACTTCTTAAAGATTCCTGGATGTTAGACAAATATACTGAGAAATAAGAAAATATTTTGTTGATTTTAATTTCTAAGATTTTGGGCTTAATATACACTAGTAAAATTTTTGGTCAAGAACTTCTGATAGCTCTCTTTGATAAACTGAAGGGGGCTGACCATGCAGTATAAATGAGCAGGGACATACCTATTTTTTCTTTCTTTAGTTGCATACATTGTGAGAAATATAAAGGAGGCAGAAAGCTCAGTAAAGGAAGAGTAGCCCAGGAATGCTGAAAGAGGTGAAAATGGGCTAGGAGGCAGCAGAGAAAATGTTTTATCATGGAGTTATAGTCAATCTTCCCAATTTTCCCCCCCTTTCTTATGAATAACTAAAGTACAGGGGAAAAAATATTGTATTTTCTGCACAGACTTCATGTTTTGGGTTTTTGTTTCTCACACCATCCAAAGAAGCTCCCCATGGACTGTGTAGCCAGTCTGAGGGGTTCCCCACTCTCAGGTCTGCAGGAGAAAATGTCCTCTGGAATGTCTGAACACTGAGGAAATGAGGTTGTACTCCCTGACCACCACAGCCCCTCGACCTCCAGCGCTGAGGAGAGACCCTCTGCATCCCCAGAGTGAGTTGAGGGACTGAAAAAAACAGATGGATATGCTAAAAATGTAATATTATGCTTTGTAAGACCTCTCAGCTGCTTTCCAGGTGGTGTCCTCCTGGTGTCTTGCAGAGATCACCACTCTCTTCCCACTGGGTCCTTTTTATTTTGCATGTGACAGGCTGGGTGTTTACAGAACACAGCACACCAAGCCAATTTCTCTGTGTCTGTAAGTGTTATTAGCAGCCATTAAAGGCCTCTCAAAAGCCACAAGTGGTTCAGAGTAACCTCTTCAGTCAAGAAGGTTGCTGCCTCTCACTCCAGAGTCACCTTTTTTTAAGGAATATTTTTCAGCTGAAGGTGTCTGTCTAGCTGCCAGCAAGGCAGGACTGAAGTATCCAGGTGGAGCCACAGCCAAAATACAAGTTTCAGTGAAGTTCGAGCTGTCAACAGCTGTGCTCGGTGTTTTTCTCCCCCAGGAAAAGTCTTGGGTACAAGACTGGGACCAAAGAGCTGCTGGAAGTGCAGTGGGTGGAGGTGTTGCACTCTTTATTTCCAGTGAGGCTCTCAGCATCCCCCTCAGCAGACATGAGTGGTGAAATGTGAGACTGGTGCACAGGCACCATCCAGGCTGGTCCTCAAAGAAGGAAGGAGCAGGAGGAACAAATAAAGTAAAATTCCACAAATGTTTTTGAGTGGCAGATGTGCCCAGCTCAAAATACCTCCCATTGTAGTCACTGAATTCAGAAAAAGAACCCCAAAAACCAAAGAACAAACCAAAACCAACCTAAAACAACAACAACAAAACACTTTAAAGAAAAATGTCAACAAAATCAACAACAACAACAACAATCCATATCCATTCTATTTTACATACTTTAATTAAAATATAGTACTTTTAGAGCTTGGCCATGTCTGTCTGTGATGGAGCTAAACAAGCATTCATGTCCTTTTGCAAATAATTAAACTGAGCTCTGTAAATGTAAATGGTCAAGGGGAGTTTTTAAGCTGTAAATAATGATTTCGAAAACACACAGTCATTTTCAGCTTTCCTTAATATGTTTGAGTCCACTAACAGCTCATTTTTATTCCTTCCTTCAACATCTGGTCTTTGCTTAGACAGAATATTTATGTGTGTATGTAAGTGTATTAATTCTTAATATTTAACAGGTATTCTGACAAGTTACTGCCCAATGAAGGCAGCATACCTTCTAGTATAATCCATTTAACATAGAGTTGTTGCATAGGCCTTTCCAAAACTGGATGCACAGCTGTTTTAAATAGAGGCATAAATGATTAATTTGGTGTTTTTCACTTTCTGCTGCTAAACCAAGACATCTAAAACACAAGAGTTCATGACTGAGAGTTTTCTCTGGGCATAAAACTCTAGATATAATGGGTAAAAACACTTGCTGTTGTCAAGTCAGTCTGCAGAGTCAAGAGGATGCTTCATAAAAAATAAGATAAATACCAAATATATAATGTGGCACATTAGTTTTTTGCCCAAAATTATTTTAGGGGTTGAAGAGGGAAAAGATTCCAGGAATTTTTTCAAATTCCTTCATGAGCTGGAGAGACGGGGTAGGGACATCAACACCCTGAAAACAAGGGTTGTTATTGTTTATAACTGGACTATAGGATTCTGGGAGCTGACACAAGATTCAGTTCCTGTGTCTGCAAACATATCTGCAGAAATTAGTGAAAACTGAATGGGTTGGCAACAGTCCTGAAAAAGGTTTTCTTTTTCTTCCTCTTCCTGCAGCTGCAAAATTTGTCCAATTTTGATATCAGCTGTGATTTTAGCCCACCCCTTTATCACCTAGAAGTTTTACAGTAGAATCCACTTCAATTACAAAACAAACTAACCTGACTATTTTTTTTTATCCTCAAACACAACAAAGCCAGTAGTTTAAGCTCCTCAGAGAGGACTGAGATGTAGAAAACTAGGCAAGAGTTTTTTCTAACACAAGTTTGAGAATTCCAGGATTCTTTGTATCTTCATTTATAAAATGAAGTAATTGCCATTTATAAAATGTAGTAAAGAAATTATATGCTGAATTTTGTAACCCACACACCTCTGCCTTCCTCCATGGCCACTAAGTGTGCACAAAAAATTGAATATACATATGGAAAAAGAAGGTTCCCCATTCTCAGATTGCTTGTGATGTTCCAGCATACACTTCTCTAGATTTTTCAGTTTAGAAAAAACCTGAGAGCTTTCAGATGCCTGTCAGAGTTTACTCTCACTACAAACAACAGAAGTTTCCACCCAGTAATATGTGCCTTGTTTAACTATCATTTTGACATCAGATCTCTAAGATCCAACCCATAGAAATTTAAGACAATGATGATTTACCCCAGCTGAAGTTCTGGCTTGCTTTAATTTTTTTTTGTTCCAAGCCATTTGTTGACTTTGCACACACTCACAAGAAAAGTTAAAACCCTGGCACATCCAACATTCATGGAAAATGCAAAGATTCTTTTATTTGACAGTGCTGGAATTTTGGGTAAAAAATAATAACCACTTTTCTCCTTACAGTCCCTCCAGGAAACAAGAAGTGCAGGGCACTTTATAAATGATAAAGCATTTTTAGGTAATGCTGTTGTACAATTAGACTAAATATCAGAAGTATTTTTGATCTCACACAGTCTCCCTTGGGCACTTGGAGTCAACGAAATACATGGTGATTTGTTTGGGAGTTTTTCTTATTTTTTGGCTTTCTTTCTTTTCCCTTTTCAGTTGATGGAATTTTTCCCTTGTCCTTTTCCAAGGCACAGAGTGAGGCTTCTCTTAAACATTCCGTGTTCAGAAGGGAGTGAAAACTGAAAGCAGCAGTTTGAGGCAATTTTGTAGAAAAGTTTCTGGCCATGTCAGAGGCATTAAGGTCTCATATCCAGTAGGAATGCACCCCATGAATAAAGACAAAAAAAAACACGACAAAAAAACTCACAGAAGGGCAAAAACATATGAATCAATAGCAGCTAATTTATGATGAATTTAAATTCCCACCCAAAAACTTAATTTAAAGTCGGATCCCAGTTTTATCAGGGCTGTTTAGACACATGGTGGAAGAAACATGCCTTGATTTACCCCAGCAGTGTCAGAGAGAAGAACCACACTCAGTTTGGCACACCTGGTGCAAACTTTAGATCCCTCATGGGCACCAAAAATGCATCATTTGAAAACCCCCAGTCTTTTGTCTTCAAAGGTGGGCAAGTTCTGTTTCCCTGATCTAGTCACTGGGGTAGAATTGCAACAAAAATTGTCAAGGGGGCACAAATCTTTCCCACCAGGTGACTTTCCCTGAGTGTTTTTCAGTACTGTGTTATGTTCCTGCATTTTCTTTTTAGGAAGAGAGAAGACCTCCAGAGAGAAATGTACTTTTACCAGTTCAATCAGCATAAACAGATTTACCTGAGCACTTTGTTCTGCTACTAAAATACATAAAACTCCACCCCATTTTTTTTTTTACATGGCAGAACTTAGCACAGTTTAGAAAAAAAGATATTCAGCTCTTTTTCTACTGCACCATTTTGTCCTGAAGGTTCATAGTCATTCTTGATGTTTTCCAACTCTTAACAGGTCTAGCTCTCAGAAAGAGCAGCACCACTAGCTGCTAAAATTAAGCTCATGTGCATTTTTCACATTATGATTTCACACAGTGAGCATGGGGGTCAGTGAAGGTGCAGCCAATGAAGAACTGAGGTGAAAAAGGGGGAAATAAACACAGTGGGAATTAATGTAGCGGAGCAGAATACAGAAGCATTGCCCCTGCCAGTGTGCACATCTCCTGGTGGTTGGGTGAGCTGTATATGAACATGCAGCTTTCTGCCACTAATAATTTTGTGGCAGAAATAATAAATAATTTTGAATAAAATGCCTTACACTCTGTGTCAAACCAACAAGACCTGAATCCCCAGTCAGGCAATACCAAGCAACAGATTTTGGCAGTGTTGTTATTCCTGTGCTTTGAGTGTCCTTGAGACCACTGAGTGTGAAAGTGACATTAAAAACTTCAACCAGAATATTAAGGCCTGATTTCTGCCAAAATAAATTAACCTGTGATACACATTGTGCGATCCTGAGGCTTGTCCTACCTTTTATCAGTGAATAACAAAACTTTCTGCTTTGGTCCCCACGTAAATCTCAGTTTTATTTGCCCAGTTCCCTGCAGAGACTGCTGATGGCACACCCAATTCCTGAAAAATGGCAGAAGGGAATTCACTGCTTCTGCTTTTTTTTTTTTAATTTAATAGTCCCTGAGCATGGAACAGGAGTTCAGATGGACAAGAAAACTGCAAATCCCACACAGAAATTGTGTTCTGCTGTGCTCAGGGCAGGTATGGAATGTGCAGGGTGTGTGCTGGTGCTCTGACAGCTGCATCTATTTTTAATGAAGGCAAGATGTAAATTATGGAGCCAGCAAGGTGTGTGTGAAACAAAAATGCATCTAATTATAAATTTGTCCTTCTCTTAACCTGATATTTAGATAAATCTGATGAAACCACGCTGAGTGCTTTCCCTACTTTCTCCCATCCTAATTTAGTCTTTGAACAGGAAGGCACGTTGGTAACTCAGTTAATTGAGTTGGACGTCATGTTTACTTCTTCAGTTAAAAGCACAAGAGCTTAAATTGTGCTCCTCTCCTCATAAAAGAAAGAAGATCAGTGGAGGAATTAAAGTTGACAGCCAGATGACAGGGTGGATGAGAAAGAGCCACAGAGGTTATTTAGGGTCCAGAACTCCAGTGAAAAATCTGATTATTTCATTTATTTTTTAAATTTAATTGGAGATTTGAAAAATAAACATGAAAATTCTGGAGATGCCCATATTTACAGGCTTCCAAAGCCCTGTTGCAGGGGAAGAAAAGTGTCTGTCTTTACCCTGGGGGTGCCTGAGGAATTTCTGAGCAGTCACCTCTTAATCTTTGCAACAGGAGCCTGTGATGCAGGAACTGAGCAAAAAGTTTTCATGTAGCAGAGAAATTACAGGGTTGGTGACACATTTGGGAGCTATGGTGACTTGACACCAGTTAGAATAGGCAGAATTTTCCATATGTAAATTGTAGTTCAAATTGCCAAAGCAGAGTGGGAGGTAAATAACTCACTTTCATTCAAGAGATGCAAATTCACAGACTGAAATAAATGATATAATTATATAAAATCTCCCGAACAAGGCAGTGCCACAGGAATGGAACATCACAAAAACCTTTCTCTAGGTACACAAACACCTTTACAAAAACTGTCTGTTGTTTCATGGAAGGGATCAGAACCAGAGCAGAGCCAATCAAAAAAGAAAAACACATTAATTAAAATTTTACTTCTATTACTTTGGTCAAAAGAACAAGGAACAAAGTGTCTCCATTCATTGAATTTAAAATTCTTCCTTGGAAAAAAATAAATACTTTAAAATCTGAATGGGTACTGTGGAACATTTGGTTTTTGGTAGAACCTCCTTTCTGATTTAGCAAGTAAACAAAAACAAATTGACTATAAAGCAGGAGGTTTGAACCAACTACTTCAAAAGATTTCACCTTTAAAATGTTAGGAAAATGAAAAGAGAAGCACAAGAAAGTTCTGGCTTGGTGTCATATTGGCTCCTACCTTAATTTGGCCCTCAGTTTTTTCTCTGAGTCTGAAAAAATTGACTAAGTTTGCTGTGCATAGGGAGCTTGGTTTTCTTTTTTTCTTTTCTCAGTTTGTCTTCTAGTTGTCTGAACTTGCCATCAGCTTAGCATTTCTTAAATTTTTGGTAGCTAAGTGTTTTTAAGTTTCTGGAAATTTGTCTCAAAATGAAAAATCTAATTCTCTGTGTCACTCTCAAGAGAGAACTGAAAAACAACAGAGATAACTTCCTATGGGCCAAATGTAGAAATTAGTGTCTTTGGCTAAGAGATTTCTTGAAACCATTAAGATAGTGGTCCAAAATACATTTCTCATTACCAATAATGTGCTTCACTCAGGAGATCTACACTGAATTTTATCATGGGAAATTGAATGCTGCCTTTCCAAACGAGTTTCATAGGGAATAAGATGCTTGGATACTCAGTGAATTTGAGTTCTCTCCTGGTTTCATCAAAGCCTTTTGTCTTTCCCGTCTCCCCCAAGTGTTAAACCATGGCCAAGAGTGTGGGGGATTCCTTTGCTGCAAACCAGAAAGGTGACACAGGCTGAGGGGAGTTATCAGCCCTGGGAAGGAAATGAAACCAAGAAATTGGTAAGAACTAGCAAAAACCTGTGTTTCAGGTGTCAGTCCTATTCATCTTCATAAAACCACATTTTTTGTCCCAAGTCTCAGGCAAATCTTTCAGCACTGTAAGTCTCCCACATTGTTTAAAATGCACCTGTTTAAAATGGTGGATAGAGTTTTGATGGCCTGCAGCACTAAATGTACTGATATTCTGGCCTGGCTTTGCCTTGGTATTTAAAGAAAACAGAAAAAATCCCCAAAGAACATTAGGTTAGAAAGAGCAGTCACCCCAAAAGAACTATGACAAATCAGACGACCCAGTTTTCACAGGTTTAAATTTAAAGTCCAACGGGGACATGAGACCTTACATCTCATCAACAGAGGAGCCTTTTTAATCTGGTAGGTCACTCCCACATTTAAAAGCTGCATTACATTTGAATAAGAATTTTCCCATATTTGTGGAAAAAAAGGAATAATCCGCTGTTTAACATTACAAACAGAAAATGCATTTTACTACAAGGGTTATGAGACTAATTTACAGTCCAGTACTCCCACAGGTGCCACATCACCTTTGTCTGTGAGAGATTATTTCTTGTGTGCTCCAGTGGCTTCAGAGAGGTTACTTTGTTTGCTGCCTGCTTTCTAAATGATTTATTTCACTTCACTGTTATTGGTTACTACTACCTTAGCATAGTTGTCTTAATTTCACTATGCAAATTATCTGTAAATTAATTAATTTGTTACAATATAAATAATATAATATAAATAATATAAATAATATAATATAAATAATATAAATAATTTGCTGCAATACTGTTTTCAGCTTCAACTAGTGATTCATTTCCCTTGGTTACAGATCAGTAGATGATGCTGGTTTTGGCTTGAATATCTATTTCATATCCACTTTATAATATTTTTTATTTCCATCCCTGAATGGAAGTGAAGTGACAGCACAGCTTTTCCAAATGTTTCAACCTTAAATAAATAAGCAAAATAAAACAAAAAAAAACCCAAAAACAAACAAACAAACAAAAAGACAACCAAAAAAACAAACCATGAACTCCCCCAAACCTTAGAGCTTCTACAACCATGTTAATTTTTTTTTTTTGTGCAGTTGTTTCTCATAAAGCTACACTCTGGCCACTATTAAATACTGGACCTGTGAAAGTAGGATTTCTTTATTGCCAGGGGTTTGAAGCCCTTACTATTTTCATACTGCTCCACAACACTGCAGTGGCAGGGAAATGCACTTTTTTAATAGGCTGAGACCCAAAGACATCAAAAACTTCAGGATCACTGTAGTACAGGGCAATTCCAGCTGGAAGGGACCTCAGGAGGTTCTAGACTGTGCTCGGCCAGCTCAGATTGTTCCAGGACCACATGAATTTTGGGGATCCAGCCCAAAGATGAATGACCCACTGCTTCTCCTGGCTCCTGCTCCAGAGTTTGATCACATCCTGGTGAAAAAAGCTGTTCTTTCCATCAAGCCAGAATTTCTGTTTTTGAAACTTGTGCCTTTTGCCCCCTCCCTATTTTTTCTTGAGTTTGGGATTGAAGGCACTTGAGACAGTAGTTTCATGTTTGGATTCAGGTTTTTATTGTTTCTTATCAGTGAAACAGTCTCACAACTATGAGTTTGGCAGTCTTTCATTAGCAGGGCACAAAATGGCCAACTATCTCTTGTAACAACGTCTTTTAAGGCTAAATTATCCTATTAAAAAAATGGCACGTAGATTAGTTTCCCTTTTAACCCAATAACTGATCCGTCGAAGTCCACAATGTGGGCTTTTCTGTCCAATTACAAAATATCACCAAAACCCATGAAGAAGAAGGAAGAAGAAGGAAGAAGAAGGTGAAGAAGAACAGCCAGCCTCAACCCTAAAACCTCCATCTTGCTTCATATTCATTTCTATATTCCAAAACCCCAATCTCTAAGTTTTCCACCCTGTGATATTACACGTTTCAAACCAACTCCACACCCACAACCCCAGTGCTACCAATCAATTTTGGAAACCTTCTCCACAGCCTCAGGTCAATGCAGTGTTCTCTTGTGGGTCCATGCCTTTCAGCACAAAGTTTAAACTTCTCAGTATCCAGAGTTCCAACACTCCCTGCTTTTGCTTCAAAGCTCTGGAACACAGCTAATTTCCTTCACACAGGAGTGTGGCCATGCTCTGGATCTGTGCTGGAAGCAGTGCTGATATCACAAGGATGTGTTGGTTGTGGGAGCTCAGAGTTTGCCCATCCAGGCCTCGCTGCTCCTCAGAAGTCTCAGGAATCTCCTCTGGTCTGGTCTGGTTGGGAAGATCCCAAGGTGTGTCTCTGTTAAAAGTCTCTTTTCCCCAACCCAGCAGCCGAAGAAGGAGACGAGAAGCCTTCGGTTCACGTTCTCAAGGTTGATTATTATTTCTTTTTTCAAACATTTTCTGTTTGGCCTGCCAAGGTCTGTTCTGCAGGTCGGTCTGAGGCACACTCTGTCTGAGGCACACTCTCCACCTCTCGGGCTGGTGCTGTCTTTTATACTAAAAACTACCTATACTGTGTTTACAGTTATTTTCCAATGCCTATCACCTATGTTAGACAGTGACTTTCTACTCTAAACCAACCTGTGAATGCCAACATCATCCTGAACATGGATGCCAGGGAGAAGAAAGAAGAAGAACAGGACATGCCCAAATCCCTCCATCTTAGAACCCCTGACCCCCATGTACAGAATTCCAAACCCCCCTGTACAAGGTTCAAAACCCCCCTGTACACTGCTCCAAAATTTTCCCCTTCACCCTGTGACTGCTACCTAAATTTTGTGACCTGTAATTCTTCATATAACGTTGGCAATTTGCTCCATGGGTTGAGATTGAATTCCCAGGTGTCTTTGACTTCCTGCCAGGGTCTGCAAGCCCCTGCCAGGGCTTTGAGCCATCCAGAGGGATGTCCTGGGTTCTGACACACAAGGAGCTGGGAGGGGACAGAGCCAGGACAGCTGAGCCCCAGGGATGCTCCAGACCTGTGGGATTGGGCTCAGCACACAGAGCTGGGGCAGGAGGAGGATCCCTGGATCCTGGATCGTCTCTGGAGTGGTGGCCTTTGCCTTCCCAAGCCACGTGTGGTGGAGCCTGGCTTTCCTGGGCATGGCTGAGCACTGCCTGCCCATGGGGAGCAGGGAATGAGTTCCTTGTCCTGCTTTGCTTCTGTGTGCAGCTTTTGATTTTCCTATTTTAATAGACAGTTTGCTGTCTTCATCCCAACCCAGGAGGTTTTTTTTTCACTTTTACCTTTCCAATTCTCTCTCCCATCCCACTGCCAAGGCTGCATTCCTGGAGGAGGTTAATCCACAACACTCCACATTCTCCATACCCATCCACCCCATGGCTGAAGAACCCCTTAAGATCTCACTTTAGGCTGAACAAAGGCCATACAGATAATCTGTGTAATACAGAGAATTTATACAATAGCAGGAAATTTGTTCTGCATTTATTCTATCACAGGAACTGTGCCACACACATTTTTTTGAATCTTCTTCAGTGTAAGAGAAAAAACTAATGTGGTGTTTGTGAGGGACCCAGGATGAGGAAAGAGATGAATCTGACTCCATGTTCTCAGAAGGCTGATTTATTATATTATAGTATTATATTATTAAAGAGTGTTATACTAAAACTATACTAAAAGATAGAGAAAAGATACAGACAGAAAGCTAGAAAGAATGAGTAATAAAAACCTGTGACTGACCAGAGAGTCTGACACAGCTGGCTGAGATTGGTCATTAAGAAAAAAGAAATCACATGCTGGGTAAACAACCTCCAAATCACATTCCAAACAGCAAAACAGGGAGAAGCTGAAGCTTCTCAGCTTCCCAGGAGAAGAAATCCTGGTGAAGGGATTTTTCAGAAAATATCATGTTGACAAACTAAGGGTGTGACAAGGAGTTTCAGAACAAACAAAGGGTGGCATGAGGGACCAACATATTTGGTTATCTCCACATCAGTGGATGCTGAAGGTGCTGGAAGATGACACCATGGGTTGAGGGAGAGGTAGGACAGGCTTGCAGAAGGCAAATTTGTTGATTATTACAGAAGACACACAATGCACTTCCAGTCTATGACAATCCTCAAGTGGAAACTGTTGGAGACCAGGAAAAGATTATAGAAAAATACCTATATGAATTCCACTAGTAAGACATTTTAGGCCTTTGTCAGGAGCAAGCTACTAGGCTGGATGGACTTTGGTTGTGGTTCTGTACAGTCAGCTCTTCAGCAATTTATGAGAAGAAGAAATATCCAAGATTGAAAATAACAATGTTTTCATGGCAACAAGTGTGTGAGGACAAAGAGATGTAATTCCTGACAGTGATATGACTTCACCAACATTCAGATTTCAGGGTCTGGAAAAGCCCATGGTCTGAGGTTCATTTACATTATAATTTTATTCCTTCTACATGCTGCTGTTATATGTTTGCATGATAAAAATTTCCTATCTTGGAGCCACAGTAGTGACACATCTCCAGGTAAAGCAAGATTTCCATCATGCTTAATTCAAACTTAACTCACCAGTTTTGCAGTTTTTTAGCCCTGTCACTTCCTTTGAATGTCATCAAGCATGAAAACAAAGTTGTTCAACCCCCTGTATGAAGAAACAACCAAGAGCACCACATGTTCAAAGAGGAAACCATCCCAGCCCACTCATTTTGACAAATTGTAGGAACAGAAAGTCTGCAAAAAGCAGCAAATAATTGACATCCAGAAACAAGCCTGGTTTAATAGCTGATACCTCAGTTACTTCTGCATGGGTGGTAAAAACATTTTCATGTTTTACGCATTCTAAAATATTTCAGAGAAGTTACTCCTGGTTACTAAAGATGCAAGAAGTGTGGAAGTGGTACAAATTACACCTTCTATCATTATATTACAGAATAAGACTTAAAAGAAGCCATCAGATCTTAAACTGATGGTTATTATTATAATAAAATCAATGGTGATTCAATTCAAAAGGGTTGACTAAAAAGGACTTAAAAATTTATTTTTTTTATTTTTTTATAGTGCCACAAAAAAGACTTTCCCCATCCTCAGCCAGGATAGAAGTGGAACTTTTCCAATTTTTATAAACAACACAAAACTTTTAAATTAAATACAAATACTGCACTGGCAGAACTTTGATTTAATCACCTAAATGAGTTAAATGACTTAAATTGAATCACCTAAATGCCTTTGATTCAATCACTTAAATGATGCAAGTATGACTAGAGTTCTTAGAAAACAATATGGGTATGTATCTTCAGAAGATCCAGTCCCATTTTGTTTTCCAAGTGAAACAAATTTTTATTGGTGTCCTGCAGATGAGTGCATCCCAGAAAAAAAATCATGACCTCTTGTTTCCAATCTGATGTATCTGAATCTTGTGCCATTATGTTTTGTTAAGCTGTTGTAACACTTTTTCCCCCCCAGCTCTAGTCAGATTCAGTTCTGAAAAAGAGAGGAACATAAGTTGGAACAACCCATAAAAATTAAAGCCACAGCAAAATTGCATCTGGTGATTTGGAGCCCAATTTAAGATGGAGCAAAACTATTCAATAGGTTCATGCAGGAATATTCCTGCTGAAACAGGATGAGGCACTGCTTCAAGGAAAGTAAAAAAAAACCCAAAAACCCAAAAAACAACAACAACAACAACAACAAAAAACCAAACAAAAAACAAATCAGTGGATGTTTTGATGCAATATTATTTATTATTTAGCATAATTTGCTCACCATGTCATTTCTCTCAGTCACCAGCACGTGGGCAGCAATATTCCCCACAAAAAAAGGGAGTTGAAGAGCAGAGCCCCTACAGGATGTGGACACAAATGTGTTTTCTAGCATAAAAATCCTGTATTCTCAGTGAATGAGAACACCAAATGAAACTCAAAGAATATATATTAAACTTGCCTCAGAATTCAATTCTATGCTCAAAATGATCTTCACCAAAAATGGTTATACATGGGAAAAATCTTTATCACAGCACCTGAAAGACACATTTGTGGATCAGAATTAATTACTCAATACACTACAGAATTCCATGTGAAAAAATGAAAAATGGCATTTTATTATTATTTTTTTTACTGTTTCCTTTGCCAACCAGGTTAGCCCCAGGAAACTCCTCAGTTTCTCCCATTTTCTTCCAGGAGGCTGGCTCAGCCAGCTTTAACACCTTTCTCTTGCATAGCTTCCCTCACCTGGGCTGAATCAGAGCATGGGCACACCAATAAAGCAGAGAGCTGTCCCAGTGACCAACTCCTGAGGTCAGCTGGTCACCTTCCAACATCATTTTCCTGATGGAACTGAGAACAGAATTTCCTGGGGAGCAAGGCCTGGAGTGGGATATGAAGTGGGAAAGGAGTGCATTCAGTCTGGAACTTTGTCACTGCTTTCCCTTCCTCCTTTCATATCAATCTAGATATTCTCTGGTGCTCCAAAATGAGGCAACTAAATAGTATTGGGCAGTGCCTGACCCTGCATCAATTTGCTTTGCTTCTGTCCCCATGATTTTGCTGCGCAGGCTGCCCACCCTTTCTGCTGCATCTGTATTTTCCTTTATTTTCTCTTTCACTGCAATCCATTTGTAAGTGATCAGAATCCTAATATTTAAAAAATAAAAGGCACATAGAGCCACTAGGGAACGCATCAGCTGGTGGAAATCAGCCTAATCACAGAAATTTAATTGAAATCCTCCCAAATTCACCTCTGTGGAGAGTCTGGCTGCCTGAATTTGGGCTAACAACATTCAGCTGCTGATGGCCCTGATGCTGATTGTGTAAATCTGGCAGCCCACACAGAACAGCTTTGGTTTCAGTTTTCACCAGTCACCCCATCTGGGTCCCTCTGTTCTTCACACTAACGACTTGCTGGCTTTTTACCAAATCAGAGTTTATTCGCAGCAATCTAATGTAATGTTAATTGCTCACTCATTGGAACCTGGTTGGCATTTTCCCCACTTGTGGGGGTTTGGCAAGGCAGGTTCCATCCATCCTCAGCTGCCCGTGCCAGCTGCAATTCCTATCAGCCAATTCCCACCCAGCCTGCATTCCTGCTTTTCTTTGCTCTCCCCAGCTCTCCCCTTTTTTAATTTAGGCATAATTGTGTGGTTGGGTAAGCTCAGAGGGTGATGTGTTGCCACATCCAAGGACGAGGCAACAAGGGTGGTAGATTTTCATTTATTGCCTGTAGTGGCATGAGGCAGTAGACTGCACAGAATATCCTGTTGTGGGGGAGGAAAGGGAGAGTTTTGAGACAAAACCTTCACCATTTCAAATGAGAGATCTTGCCAAAAATCCCAGTTTGGGACTGTGTGGGCCCCCACAGCTGGAGGGGTGATGAAGGATCCTGATTTATCAAAAGCTGCCTTAATTACAGCAGAACAAATCTTGCAGGAGGTGTTGCCAGCAAGCATTGCAAAACTTTAATTCCTTTTTGAACACTTTGATTTCTTTGGATGAAAGGCAGTGCATAGGGATCCTGCTATTAAGCAGAGCTTGCTGATATCTGGCAGAAGTGTGGAGCCCAGAACTGGGACAAAGCCCTGTGTTGGTAAAACTTGATGAGCAGCCTAAAGGTCAGTGGGCAGTGGAGTGATCCCTTGTCCCCAGCACACACAACAGTGGGTGCCCGGTGGCAGCCAAACCACTCATCTGATTTGCCCCAGGTTCTGTGTCAAGGCAGTGAAAGGATCAGCAAGAGCCTTTATCCTAAATATTCCTGAGCCTCTCTGTAACCCCTCAGCAGCTGGAGGTCAGAGGGAAAGGTTTGTTTCTCTGGCTTTGAGTGATTTTTTTTTTTTTAACCTCCTAAAAATGAGACACTTTTGATTTAGGAGAAGACAATCTAAAGATGCAAAATACCAGCACCCAAAGAACTGGCCCATTGTTTTATGAAAAAGAAAACATAGAAGTCAGGTGAGATGAAAATTGCAGGAAGAAGGTCCATGAAATTATTAAGTGGATGTTAGATTAAAAAAAAAAAATAATGTCAGTTTTGAGGCTTTAGACATGGTAGAAATTTCCTTCAAGGAACCCAGTAGTTGCTTTTTTGAGAATCTTGCCCTTTTCCCTGTCAAAAATCACTCCCTGCTTCTGGAGATGTCCTGTGTGAATTGTGATGCATTCAGGTATCCCCAAGTGATGTTCCTCACTTAGCTTTAACTGAGGCAAAGCTTCCTGCATGTGTGACTCCTTCTAAAGCTTACAATATGTGATTTTGAACAAAAGACAATAAAAACCAGAAGATAAACACCTTGTGCACATCCCCCTTCAGTCTGAACACTGAAAATTTGACACTTATAAACATTGAGTTGGACTCTCCTGATGGGTCCCTTCCAACTCAGAATATTCTGTGATTCTGTATGAAATGTGGTTGTAACTTTGGGCATCAGTGCTTTTAGAGCAAGCTCCTTTTTCAGACAAGGTGACTTACAACTCATTAAACCAGAATTTTTTCCATCACTTTACCTACTGTACAGCAGCCTAGCAATTAGTTTACAGTAGTTTATCTTTGTTCTCAGAAAGGAACAATTCTCTTCAAAGTGTTGTTCTTGCCTGTGGCACACGACAGCAAGAAAACAGTACATGTCATAATCTCTGGTAACCATCTGTCTCATGATAATCCCAAGATATTTTTTGAACAAAAGAGAAGATAAATTGCCATTAGTGTTGCACCTTCAAACATCTGGGCTAATTAAATTCACAATGCTTTTGATTTTAAGTGTTAATTTTGATCAGAGAGAGGCCCAGAGAACCGAATGTTTTCCAGGCTTCTAAATTCCCAATGTCACCCCATCACTTAAAATTTCTTCATGTCAGAGCTCTCCTTCTCTGTTGGTGTGATATGAAGGGACAGTGCATAAAATGCCCCACAACAGCCTAGAAGGAGAATCTGAGCCTATATCCTGCAATGGAATGGGTTGGACTGCAGCTTCAAAGAGAAAATGCTTCCCCTGGAGGAATAAAACAAAATTGGAGTTGGGTGAGCCTCAAAGGAATTGCAAGCTCACAAGCCATTGCTTATGTTTGGGTTTGGAATTGAAATTGAGTCTGGTGGCTCAGATCCTCACCACAGACAGTGAATGGTACCAGCTACAGAGAGAAGAGGCTTGAGGGAAGAAGACTGAAATGGGGAATAAATTTTTTGCAGAAATTAATGTGCATGATAATATGATTGTAAACCTATTTGCATTTTATTTGCGATTTGTTTTTCTAATGTAACAAAATCTCCCTCTTACCCTTTCATGTGCCCTCTTGAATTATTCATTTTGGCAGTTGCTTTCCCCTTGTCATTCTCACAAGTCTCTTTTCCTTTTTTATTTTTTTTTCCCTCTCTTAAATTTCACTTTAAACTATTTCCTACTTGGGAGGTCCCACATTTCTGAAGGAAGTGAGGCCTGCCCCATGTCTTGAGTGTTCTTTCCCCGCTTCCAGTGACAGGCTAGAGAGAACAAAAGATGAAAATCTTGTTTTCCATCATTGTTACATATTCCCCCAAGGACATTGCCCCAGCAGGGGACAAGTCTGCTGGCAAGAAAATCTGTCTCATTAGTTCGACCCAATGTGGAAAAATTTTGTGGGTGGTGGTGCTCAGTGGAAGATCCAGGTACGAAAATCTGGGATCTTTGTCTCTCTGCACCTGTCTGGGTTAATATTATGAGACAGTTACTCATCACTACACTGCACACAAATATAAAGTCTCCTGCAATGCTCTCAAAACAGATTTTCCCCCCCACCGGTTTCTCCCAGTCATTCCTAAATGGAATTATTTTATGAATTTTGGAAAATCAATTTTTTTTCTCTGCTGACAAAGTGGTAGCAGGGACATCGTGCTACTAAGCAGAATTTTCTCCTAGAGGCCAAGTTGCACCTCACAAAATTCTCCAAGAAAACTGTCAGTTCAAAAAGACCTAACTGGAAGAACATGTCTATCCCATGACCCTTACAAGATCAGTTTGAATAAAATTGATTGAGTTTTTTGTCTTTTTTTTTCCCCCTAAAATTCAATTACCCATTAGAACAAACACTGAAGTCACAGCAGTGCAAATGACAACAGTATCTTTGAAGGGACAAAACAGCATAAGTGGGGCCCAAGTAATGAGCACATTCAGAGCCTGAGAGTGCCAGCAACAAGGAGACATTTGGACTGGACAGAAGTAAAAGATACGCAACACAAAGCAGCAAAAAAATTAGGTTACGGAGTAAAATTATTACATCATATGGAGTAAGGAGACATGAACAGTGAGACCTCATGCCTATGAATCCAAGAAACAACTTGCAATCAGATATTGCCTCTGTAGGTCAACTTATTTCCACATTAAAAATGCACAGATTTTGGTAGCCAGCCTTGTTTCACTTGCAGTACCCTCACGACAGCACAAAATGCATGTTGCCAAATATGCGGGCAAATGGCAGAAGCACAAATTTATCTCTGGAATACCTGTGACACCTGCAGCAGTGAGAGCCCCCAGCTCTGTTTAGAGAGTTGTTCTGGGCAGGTGAAAACGCTGTGTGTCACCAAGCCAAGCCACTGGGCAGGAGAGCTGTGGCCTCCAGGTCTCAGGGGATTGATTTTCACATCTCTGCAAGCCCCTCCAAAACTCCCTGTCACTGTTTGTGTTGTTACACCTGTGCTTTGTGAAGGCAGCGCTGCCAGCAGGGAGTCTGATTCTTCTTTCCTGTGTACATTTCCACCTGAAGAAAAGGTGGAAATTCTCCTGGACTCTCGTGAACTTTCCTTTCTATGCTAGGGAACGTAATTACAGCTTTCTCTTACTTTGCATTTTGTAATGAACAGCTTTTTAATCTTGCTCCTCAACAAGCACACCTAAAATACTGCCTAAATTCTCCTTTCTTGGGATTTACATACATTAACTCCTGTTCTGTAACATACTTTGGGTTTCCACTTGCCCTGGTGGATCCCAGATTTTCCACCACCAGCTCCTCCCAGCTGCCCCTGCCCTGCCACTCTCATGACACTGCCATGTTCATTTTTGGGCTAAAAGGACTTTTTTTATGCTATGAAGAGCAAAGAGAGCAGAGAAGCCCCTGATAAGCATCATGTCCCTGTGATCAGGGCTCTAGGGCTGGAAAACCTTTGCAGGATGGACAACCCCAGCAACAGCAGGTGATTTCTGTGCACCTTTGGGACAGGGAGCTGGAGCTGTCTTGCAGCTTTGTAAACCACTGCAGGGTCAGGAAAAGTGAGGAAGAGTTTAATATATCCCTTAAAAGAGTTGTTAAAGTACTTGTGTTGGGTTGAAATAAGAACCTGCTTGTTCCAGCACCACTGACAGACAGGATGGCCAAGAACAGAATCTGAGGGGTATGAAAAGGTACAAGGGTGTAAGACTGGGATATTTCCTGTGCTGGGGACACTGCCTGTATCTAAAAGGTACATCTGTCACTCACACAGCTCTCTGAACATTTTGTAGCACATCTAGGTCATGGTAACTGATTCTGAGCTTCTTATTACAAAGGTCCCATTCCAATCCCCTCTAAATTTATTCAGATTACAAAAAAAAAAAAACAACAAAAAAACCCCAAAAAAACCACCAACCTAAAATCAAACCAAAACAACAACAAAAAAAACCCCACCAACCAAACAAAAGAACCCAAACAAACAAAAAAAACCCCAAACCAAATAAAAAATAAACCCAAACAAAATACCCCAAAGTTTCATTTTCCTTATGAAAACAAAGCCACCAGGCCAAGATACCCACACAGAGATGAAGCTCATTGTCTTCCAGCTTGCCAGGTTTAACATGAGTGGCAAGGGAATTGGGGCAAAATAGTGCAATGTGGAAAACTCCCTCCCCACATTCTAATTTTGTTACCAGCGTGATGAGACAGGATCCACATTTGTAAGCAAAACTGGGAGCAAATCTGCATGCAAGTCACATAAACATTTATTAACTTTTGGGGAGCACCTGTTTCCAGGTTTAAGCTCACTACTGAAGCTCAGCTAGCATACCAGCTTTGGCTAATTAAGGATTTTCAGTTAATTCAGCTTGGGTAAAATTTAAGGTTTAAAGAATAAAGGGAATGCACAATGCAGACTAACCATAATTAAATGCTTCCATGGCTTCAGATGGGATTAATCTTTAATTTGAGCTAGAAAAGCTGAATTAATAGGAGGCTTGTGAACGTGCTCTAAACTTCAGTGCTGTGCTTTTCCTGTTGAACCTCCTTCTGCTTCCAAATGCTTCTCTAAACCCAACACATAAATTCCAACTTGTCCTAAATTCCCCCTAAGTCAGGGGGTGAATGTCAGCCCAAGACATGTGCTGTGTCCTCCTCTCCAGTAAGGTTTTAAAGAAAACCTTAGACAAGAAGATATTTTTGTGTTTGGTTATTGGAGCCTCATCCATTCTCTTAATGGTTGGAGCATTCCAGCTCAGAGGGAGCACTAAGGGAAATGGAATAGGAAACTTAAAAACTGGGGAGGAACAGTTTCTTTGTGTGATTTTGTCCTATGGGATTTTATTGCAAGGTGACTTCACTGGTATTTCCCATGCAGTGACCTCTGCCTGTATTTCTTAATGTTTTCTAATCTTCAAAACAAAATTATTCAAAAAATCAGAGTCAATAGAAGTAAGCAAATCATTCCAAAGCTCTGGCGACGCCAGGAGTAGCATGGGTCTTCTATCTACAACAGTTTCTTCCTTTCTTGTGTAACAACTGCAAGTTTCAGACCCTTTGTCTCCAATATCTCTGAACCCTCCATTTGCCTAATCTAGTTATGAGGAAATAATAGGGAAAACCTTGGTTTTCTTATAATAAAACCAGAATCTGCCAAAAAAAATTCCAACCTTAGGCCTGATGAGCTAAGAACTTAGCTGAGGTAACTCCCTGCTAAGTGGATCTTGTGCTGTCCTAGATAGATTCCCAATATTGCCAAAAAACGAGTTGGGCCAAGCATCTTCCATTGAGTTATTTTACATTTATTTTACAGCATTTCTGTACTGCCATGGCTCTGTTTTCACATTGCTACAGCTGGATGAACTTCCAGCATTCTAACTTAACCCTAATTTGTCATCCTAAAGGCAAGAACATTGAGTCAGCAGTGAATAACTCACCCAGTGTCCTGGCACAAATTAAGATCTTAATTCTATCTGTGCAGAGAGTGGATTTCCAGAGCACTGCTGAGTACCAGGCTCCTAAAGCAGCAGTTTCAGCTCCTGTGATTTTGTCACAGAATTCTGTGGATTCTAAACAGGAAAATCTCCACTTCCATTCTGAGGTGGATGTTATTAATGTCTGCAGCTCCATTTTTTAAAATTTTTTTTGCCTTTGTGGATTCCTACAAGTGTTCTGTATGGGGCTTCCTAGGCTTGTCAAGCAATTCTGAGATGAAATTTTGGATTCAGAGGTTTGAGAGCTGTGACCTTAGGCTATATGATTTAACACTGCTATTAATTTTTGAAAGGCAGAATTCTTTTGTTTCTTCACAATGGATTATTCCTTCAGCCCTTTTCCATCAGTTTGCTAAGCTGGAAAGAAAGCACTGAAAACCCAAAGAAAATACAAATATTACATCATTACAGCATTAAGTTCCATTAAGTTCTTAATTATGTCATTGTTCTTAAGTTCTTAATTACCTCATGTAATTAAAGTTCTCTTGCTGTTCTCCTGTACTTTTCATCAGTAAATCTCAAAGTACTTTATAAAGGAGTTCAGATCTTTATAGCATAGAACTGACATGTAGCAAAAATAGGTTCAAATTCCATTTTGTCCACTGCAGTATTTTTCTATATTTTAAAATTATTTCCCCTACTGGGAAATTGGGTCTGATCTAATCTTAATTTCTAGAAACAAAATATATATAGATCCCCTCAAAAATGAGTGCTAGAATATGCTTCTTGACACTTGTTTCTGTTGAAAATTTAACAAGGTCTATTTATGGCTATGAAGATTTGAGGAAAACAAAGCTGTAAACATTAAATAATATTCTATAATGAGGCAACAAGTGGTTGCTGTATCCTGCTTGCTCTTTTGCTTTGCAAATCCTTCCTGCAGTAGATACGTCTGCATCCAGGATTACTGCTGGAGCTGAAATCACTGTATAAAAGTTCACATCTCCTTCTGTGACAAAGCCATAATATATATCTAATTGAAGGAAATGCAAAGCCTGAGATAGAACAGGGGAGAGCATTCCAGTGGTGCCAGTTCCCAGCTGTCCAGGGGCTTTTCCTAGATTTTTTGTCCTGGTTGCACCCACTAGCAACCAGCAGGATTTGGTTGCTTTCTCTTCCTTAACCCTCCTGCAGTTCCTGCCAGCAGCAGCTACTGCTCACAACAGGCAAAGGAAAAACCTTTTTTTATTCAGAATTCATCCTTGTTTTTGCCCAAACATAGGGAAGTTCACAATGCCATGGACAAAGCTCTATATCAGGACTTCCTGGCAGAGCTAAGAATATTCATTCTTCAGCTGTAAATGTAAATAAATGGTGGACAATCACAAATGAGCTTTTCCCCTTGCTGGAAAGTAAATGCAGAAATTTCTCCATGGCTCTGCGGGAGCATGTGGTTCCTCTCTGAACCTCATGAAAATCCACACTGCACTGAAAAAATACAGAACCTGCAGCAGATGTAAGTGAAAACTCCCAGAGAACAGCATTTTTGTTTCCTCTCAGATCCTCCACCAAAACTTTGTCATTAATATAGCAGTCTCTTCTGCAAAAAATTGAGGGAAAGGGAATTCTGCTGGTTGCCTCATGGAGTTGGTTGCTGTGCCAGAAGACAGCACAAGGATTCCCCCAGACAGGTTTTTAAAATCAAAGACCTGGCTTGTGTCTCTTCCAGAGCAGTCAAGTTATTGAGAAGTAAGTCCTAAATTTACTTGAACAATCCTAAATTTACAGAAGTAAATCCAAAAGTTACAGAACAACTTGCAAAGATGAAGCACAAAGGGTAACTGAAAGATGCAGTTGTCCAAGAGAGAAAAAACTTTTGATGCAGGAATATGTGAAAATGGTAATAGTTTTGACAAGTTGCTGCAATTCTTCAGCAAAGCCACTCTTCAGAACCTAATCTTTCTTTGAAAAGTTTTCAATTGTTTGAAAGATATGGACCATGTAAATTTTTCTTTAGATGACCACACAATCAAATATTGACTAGTGGTTCAATTCAAGCCAATACAAGATTTTTGATCTAACTGCTGTTTCTATTTAAAGCAATATTTCAATCAGAGCTTTGATTTCCATCTCAGTAAAAGTAAAAGCCACAAGAAAACGGACTACCATTTTTTGACCTAAAACCAGAAACAATAAAGAGGAGCCCAAAATTAAGCCCTGTCAATTTTCAGTAACTCTTAATTTTATTATTCTCATTTAATGCATTTGCCTGGTTTGATAAGATATTTTGGACAGAGGACTCCATGAATCCATGTTAATATGAATTAACTCTAATTCTCACAATTTTTGGATACTGTTTCCTGCAATGTAATTATTGATTTTAGCATTCATATGTGTCCTGTCGTTTTTCTACTTGAGTGTGATATGTATTCAGGTTATATCTTACAGTCAATCATGAATCATAAGTCATAAATATAGACAGTATGTCATAATTCTCTTTAAATTACTCTATTTTTAAAAGTCATATAATGGGTCATCCTTTTTTCCTAGAAAGTCAGATAGTCACACCTAGGAAATTGAGAACATACCTTAAGAATATGTGCTGGAACCCAGATCTCAAGTTAAGAATATATGTTAAAAATACATGTATAAGAATATGTGTAAAAAATACATATATTAGGAATATATGTTAAATTAACATATAAAAATTATAATTTTTAATGCTTCTATCTGTGCACAAAAATGAAATATTCTTTTTACACTGAGACATCTGCAGCTTGTGTGGACACATATTTTCTCACCATTTTGTGAAAATATTGTAACATTAGCAGGGTTTTTTTCCAAAAGAACTGATGGCCAAATGGGACACAATTTATCTCTTATAACAGAATTATGTATCTTCTGTTTGTGTAATTTTTCTCCATGCCAAAATGCTGGGCTCTCCAGTTGACTTATTTTTCTAATAATCAGTACACTTGAATGAAATCCTAAATGCCATGCCAAAAAAATGAAGAGAAGGAAATACATGGGTGATGCAAAAGAAGTAACCATGGTCTGAAAATCTGCAGAAAACTTCAGAAAACAGCTGTGGCTGACCAAACAGAAAATCACAGAAGAAAAATGAGGATGCATAAATATGTACATTAAAATTACAGGACAATTATTTTGTGTGTCCACGTGGATAATTATGTTATAGTCATAGTGATTTCCATATTTCAGTTGCTCAGGATCAGAAACAGAGCAAAACATTGCCAGTGCCTGATGAGATATAAATATTCTTACATGTTTTTGAAATAAATTTGCAGATAAACCTTCCCCTGATTTTTGTTTTTCCTTGTTTATATTGGGCAAGGATGAGCAAAACACTGGCAGTTAAAAGAGTAAAGACCTAAAATGTGGCACAAGTGATATATTTGTTCCTGCCACCCTGTACTTGAAAAGCATGCTGAAATAATTTGGGGATTTAAACAGAAAAAGTACATGGAAAATCAGTATGCAAAATCCACCCACAGACCATGTGGTGTTACAGCTGGAGATATATATATATATATATATATATATGTAATGCTAAAATGAACTTTGAAGAATTTCTGGATATATGTGCAGGAAAAAAAAAAAAGTCTTGCATGGTGAGCAGGATTTGGTATTAAAAAAAAAACCCAAAACCCCACATGTACTTAAAAAGCCTGAGCAGTCCAAGCTTTAATTCAAAATATGTGCTGTGATGTGAGGGTAACATTAAGGAAACCAGCCCTGGAGTCAGCTAATTGCTTACCTCAGTGCTTTTATTACTGAGCATCAAGATTCCTATTCTGGGATTTGAAAGTGTGTGTTACTCACAGATTTTTTTTGGAAGAGAAGCAATCAACCCCCTCCAGAAAACCCCAAAACTATTTTCTGAAATAAATTTCTAGGCACAACTGTGTATGACTAAGTATTTGATTGAAAAATCCTAAAAAATCCAAAAACCACTGACAAAAAGAAAGTACAACCACCCACAAAAATCCTGGTGTAGCCTATTTTATTCTCTGCTGTTCAAGCATAAACAACAGTCAAGTGTAAGGGGAATGATGTATGCCAAATTTTATGTCTGCAATAATATTTCTGCAAATATTTTGTTCTTATTTCCCCCCCACAATGCCTTTATCTGAACCAGAGAAGGCAAACTTCTAATGGTTACTTAATCCAATTTTACTGCTTTTCATGTTTTCCTGTATAAAAATCATTGTTTCTGGTTTCAACAAATTTCTGCTGATTTTACAATCATAACTATTAAATATTGCATTAATTCTCTAAGTGCTTTAAGATGTAGATGCAAACACATGGAATTTGGAAGGCTAAAAACTCAGAGATTAAGGGATAGAAGCTCATCTCATTCTTAACTAACACACTCTAAATCACATTTTGAACATGAGTACAGTTAAAAAGAAGTTGTGAGCCTCTGAAATCAACCAGTTTTCATTCTTATTTTTTTATACAGCACACTGTAACATTCTACAATGGGATATTTTTCTCCCAACTCCAAGAGGACCAAAAAAAATAAGGATTTTGGCAAGTAGCCATCCAGTTGGAGATTGTGCCATTTCATCTGAGTAGGCAATATTTTCCTACTTGTTATGTATACCTTGCAAAAACCTGACAACCATTATGGCACAAGAATTATTTTGCTATTTTAAAAATCAAGAAAAGGTGATATTTCATTGCAAATATGGGCATTTACAAAGATAATCTGAAGCAGCAAATTTTTAGAAAATAAATATATAAGCTAAGTGTTCATAAGGAAAAACAAATAAATAAATCAAATCTCTTCAGGCCAAAAAATTCAAAGCCTCATATTATTTCCACCTTTCTCCTTATCTATCCTTACAGCAGGAGAATATGTCCTAAAATCTTAAATCATGACAATCAAAGCAGGATAATTATTAATTCTTTACTAATAATGGCTCTTTGTTATTAGTGTTATTATTTTGAAAGCTTTTGATCACCTCCAAGACATTAATAATTCTGGGAAGTGTGGGCATTATTACATTGTTGCTACACTCTCACAGGTTGTGTGTTTGTTTTCCAAAAGCTCTGAAAGGATTAAATAATCCACAACTAAAAAGACCCTAAATACAGTTTAATAATATGTATGATTTTGATTTTATTATTTGGTTTGGAGTGTTTTGTTTGTTTTTAATATGTCACGGTGAGTTATAAACTCTGGAAATTTGACCAGCTATAAATTCAGTTGTTATAACTGAATAATTACTGAATTACTGAATAATAACAGAATAAATGAAATTCAGTTTATGGCTAGGAGCGTGACTTGTTAGAGGAACATAAATATGCTCCTCATAAATATTCTTTATAAATAAAGAATAAAGTCACAGTGAACACTTGCTCCATCCCTTGGACCTCTCAGCTCATGAATGAAGAGACTCTCTGAAGTTTGTTATTCCATGCTGATCCTGAACCCAACCTGCACTTGATACAGATGCACATTTTTTTGGTGCTTTGGCTGTGTCCAACAAAGTCTTTTTTCTCCCTGACTTTCCATCAGAGTTGCAGGAGCCCATCTGGCACTGCCTGGCAACTTTGAGCTGTCTCTGTCTGTCATGAAAGGGTCTGGTCGCTCTTACAAGGCTCTTAATTAATTTTTTTTAAAATGAAATATGTGGCAGCAGCCACTCAACAGTGGAAACTCCACATTAAATAGTAAAATACCTCTTCAATTTCAGACTATGAGACAAGACACCTCAACTCCTGGACCTCACCTTGCAGCTCTCAGACAAAAGTTACACAACACAAGAGAAATGCTTGATCACTGCTGTGCTTTTATTTTTTCTTTATGAAAGAGCATTCAGTTTCTCTCAATGTTGACTTCTTAAGTTAAAGGAAGTCTCCAGATTTTTCCTGAGTAATTCAGGCCTGAATTGGTCAGATGACTAGTCAAAGTGGACTTCACAACTTCACAACTTCATGACCTTGGAGGTATTTTCTAAACTAAATATTTCTGTGATACAATAGTAATAGTAATAGTAATAGTAATAGTAATAGTAATAATAATAATAATAATAATAATAATAATAACAATAATAATAATAATAATAATAATAATAGTAATAATAATACCACCATTACCAATAGAATAATAATATAATGAAGACATTTCCTGTTGAACTTGGGAATAGAACGTAATCTCTCTGCAGGCACCATGCCTACAATACACAGCAGTAAGAAAACCTCTTTTTTTGCTTGCCTGCCCACCCTTATCTGTGCTGCCACCTAGACAGGGCTGCAGAACATGTGCTGGCTGCCACTCTCACAGGTAGGGTTCTTTCTCCAGCACCTCTGCTCTCTCTGAAGAGCACCAGAAGGTGTGAGACATTTCAGGCCATCAGCAAGAAAATCCTCAACACAAATCTCAATAATTGAGATTTACCAGGAACTTGTTGCATAAACTATTAGAAATTTATGTTCAGCATCAGTCCTGAAATCTCGTCAGGATGCAAAAGATACCAGCAGCTAAAGCATGAGCTTTGACCTTCATGCCAGAGTCCCTGCATCAGCCCCAGAGCAGTCTGAGATGCTCTGGGGAAGGGGAAAGCAGCCAAGGAAAGTGGAGGGCTGGATTCTCTTGGCAGGGCTGGGTTTGGCCTCAGAATGCCTGAGGGATGCAGGGGAATATTCTGGGGCCTCCAGTGGAGGTTTTGGTGACTCACCCAGAGCTCAGCACCTTCAGCAGTGCCCGTGTGCTGACTCAGCCCTGACTCAGAGGGCAGCGACGCCTCTCTGAGTCACCCCAAATGTTTCCCTTGGAGTTCCCAAATAGGTTGTGCCCCTTATGTGTGTGTGTGTGTGCCTATTTCTCCCCTGGGAAATCTGATATCAGACCTCAGCTGGAATGGAATTTAGAGGGGGGTTCTTCCTCAAGTAATCTTGCTCACTAAAGAATTCCCTCTGGAGAAGCAGCTGGGTTGAGATCTTTTACACAGAGGAAGTGTGTGTGTGACTCTATTATAGGGCTGGTTTATTCTCAGCTAAAATTTAGAATGAAAAATTGCTTTTCCACAGGAAAGAGACGAAAAGTCTGTACAGAACCCCAGAAGAAAGATGGTGGGAATATGGGCATTTTGATATTGCCATCCATCTGGATTAATATTTGTGATATCTGATTTGTCAGACTGTTTCCACAGCACTCAAAATATATGATAGAGGTAACCATGATTTTTCTGTCTACACTTACAAACAATTGTATTTCATTACACTTGAGACACAATTATTACCTCTCCAAAATCACAGCCTTGCAGACTGTCCATAAATTTAACCTGGCAGTTTTCAAAGATTTATGTGTGCACACAACTAGAGTTGTGTGCACAGAGACACACACATTCACAATGTAAATTTACACACATAAAACACATATTTATATTTTTATATATATATATATGTATGTATAAAGCAGTGAACATAGTAACAAATTTAGTGTTAATCAAATAAATGATAACATATAGCATTAAAGGAGGCTAATACATAAATATGAGTATAAAGGTGAGAGAGAGTGTTTATAGTTATACATACACAAGTGTGAAGTTCAAAGGAAGAGCAAAGAGCCAAATAATATCACTGGCATGTAATACAAAATACCTAAACTCATTCATTTAGTTGTGCCAAAGCAAGAGTTAGTAGTATGTGGAGTTGTAATTGGAAAGGACTAATTAATGAAAGGTAATAACAATTTATAAATAACTTGAAATAGACTTATAAACCTTGCATTATATAACTTAAGGTTGTACAGGCGACATAGTCAAGGGGAAAAAAAAAAACTTCCTAATGTGAAGACTGAAAGAATGTGGAAGTTATTAATTATAAAAATGAAAAAAAGAAGCCCCGTGGATGTGTGAAAGACCAAAGCAAGGACCCAGTCCTTCTCCAGGCCTTGAGAACCTGAAGAGGCAAAGGCAACATACATGAAGAAACCCTTGGAACCACACAAAGCTGCCTCGGTTTTCACACTGACAATTGCAAGTTCTTGGCCCAAGGGTGTTCTGAATCATCCCCAGACATTTTTTTTTAATTCCCATAAATAACCCAGCCAAAGAACAGCAAGTACAAGCTGGGGAGTGGAAGCAGGGACTGGTGATGCCGCTCACATGACAGGGCAGAAAACACCCAAAAAATTGGCACCTCCCGTTTTCTCTGTTTAGCAGAGCATCACTCTGGGCTGCTGGATGAGTTTTTGGCTCCATTATAGTTACAGGGCAGCAACACAACCTGCCTCCTCCACTGTCTTGTGGCTCCAGCCTGGAAGTTTGAGAGCTCCTGCTATTCCCAGCATTGAGCCTGAGGGCCAGTGGATCAGGAGAGAAGCTGCAAATGAAGCCTTTCCAGTGGGAAAGCCAGGGGCAGGAAAGCTTTGCAGGAGACTGGGAAGGGAAGGGCACAAGCCTTGTGCATGGATGGACATGGTGGGAAAGCAGAGGGGTGTGAAGATTCAGTGCTGGCTGCTCCCAGGCACCACCAGCAATCGGTCCAGCATCCCTCGTGGGCCAAAACTGCTTCACTGGAGCACTTCCAGGAGGAATTGGATGCCACAGGAAGTGACTCCGCAGCTCTCTCCCCTCTGAATCAGTGCCGGAGCTGTCAGGCACCTCGCAGCAGGGCCTACCACAGAAGATGTTAAATCATTTGTGGTCAATTAGCAGCCCTGTGCCTTTTCCAGCCTGCAGCTCTGGCCGGGCTCCAGGAGCTGTCATTCCCACACCTAGTGCCTGCCCTAAAGACTTGATGCACTTTCTGTCTCATTTCTCTGTCCTGAAGCCTTCACTGCCCTGGGGACTCCAGCCACAGATGTAAATGCAAGGGGTGTAGCCATGATTTATGCCAGAAACACAAACCCTGCTGTAAACACAGCTACACCCAGGAGAGATGAAGAGCTGCTCCACAATACAAGCAATTCCACAGCCATTGTGGTGGGATGGGAGATAGGGATGGATTTCCCTTCCCACATATCCCTGAAATGAACGAGACAGTCCTGAAGTCAGCGCAGCTCCAGCTCCTTGTGGATGGAGAGGAGAGAAGGAATCCCACAGATAAATCACTGTCCCTGAGCTCAGGTTTGGAGCCCATCCCAGATCTGATTCAGAAAATGTGAGAGACTTCTGCAGGTTGCTTAACCCCTGAATGCTTCAGAAGCAGTAAAACATAGCAGGTGGAGGAGTGGAAAAGACAGGTTTTAAAGAAATATCAGAATTGCATATAGCAGAAAATAGAAATAAAACATTAATCAGTAGATGTTGCTGTAATTATTCACTGTTGCAACATGGTGGTTTCCTTGGATTAGAACAAGCTGACATATTTTTAACATTCACCTCTTAATTTTATTTAAGGCATAGCACATGCAGGAGGCAAGAGCTGCACTTAATATTTAAGTTTTCCCATTCATATAAGGGGATGAAATCTTTAAAAACTATCAGCAACCTTGGCTTGAGCAAGGTGTGCTTTCTTGCTAATTCATCATATGAAAATTCTGTGGCAAACTCAGATTGACATTAAACCTTGTGGGACTGTAATGACTTGGATTCAGTGAATATCCTCGTGCTCAGGATGATAGACAGGAAAAAAACAAAGACAAAAACAAAAACAAAAACAAAACAAACCAAAACCCCAAAAAACAAACAAACAAAAAAAACACCCAACCCAAAAAACCCCAAACAAACCACACCAACACACCCCCCCCCCCCCAAAAAAAAAGCCCCACTAAAAAAATGAGTGTCTATGCACCTATCTAAGTAATAGTTTAAAGAGGTACTACCATCTGGAGCTGGAGCATGGCATCACTGTGTCTAAAAGAAAGAGTGGGACAAAATTGGGATGAATTTTTACTTGTTCATTGCCTTCTTATGTACAAATATGGCATGAATTTAAAATCAATATGTGATTTTTATCACTAGACTCAGGATGATGCCTTCAAGGTGCTTTAAAATAGTATTTTTTAGTATTTTAAAACAGTATTTAAAAATATTTAAATAGTATTTTGAAATATTTCTAAATGAAAATACAAGAGCGTAATGGTGATGATGACAATAATTTTAATAATAATGACAATACTACTACTACTACTACTACTAATAATAATAATTAATAATAAGAATAATAATAATATTCTATCCATAAAATAGTAATTCTGTTCCTAGCCTATAGAAGTACTGACCTAATTCATTAATTATGAATGTCAAAAATATACTTGTTTCAGGCTGGATTCTGCTGCACCCTGAACTCTTACATTCTATTTTAGTGAAATTTTTTGTCTTTAGTATTATTTTACAATTTTTGGCTTAAAACCCCCCACAACATCACAGTTCACCATACTACACATGGTCTGTGAATAAATAGACCACCATTTTTATAATGTCATAATCAGTCTAAGAAAAAAGTCAGCACTGTAAATTACCACATGGGGGAAAAAAAACAAAGAGAAAATTTCTCCTGGAATGTGCAGCTACAAGTGTTTTATAAATAAAGAGTGACACAGTTTCCCTTTATACTGCTTTAGAAAACTCACGTCTTCACCCCACAAATTCAAGTCCCCCTTCCAAGAGTTGTGCTTATCAAGCTGCGTCTTACTCACTCTTGCATTCCTTGCCCTCTTCTGAAGGCCTTTCCAGATCTCCACCATTTGGGTGGTTAGAAAATTTCTCTTAAAATTCCAGTCTGAACTCATACAAGACCAATTTACAGCTGTCTGATGTGCTGCCAGTAGTAGTTTAAGATAATTCTCCCCCTCTCTTGATGTGAAGCCAGCTTGAACATATTTATAAAAATTACTGCCCTGCCTTTTTTTAGCACATTGAACCAAGCCACAGTTTCTAATTTGTTCTCTAATGCAGAGGCTGCACTTTTACCATCATCTGAGTATGATGGTAAAACCCTACCTGATATTCACTGCAGTTCAAGATCAGAATATTTCTCAAAGTGCACAAGAACAGAAAAAAAAGCAGATCAGAACAGTAAATTTATTGACATATGGCACAGAACTCTCTCTCCATTTTATATCAAATGACAAGATCCCATTTATAAATAATTAATTGAATGTGTTTGCTCTCTTTACACTACTCAAGTTAGACTTCAGGCAGAGGTTTTCCTATTTTTTTATTTTGTCATCATTCAGTCTTGAATTGGGAATACTTACCAACTCCTGACTTTAACAATTGATACAAATAAAAATGTTTGTAAACCAAGAGTCCCTTTCATCATTTTCATTTCACAAGAATCAGCTACTCCTTATCTCAGAAAAATACTTTGTCTTTGGTAAGCAAATCCACCAGCAATTCTGCCATCTTAGATCTATACCATAATGCCAAAGAAAAACAAAACAAAGCAAAACGAAACAAAACCAAACCAACAAAAAAACCCAAAACAAAACAAAACAAAAAAAAAACACAAAAAACCAAACCAAACCAAAACAACAAAAAAACCAAACAAAAAATCCCCACCAAAATCTTTATCCTTGAAAGGTATTTGAGTGTTCTAACAACAGAGGACAGAAGAGGTGAGGGACAGACATTTCTGAAAACTAGCCTGTGATTTAAATTCTGGAATTATATTTAATTTAAATTAAATTTAATTTAAATAAAATGTAATTAAATTTTGCAGAGCAGCATCTTATGTGTGCTCTGCAAAATCTCCAGTCCATCACGAGCTGCCTTTTATGGTCAAATTGGTGGTAAAGTCCAAAGTTTCACCATCGGTGGGTGTTCCAGGCGTGTGTGGGTCACATTCCTGGGATCTCTTCAAGGTTTGGGCACAGGTAGAAAGGCACGGCCTGTGAAATGTGAAATGGGCACCAGTGGGCAGCAGGAAAAAGGAATGACCCCGGAAATTTTAATAATTGTGATGGACTTCTCTGAAGCTGCCATTTTCTTCATGTCCATTCTCCTCCATTCAACCAGGGGTTAGCTCTGCTTCCAACACTGCTTCAGGTGGAGATTAAAGCTCAGTTGTTTGTAGTTTTTTAGATTATTTTTAGTTAAAAAAATATTTTAGGAAATTATCAATGCTCAATCCCATTCCATAAAATTGATTATCAGAAAATTTTACAAGTTCTCAGAGAAAACTGAACAGGAACCATAGCCCACTGGATTGACACCTGGCAGTGAGGAATAATTGTGTTTTCTAGAAGAACAATTGTGCCAATGGATCCTGACTTTTTTTAAAATTCAAATTAAATGTTATTTCTCTCTCTTCTTAAGAAGAAGCAGGGATTTAGTTCAATTTTTTGTCTTCCAGTATAAATTATTACAAAAAATAAATTTTTTGCCTTTATGTTACATATAAATTTCCTCCAAGGGTCATTCTGTTCTTTAGACCAGGTTTTGCACAAGGGAACTGTTGGAATGAAAACCCATGAACCTGATAGGAAAGACAAAAAATTAATTCTGCTAAGATTTCCCCCTTTGGGCATCAGTTCAACTCTCTTCTGGGAGTTTTGTGGAGATATTTTGCTGGTAGATGTGTGAATAAATAATGTTCCTTTCAGTTGGGATCTGCAGAGTAGGTGCAAATGCTGTTAGGCTGATACATTGAAACCTAGAACAAAGGGAATTTATTGAATTAATTTATGTGTTTAGGAAATAAATTAGTTACACCTAGTGAATATTATAAGAGCCTGTAACAAGATTAGGTGGGAGGAGAGTTAGGGCAGTATTTTGTTCCAAAGAACAGGCTGAAAAATTAATGCAGGTGAACGGAAACCACAACAAGGAGGCAGGGTTAAAATGAAATATTTGTATTTCTACTGAAATTAAGGGGTTGTGAAATAAACCTGATGGCCACTTCCTTGCAGATGTTCTTGGACCAGCAGCAGATTGGCAAATGCTGGCAGGGGGAGTGCAGCTCAGCCAGCCACAAGCCCCAGCACTGGAATCCTCAGCAGGACAAATTATAAACTAACAGGACATGGATTTTCCAATGAGTCATGTGAAATAGCTTCAGAACAGCTGAACTCCATGGATTGTGCAGCTCATGGTCTAGAAAAGTAAAGATTTTTTTTTTTTTTTTTAGCACGGAGAAGAAAAGTTGATGGCACACAAAATGCAGCTTTCACAGGCTGATGCTGTGAAATCTACAGCACCTCCTGCTACAGAACACCATCCATCATGCTGCAACTCTTCTAACAGGGGGAAGAGAAAATACAAAGGAAAATACAAACACTAAGCAATTACTTTGAGATGAATACAGATTCAGAAACCAAGGCAGGCTGCTCCTTTTCACTCCTGCTTCACAATGCTCTTATCCAGTGCACAGCATCTTCAAAACACCATCAAACCTAGGAAAGTGAAAACACAAGGACTGAGGATTCAGACAACTGGACTGAAATCCAAACTTGCATAATTCACTCAGAGATAACAACTACCCAGCCTTACCAGCTGTGTCCCTTTCTGCTCTGCCTGTTTTCGTCACCTTTTCTTTTCTTTTTTTTTCTTTTTTTTTTTTTTTTTTTTGATAACTGGAAGACAATCAGCTTCCTGGAAACACTGTGCCAAAGACAGCGTGCTCTGTGTGGAGATTTTGAGTGCTTTTCTGCCAGGTGCCTCATTCTGGTTTCAGGGCAAGGAGTCTCTCTGTACAGAACCAAGCGAGAAATTTTCTGTCTCTGCAGAACCAGATAATTTCTCCCTCGAGCTCTTACATCAGAGTGTCCTGGCAAAGTTTGGGGTCCTACCTCCATAACAGGTAGGGGAGTACAGAAAAGCATCAGGGCAGTGCAATAAGTGGAAATTTCACCCACAGGTGACATTTTAATCCATTCACTTTGCTGTTGAATCCTAAATTCTGTCGGCGTGAGTGGTTTGGTCACAGTGGAGCACTCTCCATGCAATTATGTTAACATGAGGAGCATAAGATTCTCTCTTCAGAGAGGAATTTAATGCATTTTAATATAGCCAGGAATGCTGAATTTTGGCTTTTCTCCTTCATGTGAAAGTGTAATGATGACTGAACATTAATGCTATAACTTCTTTCCAGGACTGCACAGGTAATTTCTGTGGGTACAACCACCCCTAAATACTCTATTACCTTTCAAACAGAGAGAGAACAAGGTGTTCATTATTTTTATCCTCTCTTGGTGTTTTTTATGCATTTTCAATACGTTTTTTTGCTCTTCTAATCTGAAGACTGCAGCACTCAGTGCTGTGGGGCAGAGATTCTATTTATATTGTCAGCACCTTAATCTGAGTTTTGTTTTCACTCTTGCACAACACTTCAGCCACTGCACCTGACACAGCTGTGCCTTTGTTGGAGAGCGTGTTGCAATCCCTTTTCAGCTCCACTTCAGCAGCACCAGGACACTCCTCTGTGAGGCCTGAGCTGCTTGTGCACAGCTGGCTCCATGCCCAAGGCAAATCCTGGGATTCTTGCTCCGGAATTTTTTTTTGCTTTGCTCCCTTTTCTGCTCAAGGTGGCTTTGAGTGGTTGTGCTCACATCCTTCCTTCCTCACATCCAGCCTGAGAGCAGCCTGATGGATCTGCTTGGATGCTCCCTCTTATACCAGACTTTTCTCAGGGCTGCATGAGAGAAATAAACCAAATGATTTTTCTTTTCCCCTGTGGGAATTAAAGGGTGAAAACACTAAGCACCATGGCATTCCTTATGGGCAGTCTGACTGCTCCAGCACCTCATCTCACATGGTCACTGGCACAAAGCTACTCTGAGAAGAGAGAAAAAGTCTGCAGAGAGCAAGGATGGGTAGTCAGATCACAAAAATAAAGATCTTATTCATCTCCATTAGTCAAGCATTCACCATGTATCCTCCCTGAAAGACAGAATTTTTTGTTCACTGTTCTATTTTTAAAATGCATGCTTCATGAATTGTGTGTATTCTTGGCTTTTTTTTTTTTTCCTTTGGGAAGATAAATTAAACACAATTATGGCACCTCTATGTCTTGTATTTGATATCTTCCACCCTTAAATTAGAGTAATTTCATCCTCTGTTTTCAATGAGCTACTTTTTGAAATAGAAGAGGTGATATTCAGCAAACTTCTGAATTTTGGTAATGAGACATGTGTATCCTCTGTTTATGTGCTCTGAAATACAGCAGGAATTGAGCTGTTGCTTTCAAATCTGCTCTTCAGCTATTCCAAATACCATTTTCATTTATGCAGACCCTCTTCTACCCTGCTGTTTGCATTTTCTTAACATGTGCTGCCCCAGGGAAAAATGACATTTGCTGAACACAATGACCCAATTATCTCGTTGGCAGCTATTTTTTCTTGAGCAATGTATAGATCTAATAAGAAGAGTGTGCCTGCAAATTCCAATTTCAGAAATTCATCTCAGTTACTTCTGATAGGCGGGCACACATAACGATTCTTTAGAAAATTGCTCAGCTTTTTCTGTAAAAGAAGTAAATATTTATTTTGTAATCAGTGGTTTTTTTCAGAGGAATGAGGAAAGACCACAGTGTTTAACAACCTTGTGAAACATTGAATGACGCCACATTATGCTCATTAAAATACCTGCCTGTCCCAAAACTTTGGTTTTTGTGACCAAACGGTGCCAGAGCTCCCATCTGAAAATCAGTGAATGGGGAGAGAGGAACCTCAGTGCCAACGAATAGCAGTGAAGTTAATTAAAAACTTCCCCCTCTTATGGAAAAATTAGAGTTTAACTAAACATAAATCCTCAAGGGAAAGTCTCTCCAATTCAAATTAGTGGCGAAAAATAGTCCGGGCCTTTTTTCAGCCCCAAAGGAAAAGTTTCAATTGTTTTGAGCTTGTTGCTCTTCCTTTTTAGTTTCTAACCTTGGCAATTTACAAGGCGTAATTTTTGCCAAAATGTTAACACTTTGAAACAAAGACATTTCCTGTGGAAAAGCCTCCTTTTTGGGATTGTTCCACTTGTATGTGTTCTTTCTCTCTTTGCCTTTCCCTCTGCTTCAGAATTTTTAGTTTCTGGAGTCTTGTCTGTGTGAGGCACTTCCACTTCAAAGGCTTGAAATCACAGAGAATTATCTAAAACAGCAGGACTTTTCCTTGAAATGCTACAAGTACTGAAAATATCTCCAGTATCTCAGATATTTGGTGCTGCTACCATTTTTCTTTTGAAATTAAGGTTTGTTTTTTTTTGTGTGGAATGTCCTGAACTACCAGCACTGAGTCTGACCAACTGAAGATGGTGTGAATGATAAACAAGTTCAGAAGCTTCCCAATCCATGGCTCTGGTACATGGAAAATTAAAAATAGAAACAAACCAAGAACAAAACAAAACGCAAAAAGAGCAGCAGCAATCTAAATGCAACACGAATGCTTAAATCAGGATTAAATTTAATTATTTATTCTAAACAAAAGGCAAAGTCCTTCTGAGAATGCACTGAATAATCCTCTCTCCTAGAAGCTCTGCAGTAGCTCTGGATCTTTCACAGACTATTATAATTAAATCAACTTGCTTAAAGCCTCAGTTATATTGCAAGGAGATAAAAGTGAGAGTGAGTTGCAGCCTCTAGTTAGAGGGCTCAGGTGTTTTCCATTTGGGATAATCACCCTTTCCCAGTAAATTAATACGTTGAACATTGGGATGAACAGCCAAGAGCCAACATGAGCAGGGAAATCTAAAACCTGAGCAGTGGCAGAGTCCATAATTAAGCAATCAGCTTAATTTTGATCCGTAAAGTCCTTTTGCTAACTGAGATTTCTGCTTTCCCCTGTGGAATCAAGCAGCAAAAGAAAAGGCTTCCACTGTGAAGTATTGAGCTGGTTGTAGCCAGCCCCAGATTCCCCAGTGTTTTCCTCTCCAAGAGGGAAGCTTCAGATTAACAAAATTCCACTTGGATATCTCTCTCAGCCAAATTTTATAAATAAATTAAAACCACTACGCAGGAAAACTGAAATTAACTACTCCAACCATTTGGAGTTTCTGCATATCTGCAATATCAAAAGGACAGATTAATTATCAGAGGTTGAATCCCTGGCTGAGTATGTTGTTGCTCTAATTTCTATTTCAATGATTTTGGGGTGGTTTTTTTTTTTTTTTTGAGTAGCTGATAAAGCAGACTAGGAAATACTAGGAGCTTTTACAACAATTTTAAAACATGAAAAATGAAGAAGACTAATGCTTTTTAGTATTGATTGGGAAAATATTTTTTCCTTGCAGATAGTTATTTTCACTTGTAGTGGTTTTCTCTTGGCTGATTCAGGCTGAAGACATTTATCCAGTGGCTATCCAAAATTATCTCTGGAGTTATTTCTCTTTAGAATTGATTGTGGGGTTTTTTTGGATGATGTTATTTTCTTGGTAATATCACCACTAGAAATTACTCTTCCTCAAAGACATTCTAGAAGAAAAGCACATTTATTAACTGTGGATTATATGAACAAAACTAATGGCTACAAGAACTAATGCTAAAGAAAATTTGTCTCTGGCCAGAAAAAACTTGATATCTTGCAGGAAGCATAAAATTTGATAGCAAGAAGAGAAATGGAGTTGTTCCAAGTTTACCTGGCTCATGCTTGAAGATGGCTCAGGTAATGGTAGTAGAAGTTCCATGAGTAATTTCACTGGGAAGAGGATGCTGCCCCAATAAAATGTCTGCAAGAAAAATCAAGGTCACCTCTCAGAGGCTGAGATATTGGGATGAAAAATGGTGTCAGGAAATGAGCTTTATTTAGCAAGTCCAAAAAGAGAAAGGAAGGAGGGTGTCTTTTGTTTTGTTTTGTTTTTGTTTTTTGAGGGAGAGAGAACAATTCTGTGGATGAAGACACAGCTATTTCCAACTCAGGAACAGAACTGTTGTGGATATTTTCACATCAAAGCCTGATGACCTCCTGTCCCCTTGAGGATCTTAATCATGCACACCAAACTGGTCAAAGAAGAGAAACATGATTCTTCAATTAACCACCTAAAGAAAGGGATGGTAAAAAATCTTGAAAGGCACAAACATTTTTCCTTTTTTTTGTGGAACAACTTGTGGGTCCTGTCTACTTTTTTTTTTTGATCCGTTGCCTCAGAGATTGAAGAAGTGCTGTTGATTGTGCCTTTTCCTGTCAAATAAATCTATTTAAATCCAAAGGATTATGTACATATTATGTTGTGTTGCATGAAGGTTGTTTATATAGTGCTTACTTTATGTAGCGGAAATATTTTAGATTAAGAGAAAGATTAATGGATAGGACCTTTATTTATTTTATTGAGTTATGCTAGGAAAGTAAAGTTTCTGTAACTTTTATCTTTCTTTATGCTTTTTTCAGTGTGCCTGCCACTCAAAAAAGGCATTTTTGCTCACTTGCAATGCAAAGAAGTCAGGTAATAAGTGATATTTCCAGAGAGATAAAAGTAAAAAGGAGTGGCATGTTCTCTTGTAGTGAGATTTAGGTTCAGGAGGATGTCAGGAGATCTCCTTTGTGACCCTGAATAACACAAATCTGCTCCTGCCAAGGACTACCACGCACCTCAGATATCAACTCCTCAACACCACCCATGGCCACAGCTTGGCCAAAGCCTGCAACTCTCCAAGTGTCATTTTTTGAAGACCAAAATGCCTTTGAGACACAAATAATTGATGCAGAAAAGGCAAAAAAAAAAAAAAAAAAAAGTAAATAAATTAATAAATGAAAGTAAATAAGTAAATGAAATAAAACATAGCCATGGAAATTCAGGAGTGTTTAACCAAAACCTGTTTCTGTTGCTGTCGTAACACAATTGTTTTGCTTTCTTGCAAATTTCAGTGTCTTCAGTAAAACTCATAAGCCTGGTGCTGATGATAAATCACCCAAGAATGCACAGCTGCTCCAAGAGAAAAAAGGTCCCAAAATAAATACACTGTTTATTTTTGTAGCTGTTACTTGTTCCTAAGCTCTTTCAGAAAAAAAAAAAAAATCACTCAACTTGCCCTGCCAGCAGAATTTACCAGATTCTGCAGTAATTACAAGGCAGAGAGAAAAGGAAGCTGCCTTTTATTTCTCAAGGTAAAGACAACAGGACATTCTCTGAGCACCTTGGCTTCCACGTGATAATATTCAAGTCTTTATCAGCCCATAACACATTTTATTGTAAGAGAAAAAAAAAAAAAAAAAAAGTAATTGAGTAGGACTTGTCAAACGGTCTCCATTATTTCATAATTATGTGTTGGCTAATTCTAGAAACATTTCTGTGGGCATACATGAATTTCAGAAAGGTCCTGACCAAGATTTCTCTTTAACCCAGGCCACCACATCAATTAGGAAAGAATTCTCTCTGTAGGACTGGACTTTCAATTGTTCATTTTCACTGCAACCAGGAATTTTGGCCAAATGGGTTTGTTGCTCTCCTGGTGGCAAAACACAAGCCTTTCCTGAAGAACGTGGTGTAGTAATTTATAGCCAGTTCTGGAACATGGTTTCTGAAATTCTTGGAAATGAACACAATTATGTAGCTACTTTTGCTCCTATGACTTCCTTTTCCATGCACTTAAGTTCCTTATTGCCATTTGTTAAAATGATGCACAATACATTTTTTATTTTTATTGAAACCCGTACTTTCCCATCCATAAAGATAAAGGCAAGAAACTATGCTGAATTTTGGAACAAAGCACACATTTGAAAATGGCCACTTATCCAGGGAGCTTTGTAGATAATTTAGATGAACTGTAGTTTAATTATGTCTTATGTGTGTCTTGCATGACCCCTGAATGGAAACAATCATGGTTTGAACAAAGCATCTACTCCCAAACCCCTTGACCTGGCTCTCTGGAATAGGAATTAGCTCTGAAAGTAGCATAAATTAGTATTTAATGCCAAAATAATATTTAATTTGCACCTGTAAGGGAGCTTTAACTAGTATCATTATAATGAGTGGAATGGTCATAACTCACATCAGCTTTACTAGATTCTGATAAATTCAGCCTGGAAATTCAGTCCTGGAAAGGCTGAGCTGTGATGTGGTGGAGGAGAGGGAAGTGTGGAAGGAAAGGTAAAGAAAGAAGAAGGTGCTGCCTGAATAATGCAATTGAAAATATTATAATTTTATCTATCTCAAAGAAACAGCTCTTCCCCCTCTCTTATCAAGGATATCCTTGCTACACTGACTGCTGAGGCCTTCTTAAAGAACAACCCCGAAAGGTCAGGTTCTCATTAAATGGGATCTGTCTGGTTATTAAAGTGAGATAATGCAGCACACACAGCTGTGAGGTGTGGGCTGCTGTGCTCTCTAAATCACAGCATTTTGCTCCTCACTCTCTCTGTTGCTGCAAAACTGGAACTGCCCCAGAAGCAGCTGTGCCTGGCCACTCATCCATGCTCCTGCTGTGGGCATTGGGAATATCTGCAGAGATTCCTCTCCCCTTCAGGGTTTCCTGTCAGCTCTCTGATGCCAGGGGAGACTCTGGGGAGGGGGGAAGATCTTTTTGGGCAGAATTAACCTGCTGGGAATGCATCTTGGCACACAGGTTGGTGAAGAAAACTACCCACAAAAATCTCACCTGTGCACACCTTCATGTGCTCTCCTCAAACCCAATCTACCTTTGGGCTGTCCCTCTTCTGACTTCAGGGGTTCCCAGCAGTGGGTAGTGATATTTTCAGAAACAGAAAATAAAGGGTACTTCTCACAGAAAGGTACTTCTCTTCATCCCTTTCAGTTCTGGGGGTAAATCTTTCTGCATTTATAACTCTTTCTATATATTATGCTTGAGCTCATATGAAGAATCCTTGACATGAAAGGGTTCAAGCAGGAAAATTGTGGAAGTTTTGTCAATGTTCTGGGGTCTCTGGACTGCCTCCTGTGCTGTCCCTGTCTGACATGAGCACACTCTGCCACCAGAAGAGGCTGAACTGTTTGCAACTCTCTCCTTCAAACTTTAAAGAAACCACCTCCAGCTTTTCTGTAAATCCATCTCTCAGGAAGAAGCTTATGACAAATCCTCCCATTTGTCTGAGAGCCCTGAGAGGAGCCAGGAGCTTTCAGAGAGCTGTGGTGGAACAGGTCCCATCACGACACGGATCTGTACATTTCCAGATTATCCTGTGCTTGTACTGGAGTGGAATCAGGCGTTGAGGACTCAGCATGTTCCTTGGACTCCACTGGAGACTTGTCTTGACAAGAAAAGCCATTTTTAGAGAGAGGACACTGCCTTCCATGCCTGAGTAGGGTTTTTTCATTTTGTTAACTCCTCCTCTCTGGGTATTCTTAGTAACAGCATTTAAATCATCAGCAAGCATCATCACACAGGTTTAAATCGGATTATTGTCACTGAACTCGGAGTTTCTCCAAATGGCACTGCCTGAAACAGCACTTGAGGAGCCAGTGGTTGGCTTTGCTGCAGGATGAAAAGCAATACCTTTGTCTTGCTTTGTCATCCTGTTCCTCCCTTGACATTGACAAGTCTTCTTACTTTTAGTGAAATTACAGGTGGTGAAGGATTTTATAAATGCAATTCCTGTGTTTTGCATACAGCCTCTGGAAGTTGCCATCTCCACTTCCAGCTGCTAACATTAGTGGAAGTAGTAAAATATATTGATCATTGGGTCCTTTGTGGCAATGTAAACATCATAACTCTATTTTAGGAAAATTTACATGTCGCATCCCAAAGTTTCCCTGATCCTCTGGCAGTGAGGGCAGGGAGTGAAGTGTCTGTCTGGTGTGGGCCAACCCCAAATCCCAAAAATGAGATGCAGGACCCTTCATATCTCATATATTCCAGGCACAGTGCACTTTTTACCTGGTGAAATTGTGGTTTTAATGCAAGCAGACATCAGTGTGCCAGAATGACAGACCTTTTGTCTGTCTGTCTGTCTGTCTGTCTGTCTGTCAGCAACAAGCACATCCTCAGGCCAGGCTCTGGTCCACATCTTAAAATTCCTAAATTTTGTATCAAGTCAGAGCCACTATCTTTGCTCTGAGAATGCCCACCATAAAAGCCATGCAAAGAATGTTTGAAAGATTGTTTGCAATTTAAATTAATTTCAGTTTAAAGCAAAGAAATGTTGAAGTTGGTATTATTTTTATTATTCGAAACAAGGAGGGTTACAGAACTAAAGTTTGCTGGAGCTACTGCCTTTGAAAGCAGAGATTTTTTCTTCTAATGGGGGCACTGATTGGCAACAGCACTGTTCATGTAGCAGAAGTTACTGAACAAAAAAACCTCATGCCTTTTTCTAGCAACAATCTCAGGAGAAGATCTAAACAATCAGTTCAAAACAAATGGTCCTAAATTTCTAAAATTAGAAGTGACTTTCTTTTTGAAATATGAGTTTTTATTCTCCTCTCTGTTTCTATAGGTTGAGAGTGCATCCCTCCTCAATGCACTCCTTAAAAGGCTCTATTTTTATGGTAGTTTCTTAACGCCTGAAGGGTGTAAAGATTTAAGGTAAATACTTCATAATTTTTGTTTGCACAGTCAGATTTTTGGAGCAGGACCTGTGTTCCTGTGTATTTTATCCCATTCCAGCAGGATGGAGGCAGGTGTATGATGGGGCCTCCTGACTATTATAGCAATGTTATCAAATATATATATATATATATATATATATATATATATATAGATATAGATATAGATATAGATATATATAGATATATATATAAAATTTGTCTGTGCACTAAAGGGACTTCTAAATATTATTTTCTTTCTTTTCCTATAAAACAGGCAAAGGAGAATTTTATATATATATATATATATATATATATATATATATATATATATTCATTTTTTACTATTTTAAAAATAACTAATAACATTTAAAATTAATTATTTATGTATTTATTTGTAGCTTATAAAAACATTGATTAAATATTAAAATATTAAATTTATATCAATAATGTATAGTATATTGGATCAATAAATAATTAATTAAAAATAATGCTGCTTTTATAGTATTTTAATATTTTAATATATTATTGTAATGGTGATGATTATGATTCTTATTATTGGTGATAATATAATATAATATAATAAATATAATAAATATAATAAATATAATATAATATAATATAATATAATACTAAATAATAATAATAATAATAATAATAATAATAATAATAATAATAATAATAATAATAATAATAATAGTAGTAGTAGTAGTAGTAGAATCATGTACAGGCAATTAAGTTTGTCCTGCAAAGAATTTTGATATTCAAAGGAATAAGGACATCCAGAGGACAAGACAGGACCACTCATCCTGTGGCAGGCACTGCTTAGGGATGGAGTTTCTATTTCCCCAGTTTGGGTGCCTGTCCAGCCTAACTTAAACCCAGCCTTTGTGGGAAGTTCAGAGCCAAATGCAATTACATCTGCTTGATGTTCCCCTTTAAATTTTTGAGAGCAATGAGAGGGCTTCCTTTCAGAGTGTTCATGGTGCTGTCTCTTTGGCACATTTTCAGGGCTTTCTGACCTAGAGGTATTATGAAATGTTATTTGCCCTCCTTTGTGGGGGCTTATTTATAGATACCTGCCCTTATGATGTATTTCCCATCAAATTACAATTGCTGGTAGCAGTGTTAGCTGTCATCCTGACCACTTTTCAATTACCTCTCTGCTGTCATGGAGTGAGGCCTCTGAGTTTGCAGCTGCAGGTGGTTTTCCACTTTGGCGTCAATCTTCAGCTGCACATTCCAAAACTAATAGATTTCTTTGTGTGAGAAGAGAACTGCACTTCATGTTCTCGGATTTAATTTATAGACCAAAATTATGGGGAATTTCATGTAATCCAGTGGATCTCAGGAGGGTAGCACTGTGGACACAAGGCAAAAGTCTTTTCCCTTCTGGTGCATTCAGGCTGTTTGCTCCAAAGGCTCACAAATATGAGCTCAAACTGGGTTTGGATGCAGCTCTCAGGTCTCTGAGAAGGCTTCAGTCCCAAATAAATTTGTGCCCATGCTCTTCAGGAGCTGCAAGGGTGCTCAGGTTCACAGCAAATGAAGAAAGAGACACCTGGAGCTTGTGGCATCCACACAACTCTTGGAGGGGAAAGAAAACAACCAAAAAACAAAACAAACCAAACCAAACCCAAAAAAAAAAAAACCAAAAAACCAACCCAAAAACCAAAACAACAACAACAAACCCACACCGAACCAAAAAAAACCCAAAAACAAGCCAACCCCCAAAAACCAAAAAACCAACCCATCAAACAAAAACCCAAAAAACAAAAAACAAAACAAAACCAGAAACCTCCAAACTTTTACTCTTGTTTGGGTTTATGAGTTCTTTATGGTCCTGTAAGCCCAGTCTCCCTTTTGGTTTGTTCACCATATCCTGCTGTGGAGCAAGGCATTCAACTTTTCATTCCTGCCTATTCCCAGATAACATCAAGTCACACATTTTCCAATGGTAGTTTGTTCACAATTTCATTGTTATTAGAGCAGGATCAGGGAAAAAAAAAGTTGGCATACCTTGCTGAAGTGGAAAGCTAAACATTTTAAAAATTATTTTCTTCCTCTCTTTATGACAATTGCCTTGTAATAGTGAACTAGTAGAAAAGGAACTATTATGGAAACATTGCAGAAAAAGATATCCCCATCTTTGCTCTGCCACTGAAAGGCAACAGTTTATCTGATAAGATCATATCTATCAGATGCATGCTCTGATGGAGAAAAAAAAGCAATTGCAAAAGGGAAAAAACTTATTCCTCCCTTCTTTCTTGCAGAGAAAAATATCCTTCTTCATGACCATCTGATTAGAGGGCCTTGCAGATATTCAGTGAAAGAATAAAATTCTCCTTTGCCTTTATGGGAAAAGAAAGAAAATAATGTTTAGCAGTCTCCTCAGTGCATAACAGAGACAAATTTCATCATCTGTTCTGCCCATCAATCTGGGAGAGGATTTCCTTGCTTCCTGCATAGGTTGGAAAATTTTCCAAGCTTTCCCTTTAATAATTTGTGCTACAGGATTAGAGCCCTTCCAAATGCCAGCCCACAAATAAAAGCCTCCTTATCAGGAAAGTGGAAGGCAAGTGACAAGGCAGAATTATGCTTAAACTTAGGAAAAAACTCACTTTGTCCTTTGTCATGATGGATTAACATATACATGTGTATCAAAATGAAAAATGAGGTGTGGGAGGAAAAAAATGAAATCCCTTCTGGCCTTCATTGCAACACTTTTAGTGAGGAACTGCTGTCTTGGGGGAATGCAGTTTTTGAAAACTTTTCTGAATTGTGGATGCAGAAAATAAATGGTCAGCTTTAGTCAGGCTGAGGAGTTGGACAGAGGACTTGAGCACAGAAGTCCAGGCAGGAAACTTAGAAACTTCTCCTGCCCTTCTGTGGAGACAAGGAAAGGCAAAATCCCACTTTCATTTTGTGAGGACAAGAGAAACATAGAGGACAAAACCAACAAAACTGAAACTGAAATTGTCTATAAAGACATCTGAGAAGTCTATTAAAAAGCTTTCTCACTTGTCACATCTCAAATTCCATGTATTTTTGTTGTTTGATAACAGGCATCTGTTACCTTTCATGTTTTATTTTCCTCTTTGTCCACTCCTTGTTAGTTGTTTTGAACTGTGACACCAGAACCCCATCAGTGAATATCTGTCATGTGGTCTGTCTCAGAAATAAACACTGTTTTACAATCCCAGCTTCTCCGACAACAGGTCAATATTTGATTTGTTCTCAAAAGTATCAGGATGTGGAAATGCCTTTTGAAAAGCCTCCTTGTCTCCCAGGGGTGCAGGCACACCTGAGAACACTGTAAGGAAAAGAAAAATTATGGAGAGAATGAGTGGGAAAACAAAGAAAATGGGACACAAAACCAGAGAAAACCCCCTTGTCTCAAAAACTGTCAAATGCTCTTTGCAAATGGCTTTACATTAAAAACCTGGGTTTAAAAAGTAAAAAAAAAATATGCATTTTGTATTTCATAAAGGAAACTAAATCGCTCTTTGGAAAAGACTACTTGCCTGAAATGCCTTCTCTGCCTCCTGCCAGACTTAAAAAAAAATGTCAAGCTTGCAGCCACAGCACTTTCATGTGTCCTTGTTCTTCTAATGTTTCTTCTGAGTTGCTCTGAAAGGAATCTGGAAAAATCTTTTACTTTGGTTGGAAAAAGTGCTGCTCCCAAACCCAGAGATTTCCAGTTGTAAAAATGTATTTGAAAACGTTGTTGCTAAACATCTGGTGAATAAAAAAGCCTTTGCTGTTCATTTGCTTTATCTTTTCAAACAAATGTCATCCTTTGCCATGGAGCTTCTTCCAACTCACAGTCTGCAAAGAGCAGCACCAAGTTTTGATTGGAGCAGGAGGAGGGATTTGATCCATTTTGATAGAGCAAATATTGTGGTGCCCATGATTTGACTGAAAAATCACTCAGTGCAAACTGGTTTGCTCCTCCTTAATCTCACTGTGGAGGTCTTGCTGAACATTTCTGTTGCCAACAGCATTGCTAAATTAATGGGCTCCATGTTTTGCATACTTTTGTTATTGAAACAATAACACTGGACACTTCCCACTGTTGCACATGATGAGTAGGATGAATCAGGCCAGGTTGCACAGGACCTTGTCCAGCAGGATTTTGAATATTTTTGAGGGTGGAGCATTCACAACCTCTCTTGGCGGTGTAGCTCACCAACCTACAAACACAGCAGGAGCTTGGAATTTTTCTGGAATCATTAGCAAGAAGCAGGCAGTGGTGACAATGCCAATCCAGTGTCTTACTCTGGGTTTCTTGCATCAGGAAGAGCCAAGCTGTCAGTAGTCTGACTCAGCACATGTCAAAAATTACATTTTTCCTTGCATAAACTACATTTCATCCATGCTGCTGAATGCAGAAAGTGCATGCATTAAAATTCTGCATGTAACTTAAATTCTGCATTTAACTTCCAGGTAAAAATGTCAGACTCCCAACCCTTAATACCAGCTACCCTCTCCTTCAACACAGTCACTGAATCAGACTTTGGAGATGTGTTTTTCCTTCTGGGAAAAACCCCCAAAGGGTACACATTCAAGTGTTGAAAGAAAAGATGAATAATGAGAGAAATGTTTCGAGAATGCAGAATTTTTCAACACGTTCTTAAGCACTGCTGAGTTATTAGCACCTCCTAGAGAATTTGGGATTTCTTCTACAGTCTTTGTCTCCCTGGCAACGAAAGTTTAGTGTAACAGTACTGTTAAAATATGATGTATTTTGTTTCCTCCGTGCCTTAACGAGAGACATTAACTAGAAAGAATCATGCTGGAATGGTGACTTCACTGCAAATAATTTCAAAACCATTTCCTTTGAATCTCTAGACTCACTCAGCTTTCAATAAATTTTACAAGAAATTTCACATTGCAAAAAAGCGATAATTATGTGTATGGTATATGTATGAAACCTAACAAAAGAAGAGTAAGGGATATAAAATTCTTACAAAAGAATACATTTTGGAGTTTATATCTGTCTTCTAGAAAAGGAAACCAAAGCAAAACACAAACCACATTTGAATGAAACAGCAGAGCTGTAGTTAAGAGGTTCTGGGTTAGGATTTCCAATTATAATTTTTACAGCAACACTGAAATCAGCCTGCTTTGCTGACTTCCACTTGCTGGCCATCTGTTGTTTTGCCTGTTAAAATGCCTTTCTGGAATTTTATCAGAATTTCTCTCACATACAGGCACTGGAAAAGCCAATTACCTTCCCTGTATTTGCAGAGCACTGTGCACAAAAAGGTGCAGATGTGTCTGGCCATTAGGTAAAAGTAACGGGGAAGAATTAAGTGTAATAATACTGTATTAATGAATGAATGAATTTATTTATTATTATATGTAATGATACTGTCTAATAATTCTGTAATACTCTCTGGAAAATTGTGGAGTTATAGCAATTTTGGTTTTTTTTTTTTGTACACACAATTAACTGGCCACAAAATCAGAACAGGCTGTCCACACATTAACCTATTTTTAAAAAAATTATGAAGTTATTCTATATATGTTGTCACCATGTTAATCTATTTTTTTGTTAATATGAACATGTGCACTGCACAGATCTGTTTTGGAAGAGCAAAGGTAAGCCCTGTCCAAAAATCAAATCTCAGGAGTTTTGTTTGATTCTTAAAGCATCATTAATGACAAAAAGCAAGAATGGGACCTGTCTTTAGCCATCACATCTGGAGTTGTCTGTTTACCTTCTACTTCTGTATCAGGCACATGTGAAATATTAGGTATTCTCTTATGTTTGGTGTCCCCATCCAGCCCCACAGCCACTAAGGAATTAGGCAGAGATGGATATTGACATTTCCAGACATGTTTTACACACAGGTCACGCCCAGTGCTCTGACAAACTTCAGGCTGGACACTTATACTCAGGGATTCACCACAGTCTCACTGAAAGGCTGCCTGAGGTACCTCAAGCCTTGCTTCTTTCCCATTTCAGCAGCTTTTCAACTTTACACTCAGATGTTCTTGGCCTCTCAGATTTCCTCACAAAAAGGCTACAAAACGTGATGTCAGCCTAACTCATGGCTGCAAACTCTAGCTGGGGAGATGGACATCTATCTAAAGGTTAAGCCCAGAATTCTGGTCTCACAAGTGATTTGTGAATTAGTGGTGCCTGCCTTGCCTACTGCCTGCCTTCTGCCACCACTGTAGCCTCTGCAGGCAGCCCTGCCAAATGAGAGTTGATTTCTCTAGCACAAAACGACAGAGAGGCTGCAGAACTCTCAAAATCTGGTTATTTTCTATTCACATCTTCCCCAAGAGTTACTAGACTACCCCTCTAAACTCTAATGGGCACAAAGCTTCCAGCAGTTCCTTCAAGGACTGCCTGTGCTGTACTTGCAAATGGTGGAATATGAGGGGATGGGTGAAGAACATTTTTTCAGAATATATCTTCCTTGAACTGTTGTGGTTAAGAAATAAATTGTGCGTTAGTAAGCACAGAGCGAATAAATGAGCAGGAGCATGGGGATGGAAAGAAATCTGGTGAGTTCTAGAGGCAGAACTTTGCTTTTTTCTGCCACAAAAGCAGCAAATCTGTCCCCCAGAATGTCCCCAGCTGGAATAAAAAGGAGATGATGGAGGCTGTAAGGTACATGAGAGACACAAAATCCATTCAGTGACTCCAGCTTCTTTTCATGTCAAGCTAAAGGACATCAAATGAAATCCATGTACTTTAGACTCCAAAACAGGGAAATTAAACAATTAATCAGTGAAACCTCTTGCTCCAGTGCACTTGCAGTGACAACAGCTTCAAAAGGAGAGTCTCTAAATTAATAGGAGAAAAAATCTGTTAAGGAATCTGTCAAAAAAAGCTTCTGGCTCAGGGGAATCCCTGAGCTCCAATTCCACAGCCCAGCTGTTTTGGGATGTCCACCCTTTGGGATGCTGCTCCTGCTCTGTGTTCCTCTCTTGGCACCTGCTGCTGACCACTGCAAACCAGAACGTTTCGTGGCTGAGCCTCATGACTCATCTCCATCCTGATGAAACTTTTTGAAATCACAGCACTTGGACCAGGTTGGAAATTCTTCAGTCTCTGTGGAGAAAATCTGTCAGCATCCTAGGATCATGAATAATAGAACTTGCTGCCTAATTGCTGTGAATGGCCTGGCTGTTTTCCTGCCAAAAACTTGTCAAGGTGAATTATTATGTATGAGGAACATAATCTTGTCCTGGTTTTGTCTGGGATAGGGCAAGATGCTGTGAGATTTTGAAACTAATCTAGTGTAGATCTAGGGTAGATGAACACAGCCAAATTAATCTCAAAGGATGGATATAGCTGAAGATTATTTTTATCAGCAAATAGTAATATTTTATGCCATATCCTAAGAGAAAAAACCCCAAACCCAGCATTGCATAATCTTTATTTTCCAACCAACCTGGCCAAGTAATTTTCTTATCTATAGCATTGCATTTACTAGCTTGATTGATTGTTCATATTCTTTGCCTCAATAAATACATTTTAAAATATGTATAAAACACGTTACAATATCCAGGTTTTGATAAGATCCAGCATGTTACTATGGAAATGTAGAAGGTCAGCTTAAAAATATTTGGGTCTCTATCTGAGGATGAATTTTTTTTCTCTGCCTTCATTCATACTGCACTTGGGGAAATTTATATTTCTTACTTGAATGGATCAGACTTTGAGAAGAGTTTTGTTAGTCCCTGATAATTCTGAATCATCTTTCCTTTAAAAAAATCAGCCATGTTAGTGCTTCATTTTCTGTGTAACGTTTCATTGTCTGTGTAGAAATTTTGGGCAGATTGCATGGATATATCTGCATTTTCTCATATCCAACACACTTTTTGGTCACAGATTACTTGAGGACTGAAAAAACCTTTCCCTACCTGTATTAACTTTTGCAGGGAGAGAAATTCCAAATGATTCCAGATTTGAAACTTCACAAGATTTAAAAAGAAATCCATCTAAATCATGTTTGTCACTGCTGTTCCAAAAGTTGCCAACTGAAGAAATGAAGAAAATACTTATAAAATTTCAAAACTGGGTTGAATTCTCATCATTCTCCCTGCCTTCATGTGGTCTGGATTGTTCACCTGCCAGTCAAAGAGGCATGTTCTGTGAAGCCAAGACCTTCACATCTCAAGGTAAAAACACAGGATTCCCTCGCGGGAAGCACTGCAGAAAAGATAATCCTTCAGTGAAAAATGGAGATATAAACAATAGCTGCCACCTGGCATTGCACTGCTATGCTAATGTGGCACTACGTTTCCACCCAGGGAGAAACCAGAAATATTTAGGTCAGATCTACAGGAGCAAGACTTCCCTCAGCCTTACCCCAAGGATAAATAATGGAAATAACAAAAAACCAAGCTCACAGGTTAGAAACAGCTGCACGTGGTTGTTGCTGAAGGGAGAGGAGCCTTTGAGACAAGGCCTGTGTCCAGGCCTGCCATGGAACCCTGTGATTTGGGAAATAATTGTTTCCACGTTTGGAGTTTGGAAGTTTGAGGCTCAGCACCGATGTTACAGAGGCAGAAATGCTGTGAGGATTTCTCTGATGCTGCAGAGTCTGTGTGGGGCATCCTCCTTCCATGGCCCTTCCATTCCTTTCCCTTCCTATCCCATTTCTCTTCCATTTCTTTTAATTTCCATTTGCTTTCCACCTCTCTTTTCCCAGCCCCACAGTGTGCTCAGCTCTGGGACTCGAAAATTTAGAGATTAATTTGTCTATTGTTTTGGTATGGTGATTTTTTTTGTTTGTTTTTGTTAGTTCATTTAGTTTTGTTTTGTTCTGGGTTTTTTTTTTTGTTTTTTTTTTTGAGCCACTGAAGTTGCTCTGGAGTTGGCTGGGCTTCAGTTCCAATAGCAGTGAGCAACATCTTTGAAAAGAGCTGGCCAAACTTCTGTACTGCATGAGAATTTAGTCTAGCTAAAACTCACTGCACTCACCACCTCATATCCCTCCTCTGTTTGTGGAAAGGGAGTTTCTAATACACCTGTTTTCACCTGAAAACCAAAAACTTTTAGAAAACGTCATGGTCAGCTTTTGGGTTTCACAGCCCATCCTATTCTCCTCTGCTTATGTTTGCTATGTGTGAACAGAATTTGAAAGCTGCACTTAAAATTCAAAAAAACAGGAAAAAAATCCAGAGCTCAGGGTCTTTCAAGTGGGAAATGTAAATATTTTAAAGAATGATGAAAAAAAAATATTATGTTTTAGTAATTAAACATTTATTTTTATTAAATTAAATTAAATTTAAAGTTTTAGTATTTCTAAATTATCCATAGATTGATGTATGGAATGAAGAGACTTGATTTTGAAACTAATTTGAAAATTAGAAAAAATAAGAATAACTTAAATCCAGAAGGTGCCAAGAAGTAAATTTGTCATGTGTGAATTACAGCAATGGCCTGAAGTGAAGTTTTAGTGAAACTGTTTTTCCATAATTTTATTTGAATACAGTTGCACATTTTATCACTTTATAGAGCTGCTGTGGTTGGTTAGGTTTTAAGTCATACTCACTCCAATGGCAACTCACACAATAATTTTCTACTGAAAACTAGAGTAAGTCAAAGGTTTATAGTAATATATTGTCTTGTCTAATTTTTTTTTAAAGGAGAAATATTGAACTTTTAAAACAAATTCAATTTTCACTTTTTCCTACTAAACTTCAGCTAAATAAAAATCTATTCCTTATTAAGAGTCTATTTCCATGGGACAAATCTTCAATATGACTAAGGAGGAGAAACTTCAGTATTGCAACTTTTCTACTTTTCACAATTTTTAGAAATAGAATTAGATATAAATTGTCAGCTTATAAATAATATTTATCTGCCTTTTGTAACTGTTCAATAATCTAGCTGATGGATATTTCAGTGCATTTTATATTCTGCTTTCAGGTGTCTTCTGCAGTCCTACAGGTTAGACTGTATGCTCTCATGATTATGTCTACATACACATGAAAAAATATGTTTATATTGGATTGCAGTTTACATAAATATTTCTCTTCATTCCTCCAAGGTAATGGAAAAATAGATCTTCTGAGGTTTTCTTCTGAGGTTTTATTTCTTAATAAAGAAATCTATTAAGTTTGCACCCACTCATGTTGTGGGTAAGCCTCATCAGTGCAAGGAAAGTTTTAAAAGGTTGATAAGTTTAACACTTATTAGATGTTTAGATGAAATACATTCCAGAAGAAAGTTCCAAGTTTGCATTTTGGGGGGGAAAAAATTGTGCTCAGTGTATTTCTACTACTTATTTACTTCTAAATTTACCATTATCTTGAAATTAAGTTCAAAAAACAAACCAAAACCTCACCTTTAATTGTATATGCCATCAGAATTATGTAGCAGAAAAAAATTGCACATATTTGGAAACCCAGCATGAATCCACATTTGACCCAAATCCAGTGAGTAAGAGCTGAACTTAAAAGAAAGACACACAAGGAAATAAATAATCCTCTTCTTATAAACCTTTATTATGCTTCTAAGAGGTTCCAAGATGGAAATTCTGGATATAGAGAGCATCTGACAGGTTTTATTCCCACTGAGGTCAAAGAGAAGTGTTGCAATAACTTCAGTGAGCTTTTTAGTAATGCTTATCTCCCAGAGCATTGGGATTTCATGGCAAAAATCTATGGGAAAAGGGAAAGTGGCTTTTGAAAGTACAGGCAGGAAGGCAAAATTAACACTGGTGTTTTTACTTTTGTTTCTAAAAGGAGCTCCATGTATTCCACCTTCATCATGATAAGGGATAATAGTAACTGTATATTGATTATTGACCAATTAATCTGCACTGCCTTGGACCCAGCAACATGAAACATCTATAAATCCAATGTGGAAATTTTCTGCTCACAGTTGCTGTACACAGAAACAGAAAAGCCCTTCTAATGAATCCAATTTAATTGAATTTTGTGTTTATTTCCTGTATAAACTTTACTGTTTGTGTAAACCCTGAGGTTCAGCAAAAATAAAGGAAAAAATTAAAACAAGGTGGTTATGTGTGGAGATGTGTTCAACACTTCTGAGCAATGCTTTATTCTTGGTAATATGACAGTCCAAACCCTAGATTTTTCCTCCTGAGAAAGACAAAAAGGCTTTCTTGAATAAAAATAATAATCTTCATTAAATATATTTTAATGTAGTGTTTTTAGAAAAGTGCAATATAATTAAATTAATTGCTATAATTAAATAATTGTTCAAATATCTAAAAATAATATATTTTTAAAAGAACCTTCAAACTTCTAGAGTATTTTTTCCTCCTTCTTTCATGTTAATAATTTCTTGTAAAGACATGCAAGGTGAAATGCTGTATCTGTTGAAGTAATTCACTGGCTGCAGGAGCTAAACATGCTTCAGCTGATATTTTTACATCTCAGGTGTCCTCAATATCAACAGTTGTAGAAGGCAGTTGAAAAAGCATGGTGAAATCTGTTTTCCATCTCGTCAAGTTGAATCTTTACAAAACAACATCATACTTTACAACTATTCCCTAAACAGGACACAGTGTTTATCCAGTTTTTGCTAAAACTACTAAAATATTCCCAGAATGATTTTTCCTTCCTTTTCGTCTTTTGTCATATTTCCATTTCTTTATTCCCAAGAAATTGTGATATATGCATCAAAAATAGTTTTTCTTTTATCTTATCCTATTTTTTCCAATTAAATCATGGTTATTTCCAGAAAAGATATCAGGAACTTATTTAAAAATAAAAAAATTGTCCAAATTGTGTCTATTTTTCCTCTGCTGTGGTCTCCTGAATATCAGATGCATCCTGACAATTTGAAGAGGTCCATCTTTTTCTTTCATGCTTTGCCCATCCTCCACCAGTCACTTGTTATTCTCTGCAGCTCCTCGATGCTACCATGACACAAACCTCAATTTTATAAAGATTTTATTCCCTGAGCTGTGCTTCAGGCTTGAGTCATCTCCTGGAGGATTTAAAGAATATCCCACCCTGGCAGTGCCTCAGTGCCCCTCTGCTTCTTACTCTGTTGAGGATGGTTAAGAGATCCAACAATGAGAGATGACAATTTTGTGAAATCAGAGTGAATTCTTTCAGGAAAAAATAAAAAAAAAAATTTAAAAAAAAGATTTTGTTGATCTTCTCTGCATAAAATCAGTGTTCAGGAGGCCCTGCTACAAATTGATAAATTCTCCAGTAGGCTACAGAGACAAGAATAGAGTCCTTGAAGCCAAAATAACTAGGATTATAGAGAAAATTATAACATTATTATTGTTATTATAGTTGGTGTAAACACCTGGGTCTGGTGGGCAGCCAAATAAAAACACACAGTTACCCTGGGTGCAAATGTCAGGCAGCTGAGGTGACTAAAACTGAGACAAGGGCAGCAGCCAGGGGTCCACACCTTTCACAAACATCATGGGGCATGCAATGTGAGTAAAAATAACAATTTCACCATGTCCAAAAAGCCTTGAGGCCATCAGGAAAAATTATCTGTACAAACAGATTTGGGTGAATGCAAATCTTCCACTTCAGTGCCGTTGAAATTATATTTTTTTTCCCCACCAAAGGCACTTCCTAATTAAACAGTAACATTGAGACTGTGACTTAAAACAGTTTTAATAGGAAAAAGGGATGTAAAAGGCCTCCTGAAGAAATGCAACTTTTGAGGGTTTGTCCAAGAAGTGTGGTCAGCCTTGGATGATGGGAGGCACATCCAGGCTCAGCTGCAGGCAAAACTGGGAACAAAAATCCTCCTTCAGCATCGTAAAAAAAATTTTCCCAATTCTTCCTTCAAGAACTTGTCCATCTCTTGACTGCTCTAACAGGAAAACACACAATTCCTGCTCTGGGGCAGTGTCTTTCCAGACTGGGAATGGAAAACAGAGGGCAAGGAAGGCAAGGGATGTGTGTGTGTTCCAAAGGTGGCAGATGAACAGCTCTGATTTCTAGACTGGCTCTTAAAAAGGAGGAAAAAAAAAAGTGTTTCTCAGTAGTGTGATCAGAAAAACAAAGATTATGCAAAAGAGTTGTTTTAGCACACTAAAAATTTATTTAACTCCTTTACTCAGCCTTCAGAAAAAAATAAAACTCCCTCAGAATTAAGAAAACACATGGATTTCAGTTAAAGAAATAGTTTTTCCAAATTAACCCCTTCAAAGAGCTTGGAATCACACCTTTCAAAGGATTTTTGTGGCATGGGGACGGATGATGTCTCCAAACAAATATAAAATTACAAGCATATCTCATTTTCTTATTGATGATGTGAAGGAAAAAAGCTGAAATATTTAACAAAAGTTAAGAATGTTTGTGAGTAAAAGAAATCTGATTACTTCTAGCAGCTCAGAGACCCCACACATTGCAGGGAACTAAAGTGCAATATCAGAATTAAAATTATCATATTTAAAAGAAAAAAAAAACCATATTCCTTTCTAATCCAGTCCAATCAAGTTCAACGAAGCCAACACAGAGAAAGTTAAGTCTGAGCTTAACATAAATAAATACATAATATATTAAATTACTGTACAGATTTAAATGTTTCATATGCAAAATATACTTAAAACGTGCCAGCAGGGATCAGACACAAACCAGCAGGGCACTGAGGAGCCCCTGTGGTGGCAGTGAGCAGCTCTGGGCTCTGCTGCTGGCATTTTCTATTGAGCCATCCCCAAGGTCTTCTCTTGTGCTCTGTGTTTCTAAGTGTCTTCCCTCTTGGTTTTGCTTGTCTCCTGCACCTTCATTTATCCAGATTTTCCCACCCTGTCAGCAGCAGCCCCCGTCCAGAACTGGACATAAAATATGAGCCAAGCAGCTGACAGAACCAGAGGACACAGGCTCAAGCTGTGCCAAGGGAAATACAGGTTGGATATTAGGAAAAAGGTTTTTTACATAAAGAGTGATAAATTTGGGAATGGTCTGCCCAGGGAGGTGGTGGAATCACCATCTCTGGATGTGGTTAAAACAGACTGGATGTGGCACTCAGTGCCATGCTTTAGTTGAGGTGTTAGGGCTGGGCTGCACTCGATGATCTTGAAGGTCTCTTCCAACCCCTGTGTGATATAAAACAAAATATTTAATTATATTAATATAATATGTTGCATAAATATATTGTGTGTTGTGTATTATGTCACAAATAAAATGTAATAGAAAATTTAAACATATAAAACATGCATTGTAACACATATTGAAATTCAGCAAGAAGCCTAAACCCATCTTCCAAACCTCATACTTATATTTTACCAATTGTATAAAATTATTTATGTATTTTGTTAAATATACATATTATATAAAATTGTTATAGATTTATATAATATACACAAACAATTTTTTATAATATAATTACGTATTGATATAAAAAACTACAATTCCTCCAGAGAGGGCTTGAGAGATGAACATCTAACTGCAATTTAGGAGCTGAAAAGTTTGGTCTAGTGCAGACTCGTGTTCCTCAAGAGATGCCAGCTCCAAAACCATCCCTGCAGAAGGGAAGTGACAAATATGAATGAGCCCCCAGGGATCTGCCAAAAAACTGGGACCTCAGAAGGAAAACAAACCAAGCAGCCACCAAACCCAGCCTTTTATTGGTGGTACCACTAGATGGTATCCATTCTCTAACTTTCCCCATTTTTTTAAATTTTCTTTTTCCTTTTTTTTTTTTTTAATTTTTCCCTGGCAAATACTTTGTCAACCTGCACTGGCACAAAAATTAAGTTTACTCAGTAAACTTAAGTAGTTAGGGAGCGTGAGCAAGTGAATAATTTATTAATTTTTAGTAATAAAATTGCTTTTGTTTTTGCTTTTGATAGGCTTCATGCTCATGGCAAATCACACAGGAGGGGCTGGATGAGCACATCCAGCACCTCTATTTCACCTGTTTGGAGCAGACATCACCCGCCAGGAAGAGAAATTTTGTTTTTTAAATCAGCCAATGCAGTGACTGAGGAGTTATCACCCAGCTGGCAACCACACTGCCTAGCTTGTGCTTTTTTGGCTGATCTAGCAACAGGTGGAATCTGTTTATTTCTACATTCTTTAAGGGCAGACGCTGTTTGAAATTAACTGCAAATTGCATTAATGTGTTCAGCTTCTCCAGCCTTAATGATTTTACTTGGAAAGCAGCTCTTTAAAGCCCCTCAGCACGAGCAGCACAAGGAAAATCTCTGTTTCCCAGAGATTACACGAGTCTGTTTCCACTCCCAGAGTGTTTCTTTCTGCTTCACACAAGAGCACTTGCCCACAAAATGATAGAGTGCACATTTTCTGCAAAATGCTAACCCGAGCTCCAGTAGCTCTTTTATCTTCTTGTAGCTGTATTTTTGATCTCTCTCTTCCCCATGCCCAGGAGGGATTTTTTTTATCCTGTGCTCTGCTTTTCCTTCGTTAATGGGAAACCCTGCAGTCAGACAATAATTTGCTTTAGAAATGCGTGTTCCTCATAGCAGACACAATGGAAGGAGTTAATCTGTCAGGAATCCTGGCAATAAAATACAGGTTTATTGCACCTTCACTGCATTTCCAGCTCTGCCACTCTCATCTGGGCTTCAGCAAGGAAAAAGGGAAAGTAACTTTGGTAGAAAAAATTGGTGCAGCCCTGCTACAGCCTCCCAAACCTGAGGACTGTACACTCAACCACACTTCAATTTTTTGCTTCTTATTTTTTTTTGTTTTCTTTCAAATACACTTCCTCAGTGGAAGCATTTTTTAAATTCCTGAGAGACAGTGTCACAGTATTTCTCCTGATCTCACTTGCTTACCCAACTGATTATTCCCTCCTGAATAATCAGCTTTTCCCAATGGATCTTCCCAGATGGATTTTCCTAAAGCAATTTACGAAGCAAAGATGACCTCCTCTGTTCTAGCATAGCCAGGGGTATGGGAGGTGTGCAAACAGGCACAGATTTATTTTTTGGGAGAGAAAATGAGTACTAAACCCATTAATTTGTTGTATCAAAAAGCAGCTGTCAGTTAAAAGGATGTTTTGCAAATAACTTGTACTGAAAGAGGTTTTTCATGTTTCCTGAAGGATACTAAAAACTACCAAAAATACAATTTTTCTGTGAGGTGTCCAGGACACATGAATCCATTACTAACCAGCTGAAATCCTCCTTTGGACTTCTTTACAGGACATTCACACCTCATCTCATCCTAGGACCTACAGGAGGAGGAAAAAAAAAAGTAAAAATTAAACTGAAACAAATCAATATAAGGTAGCATCTTCTAAGCAGTTCTGACAAAATCTTTTTTTCTCTGTGCTTGAAAAGCTGATTTCTTACTGTCTAATAACATTCAGGCTTCAGCTGTATTACATATGGAATATGTTTTCTTGTACTTTATTCTTTTTTTCTCCTGACACCTAAGAAGTGCAACTTCTTACTTTTGGAGGTAATATTTGTCACATTTGATTCTTCCCTCCAGCTGCTGAGCTTCATAAAATTTCAAGTACTCTGCATCTGCAAGACTTTTTTCTCTTCCTGTCAAGTTGGTCTGAAATTGGCTGGTAGGTCCTGAAAGTCATAGGGGTGTAAAGTGACACACAGCAAGACAGACATGTGCAGCACATTGCAATTTTCCCATAATTTTGGGATGAAATGCTGAGGTCAGGCTGCCATTAGGGGGAAAACTGCAAGTAAACCCCATTTTTTTTTAAATTTGGAGGTTAAATAAGACCCCAACAGAACTGCATGGCTGTGGTGACTTGGGGCTGGCTGCTGGGCAGGTGAAAACATTTTCTTGGCATGTGGGGCCAGGCTTTGGTGGAAATGTAGCCCAGATGGTGCAGAGTCAGATATAATAAACTGCAGTTGATGCAAGGCAAGGAATGGTCCTGCCAAGTTTTGGGGTTTTTTTCTTACAGGAAGAGAGGAACAAGAAGGAAGTTAGAAATTCCTTTTCTCCTGGGTAAGACAGCTATGCCTACATCTTTGTGTTAAACCACAGCTGGTCTCCTCCTGTGACTCTAAACTCTGATTACCAACGTAGCTCAGCTTCTACAGAAATCATATTTGTCTGGACAGGTGAGGATTTTAAGCTATAATTCAATTTATTCAATGCCAGTCACTCCAGAATCTAATGAAGCAACTTGAATACCTATGGAATTAACAGGATTTAGGAAAAGATGATATACACAATTCTGCAAATTTGGATTGATTTTAGAGATCATTAAAAAAAAAAATAAAAAGGACTCTTCATTACTTTAAGTAGGGTTTGGGGTAAGCTATACTTCAAAGAAACCAAGTGATTTCCTGCATCTGTAGGAGCTAAATTCATTCATTTGGCATTAATCTGACCTGTGGGTAGCAAGATTCCATACAGTAAATTTGCATAAAACCCAGCAGTAAGAGCAAAACTATGATATCTGCTACTGCCCAGAATCTTCTCTGAGTTCTTTTTCCACCAGTAAGCTATGGGTAAAGAGAATGGAATTATACACAGGAAAAAGGAATTATGTAAATAATTTCTGATTCTTTAGTCCATATGTAGTTTGTGTGAAGATTCACTGACTTGTCCAGAATTGCAGGTTTCAGTGCATTTTATGTATTTCTGAAAGTTTTTGTTAGAAGCCAACAAATCAAAGTGCCCAGAGGAAGTCCTTGGCCACTTACTACTTGCATTTCTCGAGGATAAATAACATTGCTGGGTGATCCAGGGCTTCCAACATGGAAACAATTTGTATGTTGTGCTTCGTAAGGGAGCTGAGTGCGTGCCAGAAACAAATAATCTGTATTTATTTGACATGTTACTCCTCCAATAGATAACCTGACACAGCTCAGAAAATAAAATAAAATTAATAACATGGACCACACAGGCTTTAGAGAGTCAGTCTGCACTCTTCCTCCCTCTGAACAAAGGTGGGATATCTCCCCTCAACGTTTCAACCCTATGCCAAAATATTTTACTTGGTCATATTTGCCCTAAAACATCTTGGGGTTGTCATCTGTGGGTCTTAATGAGAATATTCTGCCAGTGCTCACTTAGGTTGTTCATTATTGCTGGGATGGAATGTCTAGTCTGACCACAGCCAGAATTGGAGGCCAAACAGCCTGGAAAAGGTAAAATTTGAAAAAGCTGCTAATGCCAGAGCAATCCATCAATTCCAAACTCCAGTTGTGGTGTGTGACACAGCCTACATGAAAACCTGGAGGAGATCTGATATGTGTAGTCCAATAAAAAAGAAGATTGAGTGGTGATTTGGACCTGTTTTGTATAAGAGGACATTACTGCTATTCCTGTTCTGCTTGATTCAGAAACTGGTCAAGGTCTGATTTTATGATTTTACAACCCATAAACTGTGTGTAAGTCAGGTCTGTATTCTGTTCGCACACATTTATATACCTGTTCACTCAAGTTTTCCTGAAGATTCAACATCTTGGTTTGTTAAGCACTTTTGGCACCATTAGATTTTAATTTTGTGTCAGGAAACATAAAGTTTGCTGGAGTGCTTCATTACCTGAGTGATAATGTAATATACTGGTACCAAAACGAACTTAGATTTCATGTTTGATATGCCCTGGGCCATGGTGGCTTGCATTGGATATGTGACATAATCCCCTTTTCTCTTAATTATCCTTTCATTCTCATGTTTAGGTGTTTGTGAACATTGCAAATATGCTCTTCTTGGAAGCTGTGACAGTTTAAAATAGAAAGAGAACCCAAGAGAAACTCACAGCAAAACAAGTCCACAAAGTCTGCAAAAGGGGTGGTGTCTTTCACTTGCCAGCTTCCATCACTGGGAGCAAATAAATGAATTTTCAGGCACGGAACTCTTTCACCTCCCATGTGTGAACAGTATAAATTATAGCATTATCCAGCACTGAAAGAGATCTAGATATGAATTCTCACACAAAATCCCTCTTGAATACTTCTCCTGAGTGCCATAGAATCGTGGGGAAAATAATTTTGTGTGGAAATAGGGGACTTGACAGAAAGGACCAGACCCTCAATGGGCATTACACTCACCCTTAACTTTTACTTACAATAACTGGGTCCAATATATTTACTCAGAGCTGCTCCTGCACTGTTGGATGCACGTGGATGTGTTTATATAACACTGGCCCAGTCTCTCCAAGGGAATATTCCAAATTAACTGCATAGACTTGTTCTAACAGAGCCCTTTAAAAACACCAGGAAAGGTTTCCTGAAGAGGCGCCACAGAATATTTCATCCAGGCAGATTTTCATTCTGTTAGAGGTGCTTTTTGTTTTTGGTTTGTTTATGTTTGCTTGTTTGTTTGTTTGTGTTTTTTTTTTTTTTTTTTTACTAAGTTTTTCATTTTAAGACTCTTGGCATTGCTGGAATTACATCTTTAAATGTCATATTTATAAGCCTGACTTTCATGGAGTCAAGTTCTGTCATGGAGGCAACAGAACTTCTCTGTGGACTAAACTTTCAATTTAAAGAATCACCACATTAGAAGAGAAGTCTGAAAACTGAAGTAAACCTCTTTTATCACTGTTGCAATGCAAGAACAGAGGACAGAGGTGATAGAAGTTTTTTGTCCTGGTTCTTCATGAATAGAAGGGAGGAGAGAGCAAAAAGGAAACCAAAAGTCACCTTTTTTTTTTTTTTTTTTTTTTTTTTTTTTTTTTTTTTTTTTTTTTTCATATCTACTCTATCACTTCCTGAGTATTTTGTGGGTATCCAGCCTACCCTGTATTCCAAGGAGCTGTAGTGTCTCAGCAGCATAGGACCATGGAATTTTGCAATTTCTCCCTGTGGAGAGCTCACCCTTAATTTTTCCTAATGGGATTTGCCCTGCAGCAAGAGGTGAACTTGCTCTGAAGGAAAGAATTTCCTTCACTGACACCCAAGAAGAACCTGAAACCACTCATTTATGCTTCCCCAGGTGGATTTCATGAATCCACTTGTAGTACTCTCTGGATGCAATGCCGTGTGGGTGAATTCCTGCGCTTGTGTCCCACTGAGATGAATCATCACCACAGGGATAAATGAAATTTTTTATAGCACGTGATGGTGCCTCACAGGGCAGCTGACCAGGATGGTCTGTGCACAACCTGAGCAAAAGGGCTCAAAATGCTCAGTGCTTGCATCTGTGTCCACAGAAGGCTGAATCACAGCTGACTGTTTAATCTCATTTCTGCCGTCACACCAGATATTTATTTTCATCTGGCATCACTCCTGGCTGTCACTGCAGCAATTGTGGCAGACTTCTGCTGCAAATTTAAGTCTGGTCAACCCATGTCCCAACCCTCCCTGGAATTCCCATGTCCTTAAAACTCTAAGTAAAACCCTCTACTACTACATTTCTTCTTGGCTTTCTCTCCACCCCTACTTTCTTCCTCACAACTTAAGGGCCCACAGCTTTTCTTCAAAATCCAGGTGTTACTACAGGATATGAAAAAACAATGCAAACATGCTGCTGTTTTCAAGGTAAAAAGGGGAAGTTTATTTTCTGACTCCAACATTTATAGATTTCCAGAGGTGACAGTGGATTGGAGGGTGGCAGTGCCACCTCTCCAATGACACTGGACAAACCAGCAGTCCATCAAGTTTCTCATCTTTCATAAAAGAATGCAAAACAGTAAGCTATCCACAGAAAGTGTGTGAGAAAGTTCGCTACAAGAATGTAAACATAAAAAAATTTAGAAAATCTTAAAAAAAATCAAAGCAACATCCATGGGCAGCCATCACCATCAAAGAGAAAATTCCAACATATAAAATTTATAAAATTTTTTAAATTAATAAAATTTATAAAATTTTTGCTGGAGAATTTCAGTGCTTTGGTTCTTATTTGCTTCTGGAGAGCTCTTCCTCTCTTTGCTCCCCTTTCAAACACTGACCCATCAAGTGCAGGAGTGAAGGCTCTTTATCTTGGTGCTGCACTACTCCCTCTCTCTGCTCTGGGTGCCCCAGACAGCTCGGTTCCATCCCATCCTCCAAGCTCTGCCACAAGAACAAACAGAGCCTCGGGGCCACAGAGGCCAAGGTGAGGTCTGTGCTCTGTTCCCAGCCCTTTTGATGTAATTTCATTGCTGTAACTCTTCCAAAAGCAGGGATGGAATTGGGAGTGGCTGTGGCAGCAGAGCTCAGCCTGAATCCAGCCCTCTCTTACAGAGCTAGGGGATGATTCCCTTGAGATTTTGGCTGTTTCTTCAGTCTTTCCTTCCTATTCTTCCTTCCTATTTTCTTCCTATTCCTATTCCTATTCTAGGAATGGAGCTAGCCTTGGTGGCAGCCAAGAGGGCAATATTTTTGAGTGTGCTTTTCCATCCAAGCTAACCTGGTACAAAACAGCCTGCCTGGATGACTGCTTCACATGCACACCCTAAATGTCCTCAGGACAGGCTGAGCACTTACCACTGCTTCATCAAATAAAGTTTTTTCACTGGAAGCACTGAGGAAAGACTATTTTCCACATGGTTTATATCTTCCTCACCTCTACCATCTTCCCAGTGTGCATCCTTCCCTTTGTGCCTGCACTGCAAAATGAAGGCAGAATATGTTGTCAGCTTCTCTACAGTAAAGAGAGCTTTTTTTATTATGTTGAGTTGGATTTGGGTTTTTTCAAATTGCTTTGTTTGTAATATTTTGTTTGTTTGAGGGGTTTTTTTTGTTTCCTTTTTTTATTTTTATTTTCTTCTTTTTTTTTAATGTGAAATGCATTCCTTTTTCCTAAACCAGTTAATCATTAAACACCAACAAAAACTTTCACGATATGCCTCCATTCTTTTTTTATACCCACTTTTTTTTTATTCACCACTTTTTTTATTTGTTTATTTAGCCTCCTCCAGACACTCAGAGTATTCTTTCACCTGTCTGGAATACATGGATATGGGAATTGAGGTCAGCTCCAGAGCCTGGTGGAGACGAGAAATCACACACCTGTGCATTTTAGTGGAATCCTAAATTTTGGTTTTGAATTTGGGTAGATGGAGCCTGGCCCACCCACACATAATTTGTCAGCTTTTCTCCAGCAGAATGCAAACTCTTTTTGCCGGATAAATAGCTGAAAAAGTGAAGTGAAGTGAAATATGTGGGGTGAAGGAATTCTCTGGAGACTCCAGGCAACACAGGATTTTGTATGTGCTTTTATCCAATTTATTTGACACCTCACTCACAGTGTCTTGCTGCTCTGGCCCCACACTGCTTTTCCTGATGTTTTCTCCTTTCATTTAGGGTTATTTTTTTCATTCTGTGTAGGGTTTGTGCCATGAGTAGAAGTATGGGGGAAAAGGGGGGCAATATGTGTGTCAGGAGTAAGTCTGGCAATAATTTATTGGTCTTGAACCCTCCATTCACTCCTGTTGCTGTTGGGATGTATGGAGGCAGCTCCAAGAGCCAGCTCTGGCTCCTGAGAAAAATAAAGAGAATTAATATGGAGCTGCACATAATTTTTCTACTGCTGGCATTTCTCAAGACGCAGGGGTGAATTTAGGCTCCTCTGCAGTCCAGAGACACTGGTTAAAGCTCACATGAGAGCCCAGTGAGCTCTGGTGTTTACTTCACACCCTGAGGGGCAGCCCCCAGCATAAAATGCTCTATTTTTCACTCCCAAAATTCACAACATTCAGGGTCTAACAGTGGGCATTGGTGGAAACCAGATCAATAGCATAGGAAGGTAGGGGACAGCAAAAATTCCAGCTCTGCTCAGAAGGAAAGGCACAGTTCTGTTAAAGGAAGAAAGGTCAGGGTTTGTTTCCTAATAGTGCACAAAATAGAGAGGTGTGGGACCAGTGTGAGTTACCCTAAAGAGCAGTCTGTTGAATCTCCACACTGAATCAAAGTTTATTTAAAAAATAGGACTTTAACTGATTTTCAAAATAATCTAAGATCTTACACTCATTTCCAGTTCCCTCACTTCCAAATAAATCAGTGATTGACTGAGACTTTAAATCAGCACAGAAAAGGAGCACGAGGAGCAATATTTCCTTTCTCTGATATCCAAAGCAGGATAAATCTCTATATCCCATTAGAAAGCTCTGGAAAATTCAGTCTTGCACAAAACACAAAACAGAGCCTGAAGTGTTATTTCTTACAATGGTAAAATTCAGTTTCTAGGCTTTTTTTTTTCCCCCCTCTCTTTCTTTTCTTTTTGGATTTGTTTATTTCCATAGCATTCCACTGTTTCAGAAATAGCCGTAAATTGTCATGCCCCAAAACCATGCCTGGGGCTGATTCCAGCCAGGGAACATGAAAGCCCACTTCTCCAAGTGCTGTGATTTCTCAGGAATGCTGGCCTTGTGCTGGTCAGTGATGGCTGGAGGGGAAAAAGCAAAACAAATAAACAAACAAACACCTCCCCCCCCCCCCCCCAAAAAAAAAAAATTAAAAAGAAAGACAAATTGTAACGCGGATGGACCCAAGCCTGGAAAAGCTAAATCTTTCATTCTTTGAAACAAACAAATTATTTCCTTCCATGATGCTGACTTGTGTTGATTGCAACAGCCACCCAGACCATCCTCAAATATATTTGAACAAATTATACTTGGTAGTGACGCAGCAGTTGAAAAAAAGAAAAAAAAAAGAAAAAAAGTGTTAGAATTTTAGAATTTACTCCCCTAGGATACAGTGCAAATTATTTTTTGCTCATATGGATCTCACAGAAATCTATGTAATGTTAAAAAGACACTGTGGATAAAAGACAGGATTATATCTAAAAAGGCAAAATGTAGCAGGAAGGAAACATGAGTGCATTGGCTAGTGAGAGAAGATCATCTATCACAGGACTCACAGCTTAGCCAAGATATTTGTGCCAGCTATTCTGCTGCTTTATAATTAACAAAGGAAGAAATAGATTGAGGTTTTGGCTCAGAGTTGTTATCTTTCATATGTTAACAATTTCAGGGATTCTTTACTTTTTTTTCCTTCTTCTCTTTAGGGAATTGAGAGGGAAGGGGTGCTAGAGCATAGAGAAGGAAGCACTGTTCTCTGGACCAGCTCAGACCCCTGGAATCCATCCCAAAAATATGAGTTTGGATCAGTGGGTGACTTTTCAAAAAGTACAGCCTTGACAGAATTTGGCAGGAGAGAAAATGCATTCAGCAGAGAACTTCTGGAGCATGTGGCCATTGATGCCTAAGCCCCATCAGGGTGAAATTCCAAATAATGACAAGGTGCTCAAGGCCACTGAGATTGGCTTTTGGCACTTGGGAACATCGTGGGCAAGAGGACAGCTTTGCATCCTCATGGTCACAGAAGTAATTTCACACTAAATTATGATTTTTTCTAAAATAATTCATTTTGTGAGCACTAAACAAAAATACATCTAAGTCCTTAGAGGCCAAGAAAGTGTTTAGAGCATGCTTGTCCTTAACCACAAGTCACTTAAATGACTTAATTTTAAAATGACCTGTTGATAATAATGATTTCCTGAGGAAGAGCCTATATTTTTCTGAAATTTCAGATCTTTAGGCAAGGTAAAATTTTCATAAAGTTTGTTAGGAACGTTGATCTAGGAAATACAGGTCTCTGCATCAAGTAAGTCTCCAGCTTGTTCAAATATAACACCCCAAAAAAGCACCTAACCAACAAAATATAGTGAATAATAAGATACACTTAATGTTATTATCATCCTAACAAACAAACCTTTTAAGCTTAGTAACTATTTCCAAAGAAAAACAAAGAAAAAACAAGATTAGCTTGTGAACAGTTATTCAGATATTCTCTTTCATGCATAAACTGATGATAATTTTGTCACTGATGTAAGTTCTTTAAGTTCATCTGTTCTTTAAGACAATGAGATTATCCAAGATCTAATTCTCCCTTTACCTGCATAAACTACAATAGTCTCAAAATTCAAACCCTGTGCACCTCCCTGGTCCCTGCTGCCTCACAGCCTCATGGATTTATTGCCACAATGCTACCTGAAAGCCAAAAGAAAGAATTCCTCAATTTTCAGTGGAAGGAGAGAATCGTAACGAGTTTTTTACAGAACAATATTTGGACTCTGATGCAAGCAGAGACATGGAGCTGCAGATAAACAGGCTCTGCTTTACTGGGTTGATTTACCCATAAATAGCAAAGGTAAAAAACAACATTCTGTATAAAACTGACAGACCATTCTTAGCTGCACATTGCATGAATTCAAAAACACCCCTAATATCATTTATGGGGACAAAACCCCACAGATTTGGGAAAAAAAGACCCAAGTGCACAGTAGATGGAATATATATTTTTGAACAAACAGTCTGATATTTAAGGCTTTGGAACTTTTGATACCCAGCAAAGTAAGTTTGCTATTGTCTTCACTTCCTTTTATGTTCTGAGACTGTTCTGCTTATTGAAGTCTATAAATTAAGAGAGAACAGGACTTGTGTAATTAGATTTCCAAGTTGTAGTCATCTGATTTCTCCAGTTGTTGGGTGTTTTATTTCTTTGATTGTTTTTTTTTGTTTTGTTTTGTTTTTATTTCTTTGTGGGTTTTCTCAGTCAGTTTTTTATTGTTGTCTTTTTTGGTGTGGGGTGAGATTTCTTTGGTGGGGTGGGGGAAGGGGCTAGTCATCACTTTTCTCAAATTACCAGCAACTTCATTGACACTATTTTAAAAAGTCATACAATGTTTATTTGCCTGAGTTGAAAGAGATGTTTTTCCTTACTTGGAGATGGAAACATCTCCCAAGTTTGCAAAACCCAATCCTTTCTCAAAATCCTTCCTTCTTTTCCTTTTCCTTATTTTCCTTTTCCTTTTCCTTTTCCTTTTCCTTTTCCTTTTCCTTTTCCTTTTCCTTTTCCTTTTCCTTTTCCTTTTCCTTTTCCTTTTCCTTTTCCTTTTCCTTTTCCTTTTCCTTTTCCTTTTCCTTTTCCTTATTTCCTTTTCCTTATTTCCTTGCCCTTTTCCTTTTCTCCTGTATAACCAAGGAGAAAATTTGCTTTCACTTGGGATTAGGATAGGTTAAATATTAGTAAATATTACAATAAAGAAACAATTTTTTTTTGATGCAGCTATGCTGTCACTAAAGAGCAAGTGCAAAAAAGGGTTTTTGGGCTACTCCTGCTAAGTCATAGTGGCTGTTAATGAGCTCATATTTAATCTGGTTCAGCTCTGCATTTCCAGCACACCCAAGACTTTGCTCCCTCATATTTTCAAATTTGAAAAATAATGCAAACATTCCTGAAATAAATTGGAGAATTTATAAATATCGACTTAATTCATCAACTTTTGCTTTTGCACAGTAAGAAAAAGGGTCAGAAAGAATTTTTTCTTTTTCTTTTTCTTTTTCTTTTTCTTTTTCTTTTTCTTTTTCTTTTTCTTTTTCTTTTTCTTTTTCTTTTTCTTTTTCTTTTTCTTTTTCTTTTTCTTTTTCTTTTTCTTTTTCTTTTTCTTTTTCTTCTTCTTTTTCTTCTTCTTCTTCTTCTTCTTCTTCTTCTTCTTTTTCCCTTTTTTTTTTCATGTTCAGTCAACACTGACTGCATTTATTTTTCTACTCCTTTTTGTCCTTCTCTCTGCTGATAAAGAGTACCACCATGCTCAGAATGGGCAATGTTTTCATCATGTTTGGGTGGACAGAGAAATTAAGATGCCTTGTTCATTTCCTGTGCAAAATGATGGAGAAATGGGATTAAATTCTGTGTTAGAAAGAATTCTCAGCATCCACATTTCAATTAAAATAACATTGAAGGGGAATTGCTAAACTTACACTACTCTCCTGTTAAAAAATGCAGACTATATACATATAATTTTTTTTTTATTTTTTTTATTTTTTTTTTTACTTTTCACTTAGGTTGATTTCACTGATATTTGTGTTGATATGCATATATTCAATTTTGTTTGCTATTGTAGTTATTCCTGGTAAGAAGACAAAAAAACTTGTATTGTTTTCTGCCTGCTGTGCATAATTTTCTGTGCTGATGAGTACCTGGGATTTGAGGTCTAATCAGACAAGGCTGTGGTTAAATTTCTGTCCACTATTTAAAGGTTTTTGAATGCAAGCTTTGTTCCAAGTGCTTCAATTAGTCTTTGTACATATTTTTATCAGCTAAATAGTTTCTGAAAATCAGTTACATTAAACAACATTAAAAGAGGAGACAGATACATTAAAAAAGAGGGAAACTACAAAGATAATTTGCAAAATTCGCAAGTTTGCAAAATGTAATTGAGAGTCCTGTTTTCATTATATGCTAACATTTTAACACATTTATTCCTCTGATTTGCTCTACAAAATTTGTCTTAAACATGGGATTAGCAGTTGGGAATCTAAGTTAAAAAAAAGGAAACCAGGTAAATTTGAAGACACCAGTGCACAGAGCACAAGGAAATCTCACAAAAATGGATGAGAGCCATAAAATTTTGTGTATCTTGCTTGTGTCTTCTGTTCAAGAGCACATTACTGCTCTGTGTTCCTGGTTTTGATGTGTAGATTTAAGTCAGATTGCACTTATGTCAGCTGCCCTGATTTATGCTCATGACATTACTTGGGAGTAATCTTGCTCGTATCAGTGATTGTTACAATGATCATTTGAATTATTGCAGGGAGATAAAGATATCCCTGAAGAACATTTCCTTCCAGCTGGGTCTGTGAGGAGCAACTCACAGGTCTTGGGAATTGTATCAGAGAAATAAAGTAATTCACATGTGCCTCACACTGATTAAGAGCCTGGATTTTGGATTATAAAGGAATTTGACTTATTTCATTAGATTGCATAGCATAACAATTAAATATTTATAACAATAGCACTGACAAAAATGCATTTCAATCTTTTAAAAAAAATTTAGTATAAAAACTATGTGCAAATCATAGCTGCTCATGAGAATAAAAACATTATTTAGAGTTTAAGGGGGAAATCCACCATTTTTACTATAGAGCCAGGAATGATCCCCCTAAAATTCCAAAGCTGTGACATCAATGCACCCTTCCAAGACACAAAACTTGTGCTGACGCTGCAGCCCTGGGTGGATTGTCAGGGATTGTCCCTCTGGATGGAATGATGGCCCTGTCAAAAAAAAAAAAAGCAGAAAAAAAAAACCATCAAAAAGAGAAATCTCCATCAGAGAACAGAGACTGATCCTCAGAGGCTAGAGAAGAACTTAATTTCATTATTGTATTGCTTTCTGTAGTGTCAGAGGGGCTTGAAGATGGCTGCTTGATACAAATACAAGTCAGGATATTTGGGGAATCTCACAATAAAAGGCCAAAAGGTTAAAAAAGGTCTCTCCCAAGCTTTGTGCTCTGTCACAGTTGTTAGCTCTGGTTCTTTGGCTCTCCCAGAACTATGCAAACCTTGAATTGACTAGGACTGGTGTCTGGACACAGTGAGAACTTAATATTTCTGCAGAATAACACCAGGTAGCTGAGCTGCAGTCACGATTACAATGGGAAGGTGTTTACTTGGTTTCCCTGCACCTGCCAGATTTAAAAGACAGTTTTCCCTCCATCAGCTTGGTCACTTTTAATGGCTATGTAAAACTACTGAAATTTTTACAGTCAGAAACATGTCATTCATGTTCCAAAAATTACCTGAGCTTCTGCTTTGGGTAGTGGTGAATATATGCATAAAATTTACTCCAAAGCTTTAAATGCAAGTATATTTCTCTAAAATTTATCAGCATTACTTGCCACTTGTGCATCTGGTATTATTTGGCTCCAGGTTCTGTGGACCTTGCTTTCATTTTAGTTGGGAAATGAGCCTTGTGGTTAAGAGAGTTAAATTAAAAGAGGTGAAAACCCAGTTTACTTCTTACAATCACCATTCACTGCCTTGGTGGATATCCAATTTCCTCTAAACTCATTTATTTCATGCTGTAGCCAGGGGCTTCTTTATCTTCACCTGACAAAGGAAGGCTGTCTTTCATCTCCAAGGTCACTGCATTTGTAGCACAAAATAACTGCATTTTCCTTTCCACCTTCTTCAGGGGGTTTCACTAATAGTGTATAAACTTCTGCCCTTGTACACCAAAGATGGTTTTAGAGGTTCAGCCTTTGCCTGACCTGCAGAGGGGAGGAACCTGTGGCAGCCCTGCAAAGGGATCTCTCCACTCACAATCAATAGCCCATTAAATTTTTGATTCTGACGTCCCCTGTTGAGTCACCAGTGATGGCTGGGGAGGGCAGCTATTTCACATTTATTTTACAGCTATTTTACCTGTCCACATCTTTTTCCTCTTGCCATCTCTTAATTCCTAGGGATATTTTTGGTTTCTTGCCCTGGGAACAAACACATCAGTTCTTTACACATCTCCTAGAGGTTTTTTTCAGTTTTTTTTTTTTCTTTTAAGAAAATGGATTTTCTTTTTCAAAAGCATTGTTAAGGTCGTGTCAGGCTGCTATCTTGTACTTGTTACTTCACAAAATACAATCTCGGGGCCATACAAAATAGTCTAAAAGCTTTCTGGTAGCTGGAAAATGGGAACATTCTGAGTGTTTTTTTCCAAAATCATTCTACTAATGGCTCTGTTAGGTCTAGAAAATAATATCCATTTCCCTTTGCAAGCAATCTGTGCTTACATAAAAGCCTTCTTCACTGTTTTTTTCCTCTACTTTTTTGTTGTTTTGTTGGGTTTTTTTACTCTAGAGGGAAGCTAGAATTCTGGGTGTTTTACAGCAAGACCTCCTTGTACTCCTTGAACAATGCAGCAGAGATTTTTATGATGAGAGTGAATATGAAGTACTCACCAAAAGGTGTCCCAGGTTCATACTAAGCAATTTATTACCTTGAGATTTTAATGGCATAAAGCCTCCTTCCTTCTGAGATGATTGTAAAATGTTGGGGAAAAAAAAAAAATAACTCCAACGTTGGGAAAGACGGGGGTGGTAAATCTTTTTTTGCTTACACGTATGACAAATTCTACAGGAATAGATGTCTTCCTCCTCTTTCTCCCTTCAAAGGTGAGACAAACAAACGTGAATAGGAATTACCTCACCATCTGACATTTGAAGCTGGACACTGTTTCACAAGAGCAGACGTCCCCCGTGCCAGGCTGTGAGCTCAGCTGCAGGAAAAAAGAGCACAGGGACTGCAGCGGCCACTGAGTCAGGAGAGCTGCTCTGGGCTGGCTGGGACAGACACAAGCAGCGGTGCCACGTGCTGCCTGTGTGAAGATTTGGGCGTCTGTGCCCTCACAGACAGCATTTTACTTGGATACCTGATGATCCAGCCACGCTTTGTCCTCTCTCTCCTTCATTTGTCCCCCCTAAATACAGATCTCCTTCACCTTCTACCCCTCTCTGAAAATACAGATCACACTGACGAGGTCACACCTTGAGAGCTGTGTCCAGCTCTGGCTCCTCAGTTTGGGAAGGACTTTGAGATTCTTGAGCACATCCAGAAGAGGTAATGATGCTGGTGAAGGGCTGGGAACACAAACCCTGAGAGGAACCCCTGAGGGAGCTGGGGGTGCTCAGCCTGGAGAAAAGGAGACTCAGAGGTGACCTTGTCACTCTACAACTCCTGAAAGGTGCCTGTGCTCAGCTGGGGCTGGGCTCTTTCTCCAGGCAGCACTGACAGAACCAGAGGACACAGCCTCCAGCTGCATCAAGGGAAATTCAGGTTGGATATCAGGAAGAAGTTTTTTACAGAAAGGTTGATAGAGTTCTGGAATGGCCTGCCTGGGGAGGAGGTGGAGTCACCATCCCTGGATGTGTTTAAAAACAGACTGGATGTGGCACTCGGTGCAAGGCTTTAGTTGAGGTGTTGGGGCTGGGTTGCACTCGATCTTGAAGGTCTCTTCCAGCCCAGTGATTCTGTAAATATCACTGATTTACTGATTCCTCTGCTGAAGCTGACACACTCTTTGGATTAAGGGAGCGCAGGATCAGCCCTCCCTCACTCACCCCTCAAACCCCTGAACACAGCAGAGGTGTTTGGGGCATTGCTTTTGGCTTGTTTTTATTTTTCTTCTGTGTTCAACCTACAGTGAGAGCCAGCCTTGCAGGAGTGATGGACAAACAGACCTTCAGCAAGAAGAAGGGACACAAGAAACCGTGCAGCTCACTGGCTGCTTCACAGCCTTGGAGGGGAAAGAAGGCATATATGTACACTAACATGTAGATGAAAAAAAGAAACCAGTGTCATGTATGAGACTCATTCCATGCAGGTAAGGTGAGGCCAGAATCAATACTGGCATTAGGCAACCCAAGAAGATATTCCTCATGGAAATGTGTTAGTTGAGAACTGGTAATGTCAAAATGTACATGAGCCTGTGAACACAGCAGTGTGCAGGAACCTGGTTAATTCTGACACACTCCTGCTTAGCTGGAGAGGATATCCTTACAGTGGGAAAAGAGCTCCACAATATTCCCCCCCTCCTGTCCTGTGGTATTCAAAATGTTCCCTTCACTGTGATTTATTCTGCCACAAAATCTGTGGCAAAATCTGTGATTTATTTCCACAAAAGGAAAGAAAACAGCCCCATCAGCCTCCAGCAGGGCATCAGAGGGGAAACAAGAAGCAAATATAATGAAAATATGTTGTGGAACCATTTGAAAACTCCAGTATTGCTGAGGTCAGTATCTCTAATCACATTTCTACTGCACCAGTCTACCTACTTCTGCTCACAAACCCTCCTCACAGCTCAGGTGAGATCTGCCTTGTGCTATAGGGACTTGGGCTGGCTAATGTTTAGAAGAGAATAGAAAACAGCTTCAAAAAGGCATTTATGAAGTACTTAGCCCTTCACATGAAGAGGAGAAATTGGGCTTTTTTTTGTAGGAGAGGATGCAAAACTCACTGTAGTAGTTCTTTCTCTCAAAGAAGTTGAGGTCTGAGTAACCCCACTGACTTTATTTGAGTTTGTTTTGTTTTTTTTTTCCTTAGAGTGAGCTTTCTTTCACACAATGAGAGCCTTAGATGGGTGTTGCAACTCTTCAAGTCCCTTTCCAGCAGGATTAAGTGTTCTCTCCATACAAAACTCAAACTGGGGCCAAAAGCAAATGAGAGGAGCACCACCCCTATGAGCTACCCGTGATGCAGCATTGCTGCTCGTTCTGCTGTGATCTCAGAAATCCCTTTCTTTCAGATACAGCAGGCCCCTCAGTGGTGATCTTTGTTCAGCAGATGGATGCCACACCAGCTTCATCCACTGACCCCGTCAGGGGTGAAGAAAGCATCTCTGAAGCTAAAAACTCACAACTGGTCTTGGGTTCAGCCTGTGGGCAAAGATTTGGCTGTAGATTGGTCATTGTTTTAAATTTCCCGTGGCAAACAATCTGGCTGTAGTTGGGGAAAAAGACACTGCCTAGAATTTTCCACGTTCCTGTCCCACCAACCCTTTCCAAAAGCCTGGCCTGAAGCCTGGTGAAACCCACAGAGTTTTCCTGGGCATAGGACAGATCACCCTGGGTTCAGGCAGGTTTCTGCCCTGGGCAGGGTGAATTTTAGGATCACTCAGACCTGTGCAGAAGGTTGAAGGACAGGACAAGCCTGAGGTGCAGTTCCTGACCAGCATCACATCGTGGAACACACTGATCCAAGCTCTGGGAAGTTCTGGAAGAGGAAGTTGTGCTGCTGTGGCACTCACCCACACATCACGCTCTGTCAGCCTGCTGAACTGGCCCCTTCATCCCCGCTCAGCTCTGGGTGTTGCAATTGTGTCTGTCATTTGTTCTTTCAGCTAATTAGCATTGGTTAACTTCATGTTTAATGACCTTTCCCAAGCTGTTGCAACCAGTAGTAGAAAACTCATTAAACCCAGTTGTCATTTTTACCACACACAGATTCATACACACACACACTGGTGTGCCCTCATGCAATAAAGCTTTCTGTTGCTGTTTGAATTAATTAATACTTTTGGCTTTATTTTATTATCGTGTAGATAGCAACTACCATGTTATTTTCCCTCTGATTTAATTCAACCCATATTTAAAACATGAAAGTAAGGGCAGAATAATCCACTCTGGCAATAGAAAGCCATGTTTGGCTTCCTTTCTTCTCTTGAAAATGGAGCAATGGTTTCAAGTAACAAGGATGCAATCTTTTAGAGTCAGACATTTTTCCATCAAAATATTTCATTTTTGAAACCAAATACATTAAGGAAAAAGACAGTAATTTCAATAAAACCTTCTGTAAATGTGTCTTTTGGTAAGGTGAGTGGAAACAGCTTTTCTTCAACAACAGAATTATTTTTTCTGTTGTTTTATGTTTAATTTTACAAGTATATATTTATCTTGACTTTCAAAGTGTAATGTTATAAACAGAGTCCAGCAATGAAATAAAATTAATTCATGAATTCAAGCAAAATAAATTTATGAGATTTCAGAAAAAAATTAAATCCTCAATCCAGATGCAGTTGATCTGATTCTTCATTTGAAGAAATGGGCACAATTTTTAAGAAAAGCCCACAGAAAAAAAGCTGTTTCCTAGATATCCATTTTTCTTGTTTTCAAGCAGAACATTGAACAGTTTTAGACTAAGCACTTTATCTTCTCCCTACAAAACACCAAAAGTATTTTTATAGTACGGGATTGCAAAATAGATTTTGTTTGTGAACTCTTAATAATTCTACAAATTGAGCGAGTCATAGTCTTCTGAATACATTTGTATTATGTTGAGGGATTATGGTAGAAATGCCCCAAAACTTCATACAAATATTCGTGTCAAGCCTCAGAGCTCCAGGAAAATAGATTTTATTGTATATACCGCCAAATATTTAATCAGTAAGGGAATACAAACACATATCTTATTTTCTCAGATTTGCAGTGCAGCCTTGGCCCTCTCTTTGGAGAAGTGCAAACAGAAACCCTGTTTGTTACTGTACCTTATCACAATGTCATCATTCATGGGAGAAACCACTCGGGGCAACTGCTAAAAGTACGTGAGACATCCTCCTCCCAGCCCCATGTCACGGCCTGATTTCCTCTCTCCCACAGAATTATTCACCTGCTGACCCCCCTTTTCACAAAAATCCTGCGTGTCTGATTCAGACCCCATGGCAAAGAGATCTTGGAGTTTAATCAGGGGAACCTGGCAAAACCTCCTTTAGTCTCCTCTGTGACCACCCCAGTGAAGAAAAAGCAAGAATTTCCCAAGTTTCAAGACCTCAAAATCACAAAGCTGCTGTACAGAGGCTGCAGTCTCATCAAGGACACCACAACCTGAAAAGTCCCAGGAGATCTTTCCAAGAAGCACGACTCAGCTTGGAGGGTGGAAGAGCTGCTGGAAATGTTGATCCTGTCCCAGGCTTAACTTCTGCCTCCACTGAGTGCCCTCTGCCCCTCCACAGCACTATCCCCCAAAAAGTCAGACCCAAAACTCAAATGCTTTTAAGAATTTCAGAGGTTGAAGGAAACAAACCTTTTTTTTTCTAAAAAAAATGGGTTTCAAAATATTTTTTTCAAAAATTTCAAGCATTTTTAAAGAACTCAAAATTCAATTTTTTTTTTTCAAAGGGGTAAAATGTTCAGCTGAGATTTAACTAGTTACTTCTCTCCCAGGGCATGACAGACATGAGAAATTTAAAGAAACAGCATTTGTTAGGGTTTGTATATCACCTTTTCTGTTTCATCTGAAAATCTGACCCTATTTCTGCATGCTGGATGTACCAGGCCTTCTACCCCCTGCCATGAACTGAAAATAAATCTGTCACACAGACAACTGCTACAAAAACACACAGGCTGCTTGTGCCTGGTTAGAGACATCAGCTTCAGGCTTGAACCTTACAAATTCTTTATCACTGCTGCCGCAAACTCTTCATGTTGGTTTTTTTTAGCATCACAGTCAGTCAGAAAGCAGTGACATTTATAATTGTGGGCCACGTATTGGGTCTATGAATGGAAATATGTTAATAAAGAGAATTAGGTTTATTAACAAAGGAATTGCAGTGCTTAGGACACATTGCTTTTCCTTAAATATATATGGATCACCTGTTGTTTTGTTGTTGCCTTTTTTTTAAAAATATTGGTTTAAACATTAAGCTACTGTTATATCCTAGTAAGGAAAAAAAAAAAAAAAGAAACCAAAACCAACAATGAAAGAATAAACACACTGAAATTTTAAACTGCTCTTGATTGCCAGCCAAAGAGAGCCCTGGTGAGATGGACTGCTCCATCTCTGCAGGGAAAACTCTCAGGAGGTGGGAAACTGGAGCTGCTCACTGGGACCTGGTGTCTGCAGCAGGGTGATGCTCAGCTGTGCTGACTGTGGATCCCAGCAGGTGGATGCACTCAGCCACAGCACCTTCCAGCAGGCAGCTGGCACCTCCAGTAAATATTTTGTGGCAGTGCACAAATCCGGAGATGACCACAAGAATGCACTGCTTGTGCTGAGCTGAGCTCTGATTTAAGTCTCTGAGGCAAAGGGAAGCTCCATGGAGCCTGCTGAGGACAGGCAGGGCACAAAGCAACTTTTGGCTCCTCCGTGACTCAGGGGAAAACCCAGGACACCCTCTAAGAACCCTGGAAAGGTCACTTCTAGAAATGGACTTCCCCATTCCGCCTCTCACTTTTCTTTGTTGGGCAGCCTGCTGGAAGCCCTTCCTCTAACCTCAGTGAAGTTCTCCGTGCACCCCAGGCCCTGTGATGCTGCCACCCTGATCTGCCCCCCTGGCAGGAATATTCCCTGGCAGGCTGCACTCAGCAGATCAGGGTTGTGAGGGGAAGGTGAGGCACTGACAGCAATGGTACAGTGCCCCAAAGTGTCCCAAAATTAGCAGCCCAGCTGTGGTTTCCATGCTCAGGCCAGCTCCATGACAGAGCATCTGCAAGGAAAAATGCTAAATCCGTATAAATCAAGATCTAGAGGCTTGCCTGGGACCTTTCAAATTGCCCATTCATTTATTCTACACAGGATCTCTGTGATCCCTGGAAAACACACTAAGGTATGCATTTTGGGACTGGAGCTCCTGCCCTGTCAATGTCTGAGTATAAATCTCATGTAATTGAGAAGCTGGCTACATTTTTTTTTTTTTGCTTAATCCTGCACTAGCTTCTTTAGTTTGTGTAAGCAAAAAAGGAAGAAACAACCAGATCTGGATTAATCTTACCACTCTGCTCCTCCAGTTTTCCCCTTTTCTCACTAAACCCACAGCCTCTGCACAGTTTTCAGGGCTGCTGTCTGGCACAGCCAAGCTCCAGGCATCCAGGGCAATTTGTGTTACAGCAATCCCATGCCAAGGAATTCCATCTGCGAGGAACTGAGGCAGGCAGTGGCCAAGAAGGCGTTCTGCAAGGGAGGGATTGAAACCAGGACCAAAAATGTGCTTTTGACAGAGCCCTCTTCTGATGCTTAGGCTGTAACAGGAGCTGTGGGTGTGCTCCAGGCACTTCCCCCAAGCACAGCTGCTCCCTGCTCCCTTCCCACACGGATTTTTGCCACAGAGCTGCTCAGGTCTGCCCGTGGCAGGTGAAAATGGGCCTCAGGCTCTCAGGGACGAGTGCAGAGAGAGCAGCAGGGCATTAGGGGTGTCACTGATGCCTTGTGAGGGCTGGAACACAGGCTGGATGGAGCTAAAGAGTAAATTAGGAATTTATTAAAAGGATTTCCTCAATGGATCCACCTTGGGCAGCACAAGAGCCCAGCCAGGGCTGCACCCAAGATGAACCAAAATGGTCACAAAATGGACAAGTGATCATGGGGTCTCTCATTTTTACAAGTTCTGCTCCATTTCCATATTGGAGTTAATTGTCCAATTACAGCTGTAGGTTATCAAGTCTCATCCTTCTTGTTTTTCTCTCTTCAGCCCACGTTGTTTGTGCTCTTGGGCCTGAGATTTGGATCATCTGTCCTTGGTCCCCAGCTGGAGAAGGAATTGTTTTGTCTCCCTGCTCTGTGCACAGAGCTCACCATCCCATAATGTGAAGCTCAGACCCACACACTAAAGCAGCACAGAATCTGAAAAACACAAAAGCCAAAACCTGAGGCATCAGCTGAAACCTGCACTCGAGCCTGGTGCTGATCTCCTGTTCAACTCCCAGGTGCCAGTGCCCTCAGCCCTGTTCCTTTCTTGGCTTTTTCAGCCCTCTTTTGTCATTATCTGAGCTGGTTTTTGGCTCTGCTGTTGTTGAATTCCATATTCAGACTTGACTGGCCACCAGAATAGGGCCTGAAGTACAAAACTGAGCTGACTCTTAATATCTAGATAAGCTTGTGCTTTGTGATAAAAAGAGGCTTCAAGAATTTATGCCAGTGATAAGGGTAACTTTGTTCCCCTCATACAGACCTTGAATAAAACATCCCAAACATCTCTCACCATCAAAGATCCCAACCCTGAAGAAATTTGATCTACACATTAAGGCTGAGAAGTAAAACACACCAACTGTGGGGAGCCTTGATGTACAAGGGTGTGTGCATTATTTTTCTCAAGGAAGCAAACTTGAAAAAGTTTGTAGCTTGAAGAAAGGATTCCTCTTTCCTCTCTTTTAAAGCACACAATAAAGTAAGTATGATCACAATACCCAGATTTTTTTGGCTCTATCTCAGATATTGGTTGCTTTTTTTCCCCCAGAAAGTCTTCAGATCATGGCAATGGGTCTGTTTTGCTTAACAGGCTCACAGTATGCCTCCAGCTTCTCTTTTAGTCAAAGACAGGGAAGAGATGTCTATATACCACCTATAGTTTGTCTGTAGGCTTTTGTCAGCACCACCAGAATAATTTCAGACCACGACCACCAAGACTGGTGCACTGTTTTAGGCAGATCCTCCAAACCCACAAAAAAAAAAAAAAAAAAACAAAAACAAAAAGAAAAAAAAAACCAACAAAAAACCAAAACAAAACAAAAAAGTAGAAGATCAGTTTGCAAATTCCATGGAGTTTCACCAGTTGAAGATCTCATGCAAATTCTACCTGTATTGCAGCCTGTTTGTTTATCTAAGATAGGTTACAGCCTGAAATAACCTTGCCAAGACTGTCAAGTGATGGAATCTAAATATTTTGACCATGATGACTGGACTACTAACATATTCTGGCTTTCTAATAGTTGACTGAATTTCATTATCTTAAATATATGTTGCAGGGAGCAATATTGTATTGCTGATGCAAGTTACATGAGTAGATATTTCTTTAGGACACACTTCATCTCATATTTCTAATATTCCAAATGGAGATTGTTTTAATCTGTTGGAGACTCCATCCCGTGCTTTGTAATAGTAAACCTTGTATTATTTTTGGTGGGGCCAAAAATCAAACAAACTAAATTCTTCCCAATTTGATTTTATAACTTAGTTCTAAATCTTTGGGGGAAAAGGAGGAAGGGGAAAAAAAAGAGAAATGAAAATAGAAAAAAAAATGTTTATGAAGTAACTACTAAAAGCCCCCATATGGGAGCAATGATGCTGCAAAAAACATTGTTTTACCTAATCAATCACTCTTGTTAAACACAACAGAAGTGCTGGCTCAGTGTAATTGAAGACTTGCAGTTGCTTAGCTCATCTCTGCATATTTTCCTACTATCCAGTAGATATACTAGTTAGCCCTTCCAAATTTCTGGATTTGTGGTGGTGCATGAACCAGAATGAGAGAGGAATCATTATTCAGTGCCTGCTCTACCTGATCAGTGCAGGTTTGGAAATAGACCTGTTGGAAGCACAGTTTTTACAAAAGTCCTAAATGTTTATACCGTCTATATTTTTAAAATAGGTTTTAAAAGTAGGAGTTTTCAATTTCATGGCTCAATTCACTTGTAAATCAGGTGGACATTCTGGCCATTTTGACCAATGTGATCTTGCAGCTACAGCCTCACTTGAGTCAGCTCAATATTTACCCTGAAATGAACATTTTTCACTATCAATGAATGTTTCCTCATGGCTAACACTCATCTCAAGTTGTGAATTTGCTTACTTTTTCCAAGCTAGAAGAGAAATAATAGCTGCAGAATTCAAAGTGGTTCTTCATTCATTTTGTGTAGGCAAGTGGATGAAGAATTGGGCCAAATCTTGCAATTACTGGCTAATTATTATTTCAGTTAGGTTTGGATGGTTGTTGTTGTTGTTTTGGTATTTCTTATTTTTTAGTGTTTATTTTGAGAGGGGTTTTGGTTCTTGGGGTTTTTTTTATTTGGGTTTTTGTGGTTGTTTGGCTTATTTTCATTGTCTTTTATTTGTTTAAAATTTAATCTTGTCATTACATAGAATATTGTTGTGGCATCCAGAGACAACATTAACAGTTAGCTTCTCAACTTCATGCTTCAAAAGACTGTGACCTGATTTGAAATGTCTGCAGATAAGCAAATGACATTTGCCAACCTCCAGTCATTACCACTGATAATTTAACATTGTTGGGAAAAATGTTATCTGGCTATCTGGGTATTTTACTAAGGAGCTGGTTGCAAAAATTTATGTCTGACTTAGCCCACATTCTAGCAATCAATGGGCTACAGCAAAACTTCTGCTCATTCTCCCTTGGAGGCTCAGATGGAAAAAATGACCTGGTTTTGGAAAGCAGATGCTTGGGGATTTTTGTGTGAGCTTGTGTGTTTGTGTGTGGGGTGAATGTATAATTTTTTTTGTTTTTTTTTTACTGATGTACAAGCAAATAGGATTAATGCACCAATGTCTGCTCAAGGAAAGCAGGGTCACCATCTCACAGCAGAAAAAGTCTTTAATAACACCCACTTATGACTATATGAGAGTTGATTTGAAGGTGTGTGTCCCATTTTTTCCCCTTTGTTTTTTCTCCTTTGCTACACTGATTTTCTTACTTGCATTTTTCTCCTGGAAATTCAGATGTGAATATATACAAAAAGACAAGGCAAAGAATATTTATGTCAGACAAAAGAAACAGCCAAATAATGCTTTGCTTTCTCTTGCCACATATCACATATCAAAAAGAAAGAAAATGCCATAAGAATAAAAATCACTGTGGAATGCAGAGACCCATTTTCATGTTGGCTCCTTTTGGAGGCTCCACTGCAAAGACCAGAGCTCTGATTACTTTTGTTTATATATGTCTTCTCCTCTGTAAACAATTTTTACTGCTTTACTGCTGTTTGCAATAACAAATTGGATCAAATAATGAGTACCTAATAGCAGCTGGATAGATTTTCACAAAATGTCATATACATTCACAGAAAATGAGGTCGTTCACTGTGACACTGTATTAAAGAACATTAAAAAAAAAAAAAAAAAAAAAAAAAAAAAAAAAAAAAAACAACCAGAATAATTTCTATGAAAAATCTCTGCTTTTCATCTTCACCATTCTTGAGTAATTTTATAGTCTATATATGTTATGATTTTAAAGAAAGTACCATGTATCCAAAGTCTTTGAGTCATAATTTCAAGTGAAGTGTTAAAATAGTACACAATTGTCTAAAAATATTTTTAATTCTTTACCAAGGCCTTGCTTTTCTGAGGCAATAAATATTCAAAGTACCATCCCATCATTTTTGTATTTTGGAAGACGTTAGCAACAAGAACATTAAAGTACAGCTAAATTTTACTTTAAATATTAAAAACTAAAAGCATGCATTATTGTTTTGGGATTTATTCCATATATATTTCTCCTTCAACTCTTTTATTACATTTTTAGCAAATGAACTTAATAAAGAAAAAGAACATTTTAAAAGTTGAGTTCATAATGTATAAGCTGAACTGATGTGTTCAGATAGAAAAACCTTTGTCCAAAATCTCACAGCCATAAAAGTCCCTCACAAAATTCGCTCAAACACTTTAAAACTACACAGCAGAACAGCTTGGCTCTCTCTAAAAAAAAAATTGAATATTTTCAAATGTTTTGTCTATCATGCTTTACAGCATTTTCAAGAGGTTGCAGTGATGAACAGAATTGTTTTCATAAAGGAACAGGTTACAGCTTTGTGCCAACCACAATCATTGCTTTGAAAGGATGTGGAAGAAGAGCTTTAGTAGTAGAGTGAAATATAGGAGGAGTCTTTTGTTTATTTACTTTTGTCTCCTTTAGGTATTTAAAGCTGACTTTTTTGGTTATAGATCATTATGAAACCAATTCTTCATTGCAAAGAAGGAAGGAAGGAGTTTCCTGAAGGAATCACATTCAAGAAAGAAAAAAGGTTTTTCAAACTTGATTTAGCAAGATGAATAGGTAAGTATAATGTATAAATTAGTGTATATTTAATAAAAAGAATAATTTTTTTTAAATCAACAACAACAAAAAAGGAATTAAAACCAAATCAAAAGTCTAGAAAGAAATAAACAAAACGTAAAGTAAGTTCCTTCCTTCCTTCCTTCCTTCCTTCCTTCCTTCCTTCCTTCCTTCCTTCCTTCCTTCCTTCCTTCCTTCCTTCCTTCCTTCCTTCCTTCCTTCCTTCCTTCCTTCCTTCCTTCCTTCCTTCCTTCCTTCCTTCCTTCCTTCCTTCCTTCCTTCCTTCCTTCCTTCCTTCCTTCCTTCCTTCCTTCCTTCCTTCCTTCCTTCCTTCCTTCCTTCCTTCCTTCCTTCCTTCCTTCCTTCCTTCCTTCCTTCCTTCCTTCCTTCCTTCCTTCCTTCCTTCCTTCCTTCCTTCCTTCCTTCCTTCCTTCCTTCCTCCCTCCCTCCCTCCCTCCCTCCCTCCCTCCCTCCCTCCCATGATTAAAATGGTTATAAATAAGGATTTTTAAGTCTCAGCTTTCCACAGATCTGTTCTCCACTGGCAGGTTTCTATCAATTTTTGGATAATGCTCCTAGGAATTTCCAGCTCAGTTCCCACAGAGATAGGAACCTGATTTGGAACACAACACTCGCTCTGCCTGTTCCTGTGTTTTCCACATGCTGAACAGCAGCATCAACAGCTCATTTCCTCAGCACTGCTCGAAACCCTTTCAGCCTCCAGGCTGGTGAACCAAACCAGGAAAAAGAATGTGGAACTGGAGAGCTGCACCTAGAAGCAGGCAGCAGAAGGAAATGACCCTGACCATGGCAGGGGAGTTTGGTCATTAAGGTCCCTGCAGCCCAAACCACTCCCTGATTCCATGAAAGAGGGGAGCAAGCTGGTAAAAGAAAAACTAATTATGACCCTTTAAAAATCAAAACCACAAACACCACACACTCACATGTTTTAATAACTGAGTTATATTTCTTTTCTTAGGAAAAGTTAGTGATTTTCATGCCTGGCTGGTAAAAAGAGCAAAGACCTTTTTTTTTAACCCCACTCAAATTTATTTTCAGGTCATGAACTCTAAAACTGTCATCAGCAGGCACTACAAACTAGGATTTCCTGAAGGAAGAAGGAATACACAACATTTCCTCAGAGCTGCAATTTGTTTCACTTGGTGCACAGCTAAACTTTACTGGAAATGAGAGTCACTCTCTATCCCTTAAAAGTGTCTTGTTCTTTAGGGGAGGTGTTATTTGATTTAGTGTTTCTTTATCCATGAGGAATTTTTATTCATTGTCAGGAGAGTGGGAATAAATATTTCCCATGGGAGTTGGAATGCACCTGCAAGTTGCCAAGTAATGGGGGTGATTCAAGATTCTGAACTAACAGATGTTAACAGTGGAGAAAAGCTAAAAATGGATGTTGAGCACTCAACCTGCCACTTGACAGAGGGGAAGATCATCTTGATTCATATTTTCCTGTAGGAATTTCTAAAATTCTCTCCATCATGTCTTCTAATTTAATTACTTATCACTGTACAATTTTCCTGCAAAACTTAATAAAAAGCACAGATGTGAAGCTTCATGTACAATGACATTTGTAAACTAGAAATATTGATGTTATGCACATTTCAGAAGTGACAATGGGGGAAAAAAAAGCTGAATCTGGCCCTCCATATCTATCAACACATATGAAACATGCATTTAATACCATTTTATTATTTTTTAACTAGTTGTTTTACTAGTGGTTAAGCAGGTGTGTCCCAGAACAAAGTGAAACACAGAAAGTTGTTAGCCTCAGCAAGCAGTGATTTTGTGTTAACAATGATGAGATTAACAGCAAGAGAATCAGAGGTGGAGCTTTGTGAAAGCTTGTCAGATTTTTGTTTCACATAAGCAAAACAATGTGTGGGTGGCAAAAAAGAAAACCATCCCTTGCTACGGGCAAACTTGAGAAATTCACCTCTGGAGTTAGAGATCAGGTTGTGTTGTTTTTTTTTTTTTTTTTTGGTCATATCTGTAGTATTGTGATTGACTGAACAAGAGCAAGAGGCAGATAATGTTTGTGGATAAAGGATCCACTCGTGGCTTGAATCAACAGGGAAATCCCTGGATGTTACAAGCTGGCTTACACTGGCTGCCTACAAAGCTCATCAGCTCTGCCACAGCTCAGCTCCCCAGGTTCTGTCACAACACTGGGAAGGTCAAGACATCACTGGTGGTCATGACATCACTAATGCTTTTTAATTAGGCAGAAGTAATCCTACCCTTAGACTGCACTTTATTTCAATTAATTTTTGCAATTCACAAAGGGAGTCCTGGAAGTATTTGCTAACGCTGTGTTTCCTCAATGGAAATATTGATGGTTTCCTAAACTGTTAACAGGGATTCACAGCTAATTATAAACCTAAGGAGATTTTTCTAAAGCCAGTGGCTTAACATTTGTTTGATGCTGGAGGTAAGGGTCTGTGGTGATTTTTATTTCTTCTGAATTTAATGACCCGACTTTAATTAATTTTCTCAACAGCTTTGCTAGAGGTTTGATATCTTTAATTCAGTTGTAGATGCTGCTGGTTCCTGAGGGTTCTTTCCAGTCTCTACACTTCAGTAGTTCACTGGAACTCAACATTAGTGGGTCTTAACCTTGGCAAGAATTATTCTTGATACACCTTAATAATAAGCCAAATGATTTTATAAAGAGCCAATAAACTGGTTATGGTACATTTCAGCAAGACAGTGTTAAAAAGACAGACATTGTCCCAAACACCCCTTAAACATGAATGTGTCCCCAAAACCCCAAACTACCTGCAGAGTGGCAGCTGTCCCATGAAGAGTTCAGACTTGGGGCTTCATCTCTGCTGCCTCTACTCTCCACTCAGTATTGAATATTTAATTAAAAGGGGATGCATCTACCAGTGCACTCACAGTAGCAGCTCAGTTTCTCTCACTAAATCCTGCATCCCTGTTTCCTTGGGGGCAGCACTGGCACCAGGAGAAAGCAAACTTGTCTGGGTCTGGTTTCTAGGCAGCAGAACGAGCATATTTAAATCAGAGCCACCACAGTGCCCATCAATAGCCCTGCATTACCTTACACGTGGCACTTCTGTGTAGAATTTGCCCAGGCTGTTCCGTGTTCAATACAGCAAAATGCTAATCAACACGTTTAATTAATTAGCTTTTGTACATAGGGCCTGAAGCCTTAATTAACATTCCTCTCTGATTAAGTTGATACTGAGGATTCCAAGTCTCAGGTGAAACTGAGTGTCGGAAGTTTTAGCGCTTGATCTTCCACCCCCCTGTCTCCCAGGACTTCAAAGTGAGCACGAGGTCAATTTCTCAAATCCAGTGGAGCTTTGCCATGCCCTTTTCCTTCCCTGGCAGTATCTCCTGCAGCAAAAATCAGATACTTGGAAGTTTTGCTTGTTTCCCAGTCCCTTGATGTCACCAGGCCACTGTGAGTTTGATAAAAGACTCAAGATTCCAGACCATTACTTTTCAGTGATGTCACTGGGTTTATATCTGTTCTGTTTTACAAACAAAGATACGGAAAGAAAGCCTCACACCAACTTGTGCAAGAAATAGTCATTGCAACTTTTTGCTATCCTCTCTGTAAAAGCAATTTTCCTTGTCTTAAAAATACCATTACTGTGTCATACAGTTTGTATCTCCTGTTGTATTTTTGTAACCTACCTCCCAAATGGTTCGATCCCTGAGAAGATAGCTAGCTATAAATCCAGCTATATCTGTATTTCTTACAGGCCATTTCCTCAAAATCAACATGGCTTGCTAAAACTTGGACATTTTTCTTTTAAAAAAGAGGTTAGATATAATCCTGCCCAGCCACCTCATGTAATAAAAATGACATGAGTAATTCTGTCCAAGTGTCCAAGTATTGGATGAACTGGAAAATTACCAGGCTGAGGTGATTTATAGTGACAAAAGAGGTCTTCCCTCCTTTGTTATCAAACTCCTTTCTGTCTAAAAGAACATGAAGACTTTAAGCTCACCTCAAGCTCTAAAGCCCAAGTGATTAATTTATTTTGTTGTGTAACCACCTCCTCCAAGGGGACCAGCTTAGGGTAAAACCCAACATATTGGGTCCCTTACATCAGACTATCAGAGATGCTGAAGTAACAGAAACATGCAGAGTTTTCTCACTTTTATGAGGCCATATTCAACACAAAAGTCTAATTTCAGCTACCCAAACTGAAAAGATTTCCAGTACTGAAGTTTTCTTTTCTACAAAATAGAAAAAATAGCATACCTTTATCACTTAGATAAAATGCATGTTGAGAAATATGATTGGGTACTCACAGAGAATTAGTTACAGATATGCAAAGGAGGTTTTTTTTTACAATAATGTATGTTGGCTTAGTAAATTATATATAATATAAAGAAAATTTGGTATAGATATTAACTTCTGCTGATTTGCAACTTGCAAAGATTGAGATTTTGATTCTAGTCTTTGAAACTCTAAAAAAAAGGTTCGAGGCCTTGTAAATTTGCATAAGTTGTGGAGACAAATTTCCTTCTCAACTTCTTTTCTTATCTCTATCTCCAAGTGAATTGTCATTCACCTTTTAGCTCAACTGTGTTCTACATGTGTTTCTTTTTAATCTTTTTATAGGTCTTTACAGGTATCCAAGCTTAATAAATTCCATCAGAGCTTGCAGTGGCAGCTCTGTGTCAAAAGGAAAACAAGTGTATGGCTTTAGTAATTAGTAGATTGCATCAGAGAGAGGGAAAGTAGCAACTTATTGCAAAAGCTGGCTGAAAAACAAGACCATGCCTCCCACTTGATATGGTATCAGTGCAAATTGCAGTTGGAAAATAACTTCATAAAGGGTGTATTTTCTCAGAAAGTGGGGGGCTTTGTTTGTTTTTGGTTTGTTTTTTAGGGTGGAGTTTTTTTTGGGAGATGCTTTGGGTTTTTTTTTTGTTTGGTTTTTTGGGGTTTTTTGGGGGGAGGTTTTTTGGGTTTTGTTTGGGTTTTTTTGTTTTATTTCAGTTTGTTTTTTGTTTTGGTGGTGATTTTTTGGTGATTTTGTTTTTCTTGGCTTTTTTTATTTGGTTGGTTAGTCTGGGTTATTTGGGTTTTTTCCTGGATGAAGAAGGACAAAAAAAAATCCCAGAATTTCTAAGAAAGACAGGAGACTGAGCATGTTTTGTACACTAGTTTAAATCTTCCTGAGGGATAAAAATAGCCTTCAAGCAAGCACTCTCCTCCACCCTTGGGTGGATCATGGGGAGCACTTTCCACTGCTCACCTCCTGATTATGCTCTAGCATACAAAAATATAGTTTGGGAAGCAAATGTGGCAAAGGGCAGAGGATGTAAAGTGGTTTCCCGAGGCAGGAGGGACAATGTGTGAAGCAGATGGATGGTTCCTCATCACCAGGAAATTCTGATGCTGTTTTGTGGTCTGATTTTGGCAGAGGATTGTGGTGTGAGGAGCAGATGGAGGCATCCATCCCCTGGTTTTTATCTGTGGCCTGCCAAAGAGCCAGGAGCTACTGCTGCCACTCAGCAAAGACAAGCCTGGGTGCTGCTGCCTCCTTCATACAGACTTAAGATGTTTGACATTCAATATGAAAAGTATTCTGGGGCTAAGGAGAGTGAAATGGGCTTTCCCCAGTTGGTTTGGGCTGGTTAACCTCTTGTTTGCAAGAGGGCTCTGCAGCTCTGCCTGCTCTGTTTGGATAATACCCACCTATCAAGCACTCATGACTGATTTTTCAGTACAGTTAGAGCTAATTTGTCATGGTTATCCACCAATTTCTAGGGCAGAATGCGGTGAATCACCTCTTACAGTAAATATTTCTTTAAGAGGCTTGGGGTGCAAACCAAGACCTGTTTGACACGCTCAGGTTAAGCCTCTGTGTTGGTGAGGTTGATAGATGAGTCCTCAAAGAAGGGCACAGATCCCTGCCCCTCCTTTTAGGAGCCCTGCCTACGTGATTGATAATTGAGTCAGTGTTATGCTAAAAAAGTTGCCTTAGCTACAGTCCTTGGCTCAGAGAGCTCATCCATCACTGGCCAGGAGCATTTTGCTATCTGTCTATGGGTGTTTGAATGCAAAATACTCCTGCTGCATTGCCCTGGTTAATTCTGACTGCAGCCAAGGGCAGGCAGTATCTTAATGTCAGAAATTGATTTATGCTTGCCTAACAGAGAGTCACAGCTGGGTTAGGGAAGTGCTGGAAAACTTCCTAGTGAGAAAGCACCTAAAAAGCAGTGTCAGGAGCAGTTAGAGCAGGTGACTGAAACCCACAGAAGAATTCTCCAGCCACTTGTGGCTGAGAAAAATCTTGAAAGAAAGCAAAATGTGGTCAGGCTCCATCTGTGGCAGTGCTCAGGTCACAGCACGTCTTGATCTAGTGGGTGGCATCCCTGTCCATGGTGTGAGGGCTGGAAATGGATGATCTCCATGGTGCCTTCCAACTCAAGGTGTCCTGTGATTCCGTGATAGCACCACAAATTCTCTGTCCTTCTTTGAGGGATGATGCCTCAGTGCACAGCTGCCAAACATCTGGTGCCCTTATGCTGTGCCAAATCACTGTGGGCAAGGTGGGTACCCTCTGGGATAAGGAAAGGGGAAATAAAACAAACTCTAATCCCCTGCTCTGTACCTTCCCTGCTGAGGCTGGTGGGCAAAGGCCACATGTTTTCCATGGAATCACCATTGGGCTAAGGTTTTGGGTTTTTTTAAATTTATTTTTTGATCTCTCTGGAGCATTTATCCGTCCTGCTGCCACTTGCTGGCAAGCACTTTGGTTTGACAGGAGCAGGCACTGATGAGATGCTGAAACACATCCACAAATGCCTTCTTAGGTGAGCAAATATTTCTTTTGGACACTGTGATGCAGCAATAGGATGGGTCCCATCTGTGGCACCGTCCTTGCCTGTACATGGACAAGTATGAGTTTAATCCAAGTAATCCAAGCCTTTGACAGCGACTCAGTCTTTTCAAATTCACACAATGTGTGAAAACAAGGAAAGCTACGTGCCAGACCAGCCAATCCAGAGTTCTCTGGAAGTCCCCAGGTTCCAGCTCTGAAAAGTTAATTTCCTTTTGCTCCTTCAGTCTCTTTTCCATGTTGCAACATGACCTGCATGCATATTCCCTCAGTTTTACCCCTTTATTTCTCTGTTCCTTTGCCACGTATCTCAGATGTTCCCCAGTTTATTACCAGGAAACCAGCAGGTGTTTGACAGATGGCAATTTGCCTGGTATTAATTGCTGGGAAACTGCTCACTCGGAGATCTTATCCCTTCATATTCTACTCCTTATACTAATTGGCATTCTTGATAGGTGATAAGGGGAGAATAATAATTAGATATAGACGGAGGATTTTGACTGATGCAATCTGCGCAGCAAATACCTGAGCAGCAGCAATCACAACAGCTCAGGAGCTGGCAGGAAGCTCTGCACAGAGGCTGGGGCATCGCCTTCAGAGAGGCAGAGTGCTGGTGAATGACAGTCTGTCTTCTTGGATATCCATGAGAGGCATCACAGTGGAAGGTGTTAATTAGTCCATTCTCCAGCACCTTTGGGAGAGGGAAGCTCCCAAACGCCTTGAAGAAATTAAGCAGGGCATTCTTGGAGGCAGGTGGCTTTTAGCAGCATGAGATCACAGCTCCCAGCACTTTTTCCTGGAGAGGAGCAACCCCTGACGTGTCCTGGGCGCTGTTTTGGGGCTGGCTCTGCAGGTGCCAGGAACCTGCTCTGGGCTGTGCCTGGCATCCCCAGTGGTGTTTCCACCAGCAGTGACCAATTTCACAATCCCTGGTGCACGTCTGCTCACACGAGCCACCATGGGAAAGCCCAGCCAGGCAGGGCAGCACAAAAGGAACAGATGGGGCTGTTCAGGAAAAGGAATTTTTTCCCAACAAGAACCATCAGAAATATTTAGTGTATGAGCAAAGATTAATATCTTTAATTTGTTATTAAAAAACACGAAAAACAACAAAAAACCCCAGAGAAATATTGTTGTGCTGGGTAAGTGTTTCAGATTTCTCCTTTGTGATAAATGTGTGATGAATAAATATCTGGAACTAGGCTGGCTGACAAGGGAAGATTTCTGAGTGCCGACCATTGGGAATTTAATGAAAATGGAAGTAGAGTGTATTTCAAGGCAACAACAATGTGAAAGTGGAATAGCCTCCAGGTCTGCAGGCTGAGATATCTGCCTCAGGTTTTCTCATTCACATTTTCAAATCAGAGCCCTTTTTGTACATTCACACCCCTTTTGTTTTGATTTCTGTGCCTCATTCTCTGAGCATTTTTGCTGACAGCATCATCAACCCCCAAAAATCCCCAGCCAGTTGTGTGGGGGTTCAGTAAAACACCAGTCCACATCCAGAAATACTCTCCGAAGAAGGCTGGGAGTATGCCTCAGCTCATTTAAAACCAGAAATATATGGTGTTACACACAAGTTCCTATCAAAGAAGCTGGCATGGTACAGGCTAGATACCAAATATCAGGACACGTTTATAAACAAATTACAAAGAAACAAAAAACAAAAACTGAAAACCAAAAAAACAAAACAAAACAAAAAAAACCAAACCAAACCACAACAAAACAAGAAAAAAGAAGGGGAAAGAAAGAAAGAAAGAAAGAAAGAAAGAAAGAAAGAAAGAAAGAAAGAAAGAAAGAAAGAAAGAAAGAAAGAAAGAAAGAAAGAAAGAAAGAAAGAAAGAAAGAAAGAAAGAAAGAAAGAAAGAAAGAAGAAAGAAAGAAAGAAAGAAAGAAAGAAAAAGAAAGAAAGAAAGAAAGAAAGAAAGAAAGAAAGAAAGAAAGAAAGAAAGAAAGAAAGAAAGAAAGAAAGAAAGAAAGAAAGAAAGAAAGAAAGAAAGAAAGAAAGAAAGAAAGAAAGAAAGAAAGAAAAAGATATCTGAATGAAGTACATGACCATTTGAAAACAAATGAAAGGACAAAGTTCTTGTAGCTATTGATCTCCAGAGAAACCATTTTGGGATGATAAAAACCTTTCACCTTCTTTCTTTGGCTGGTTTTTTTTCCTTCCCCTCTTTGCAGCCTGAATCTGATGTGAGGAGCTGGTCTGAATTCTGTAGTTATAGGCTCACTGCCAAAACAAGCAAGCAGTATGTTCACAAGATGTTATAATCAGCTGCAACAAGCAACAAATTTTTCTTGCAGCAATTGGACTTAACAGAGGGTGAGGATATGACTTTGTTCCTCCTTATTTGTTTTTAGCATTCTTTTATTCTTCTTTTGTTTTTCTTCCACAAAGATATATTCCATGCTCTGCTAAAAGCTGAATATTCCTTTTTTTTCCCCCCCAAATTGATTTATACATAAAGACAGTTTAGGAAAAAATACCGATACTTCTTGAGACCACGTGCTACATAAATTTCTGCTTGGATCTGGCCTGTGCAAAACTCCTCATGAGATGAGGGCTTTTTGACTTGATAAATCCCAACTTTGAGTCATATTTCATGTAGCAGCCTCTGGAGGACTCATTCAGTCTCAAAGGTGATGACAGAAGTCACATGGCTACTACTGAAAGACAAAAGAAAATTAAAACAAAACAAAAGTTTGAAGAGAATGCAATGGTCCATCAGATAATGAAGTCCTGTGGTCCTGTGCCATGGAAGAACTCAAAGTTTGACCCCTGTTATCTTAAAAGATTTAAAATGAAAACAGGCAGGAGAGAAATTCACAGTGAAGCAGATAGACATGGAGATATGCAGCTCCTATCAGGGGAAGTAAATCTGATTAACTTCTTGTGACACCTCCGTTTGGTCTCAGAATTTTTTACCTTTGTCTTGAATACAGCCAGAATTCAACCTCATGTCTTCTGTGGAGACACGTCTACCCTGGAGAGGAGCCACTGCTAGAAAAACTGAAAGATGCATCCCCTCAGTGGTATTGGGGGTGCTGCTGCATTTGAAACTTCTGATCTGAGTTCTCTTCCACCTTTTTTTTTTGGAGGTCCCTTAATCCCATCCTTCACAACAGCTTCGTCTTGCCTGCTCCACACGAGCCTTCCACCTAAATGTTTGTGCTTGGCCTTTCTGAATTCCTTCTTTCCATGAAAAAGAAGGCCACAGAAAAAGAGAAAACCTTTTCATCCAGGGTTCTGCTGCCCAGGACATGACCCCAGTGCCAGGATGTGAGTGGCACGCCTTGCTGTCCCAACAAACTCAAGGAAAATCAGATTTTTCCCCTTCCTGCTCATTCTTTATTGAATTCACTTGTTTGCTTGGACAAGAAAGAGTCATCGATCTCTTCTGTGTGCAATAGTAAGAGGACTTGGTTTTATTCCAGACCTCAAGCCACAGAAAAATCTAAACATTGAGAGTGCCCAAGACCTTACAGAACGAAGATTTATATATAACCCTATATTTACTATTTCAGACACACAGTGCTTCAGAGTTGGTTTCTTCTCCAGCTCGGATCAGTCTTTAACTTGAACAGAGTTTTCAAAGAGCCTGGCTCCTGGCCTAATGCTAGTCCAGGGGAAATGAGATGATCACAGTGGTAATAATTTGTATGTTGGGCTTCAAGTCAGATGTGGTTGTTCTATTCTCAGTTTATCTGTCCATATGGACTTTCAAAGAGGAGAAAGCAGCGTGGTAACAATTCACTTGAAAAGGCCTCTGATTTCTTAGTCAGAAAGTTTAAAGGGATTGTTCAACTTTCATTTAAATAAAAAAAAAAAAAATTGCCAACCAGTGTAATATTAATCACCTCTAACTGGATGTTACATTGGTGGTGTAGCCAGGCACATACTTGTGCTGCAAAGTCCAGTTTTCTTTCAATTCCCTTTTGGTTGCATAAGTCAGGACCAGTCCTCACTGTGGCTGTGCTGGCAGCAGCAGGCTTTTCAGGAAAATTCTCCACTCTGTGTGACCTGAGGATTGTGACATGGAAACACTTTTGCCAGATGAATATCCACACAACCCTCACCCATCCTGTGCCCAGCGCCGAGCCCAGCTCAGGGTGAAAGTGCTGGGGAGGATGAGCTGGGATGTGGGATGGGGCTGGGACAAGAGATCCAGATTTATCTCTCCTCCCTCCCAGGTTCTGCAGGGAGGAGTTCATCTGCTTTTGAAGGAGGAGAAGGGAGCTGGTCCTGCATGGTTGTGATTTGGCAGACACAATTCTTTGTAGTGATGAACTTGGGTTGGCTTTTCCAACACAAGAAGTGGTTGTGTTGCTCCACTTTAGCCTCTGAATCACAGAATATTCTGAGTTGGAAGTTGAAAGGGGGCCCAGAAGGATCATCAGGTCCAATTCTTAAGTGAATGGCCCACAGCATGCTGTGACCAGCTCAGGCAGTCTGAAAGACCTTGAAAGAGAAACCAAGAGGAACCCATCAATCCAGACACAGCAATTCACTCATTTACACCACACTTTTGATTTTCAGTCATGAAAGCACACTAAACTGACAGAACTGACCAAAATCCCTTTGAGTTTCCCTGATCAAGAAATTTAATAAAACTGCTAATTACAATTTATTTTCTTCCCCCCAGATTTACTTCTTCTGTGTTCACTTTCCACATGCACTCATAACAATCAGCTTTACAGTCACAAGCAGGCATGGAAGATTTTGCAAGGTCTAAACCTGCATTAAGTTTAACAATACTTAAAAAAAGATCCTAATCACACACCTGTTTTCAAGTTTTTTGTGGCTAATCATTTTTTCTAGAAGTATTTTACCCTCAGCCTTACAAACTATTTAATATCTGGAAGCTATTTCCTCACTTTGTAATTATGTTTCCAGAGGAATTCTTGAGACTCTATTAAAATTCATAACTATTTTTTTAAATTTGGATATCCCTAATAATAAAACCCAGGAAGCAGTTCTTAAATATATTCAATATCCAACTTTTTCTTTCTCACATAGATTTTACATGGAACAGAATTTACCTCTCCACAAAGGTCTCTGCTGACTACTGTGGTTATTTGCTACCATATTGATGAGACAAAAATACAAGCACATTCAGGCAGCATAAAAATGATACTGAAAAAGTTCAGCGATGATTTTGTCCCATGCTGTGGTTTCACTGACATCTGCACAATTCACTGAGCAGCTGCTCTGGGGTCCTCTCAGATGAGAGGGTTTTTTCCCCACTTTAGTGAAGCTGAAGGTACAAACCCAAAAATCAGATTCCCTGTGAAGGAACACCTGAAATGGGTTAGGGAATCCCTCCCTTTAGCATCAGGAGCACAGCTCTGACCCAACAAGTACCAGCAGTCAGAGAAGCTCATTAGGCAGGAAATTTATGCAAAACATGTTTTCACTTTCCCTGCCTGAAACAAAATCACGTCCATGGGTTTAGTACTTTAAAGCACTAAAAGTAGTGTTGGCTTTACTTTTGCTTTTTGGTGGATAGCATAATGTTCTGATTTAGTCAGGGAAGAACCTATGTATTAAATGCAAATGCAGAGAATATGAAGGAGAGTGGATCAAACCCGTGCTGCTTTTAAAACTCATTTATGGATGCATAAAGGCATATATGTTTTATGCATATACTTCATAAAAATGTCCTTCCTCTTCTCTTTGGCTTAGTTTTCCATACCTTTGTCTCCAAGTCTTTGAAGTTTTGTCCAGATTAAAGCAAATGTGAAATTAAACAGTCCTTCTGCTACAAGAACCTTGGATGCTGGATTGTTTCATTAAAAACTATAATCGTTAGGGGATTCAACAATTGAGCAAATCACTGATCTATTGCAAGACAAATTAATTTCAGCTAATCTAGCTGTTCTCTGAGCTTTGCTGGTTTTTCATCTCTTTTGTGTGAATGAAAAAGAAAAGAAAAAAAATATGAGGAATATATTTTCTTCTACATATCAGCTGAGGAAGAAATTGCACCTGTCTCTAAGCTTCATGGGTAGCTCCTTCTTATGATTGAATCCTATAGTTTAAAGAAATTGACTACTAGCCCCTTGAATGGTCTGTCTTCCAAAACTTCTCTTGCAGAAGTTACTAAACCTGACAGAACAATATAATGTAGAAGAAGTGAGGTTGGTGCTGATAATTTAGAGACAGTAAAGACACTGAACCAAAACCCAGGAACAAAAAGGTTTTTCTACCCTCACTCCCTGACATTCTCTGATAAAATCCTATCAAAAAAGCAGCTGCCAATCTCTTTAACACTGTCTCAGATTTAGTTCAGTATTTTGGCTGAATAATTTCAGCCAAATTTTGCACCTTGCATCTGATTTATTTCATGTTTGTCACTGGTGACACGCAAGTAATTGATCATGTGGTGGTGAGTATTTCTTCAGTGGATAAAATTACTACCCATTTTTATGCCATTTACAAAGTTCAGTGGATATTGTGAAAAGTGTTAATTTTGGAGGAACCTTGGGGATTCTTTTAAGGTTTTGCAGATCAGCTGCACCTTTGCACTAGCAGCAGGAGATGCAGGGCAGGACAAGGCTTTGTGTGATAGCAAACCAACTGCTGCCACTTTCTGTGAAGGAGTGCAAGTGCTTCAAGGGTTGTTTTTTTTTCATTTTATCATTCGTGGGTACTGTCTCCCTCATTCAAATATCAAGACTGTTTTAGAATTAAAGAGAAGCTCAAAAAATTTAGCAAATTGCTTTCAACTATGGACTGAACTCAGAACCTCTCCTTTAAACCGAGTAGATCAAGAGTCTTCCTCAGTCTGGAGATACCAGTGACTCAGAATGTTGCTTTGATCCCAAAACACAGGAAACAAAGGTGGGAGGAAGTGTTTTGCTCTGGTACTTCTTGTTTCCTCACCTGCCCAGGACTAGGAAGTGTGGAAAGAGGCGCAGTGATAACAGATGCTTTAACAAGTCTGCAAAAGCTGCTCCTTCCTTTCAGGAGTTTTCCCCTCCCTCCATCTCTTGACTCTTTACGTACCTGGCAAGTTATTCCATCTCTCCACAGGCCCATTAGGCTTTGTAATACCTGAAATTCATCACACTTGGCCAGCTCACGGAATTATCTGATGAAATAAACTCTACGTGCTGAAATGCAGGGAGAAGAGGCTTCCAGTGTGAGGCTCAGCAATATAAGATCATGAAAAAAGGAAAACACATTTATTGGCAAGGATCAAGTGGCTGTGACATAGGAAAGGAATGAAGCAGTGTAGCTGTCCAGTTTTGTACTGTTTACCATAATGATAGTCTCTGGACAGACACTTAGCTTTATTGAAAGCTCTGGCACGATTTATCAAGTGACCACAATCTGAATAATATCTTCTCTTATTGCTGCAATGACACGCAGAATTCACAGCTAATGCCTGTGATTTGTTATCATATGGGTGGATCTGGAAGTTTCTAAGGCTTCTCCTATCTACAATTAAATTCTCCCATTGCAACAATCTCAATCCTCCCAAACACAAACAGTTCTGCACGTAATTAATTTCAAGCCCTGGAGTTTACAGGCATCTCACTGTGCATGAAGTGAAGCACAAATGTGATTGTGGGGCTGGACCTGGGCCACTGATTTTTTGCCTAAAAAAATCCCTGAATTGCTGCAGAGGAGCCCAGAGCGTGACCACTTTGGCCAAAGCACAAATATTTTGGCTGGGAATGTGGCTGGATGTCCCCCAGCCTCCTCCTGCTCCCCTCTGCCCTGCAGCCTGGATTGGGAACTTCCATGTATGATCTGCTAGGAAAGGGTGAGGGGGCATTAGTGTTGGTGGCATCACTCCTGAATATCTGGAGAGCAAAGCCCAGCCCTGCTAGAAAAGTGACAATGATTGGGGGAGAGCAAACAACCAAGAAATCATGGCAGCAGGGTCAAAACCAGTTATTTCTTAACTTAATTAAGAAAATAAAGAAAATTTAAGAAAATTAATTAAAAAGCAGTTATTTCATTTACTTAATCAAACCCTTAGTTTTGGCCAAAAATCTTCAAAACAAACACAACCCCACCCCAAATAAACCCACCTAAAACTTAAATTTCTTTATCTGAGGGCATGATTGTGATGTTGTTTCTTAAAACAAAGGGGAAACAGCCTCAAACCCTCTATTTTATTAAAACACTGCATTCATTCTGAAAACTAAAATAAAAACATGTCTCAGAACTCTTTTTTAAGCATGATTTCTCTTCTAGGCCTGCTAGTTACAACTGTTTGCACTCCAGTTATTTACCTCGTGCCACTAATCAGATAATCACAATATTTCATAAGGACAACAAACGAGTCTTAGACCCCACCTAAACCAGACAGGTGATGTCAGTGGATGTGGAAATCTCAGGCCATCACCCACCATCCATCTGATTATTCAATTACCTAAGCCTACGACTTTGTCAGCTGGGTTTGTGCAACACAAATCAAAACCTACCTGGAAAACAGAATCCACACCTGAATCAGGGCTGGAGTGTGAAAAACTGGGGATGTGGAAGGTGGGTGAAGGAAGGAGGCAGAGGATAAATGCAGGAGACGGTGGAAGGGTTGTTGTGCTTGTGTTTGGGTTCCAGGAAAGCTTTTAGAGGTTTCTGTCAGGTAAGTCAAGCAGAGATTTCTGCCAAGGGTGCCACCACTCTGAAAGGCAAGTGGCCACTGTGCTGTCTCATCTTCAGCAATGACAACAATCCCACTAGGAGAAATTCCACTCAACCCAGACCTCCTCTTATTTATTTCTTAAAAGGTAGGCACTTTGCACATGCAGGGAAGTCCACATTGCATCTGCTTAAATTTAGCTTTCTCTCCACCCTTTTTTTTTTAGCTAAGGACAACAACGATGTTATTTTATGTGCTTTTATAGGAAAGTCTACATGGTAGAGCACAAGTCTGAGGTTGAGCCTGAATACTCCTGCTGTGCAGTCATAGGTCCAGCCAAAGAAGGTGAACACAAATGAGAAAATAGTGTGGACACTTCAGTTAGGATTTTTAATTGAGGCAGAGAAAGTGCAGAAGAAAATGCAGGAATCAGATTGATGACTATTTGTAAGCACCAAATTATTTGAAGAATAAGGAATAATTATAATTATAATTATAATTATAATAGTACTACTTCATAAATTGAGTTATTTACATCACCATAGTAGTGGGCAGAAGGAATAGCATTAGCAATGTCATTGTCTGTCTTATGCCTCTGGCCTGTTTTTCATTGCTGTATAGCAGATTTGAGCAAGAGGGACTCCTAAATCTTTTCAGGTTTGGGGCTGTCCTCCCAAAGTTAATGGAAATAGAAACTGTGCATTGGTTTAATGCTCCAGCTCACAGGGACCAGACCTCTGTTCTTCCTGCACTGCACAGCTCTGAGAAATTTGCAAAAAGGCACTGAGGGGCTTGCCAGAAAGCAGAGATTTCCCAATGTGCTCAACATTACAGCCTGGGAGTTGCACATCCCCTGTCCATTATCAAAGCTTTAACTCTGGGGTTTGCTTTGTATGGAAATTCTCAAATGAAGAAAACCTGAATCACTACCAGGCAATAAATCAGGTTAGATTTATACATTTTAGATGATTAATAGCCAAAAAAGAATTTCAGCCCAGCCAAAACTGTAATGATTTCTGTTTTACACACACTGATAAAGCTGACTTGAATCTTCTAGCAAAGGAATATTTCTTAGCACTTCTCCACAGGAAATATGATAAAAGCCCCCAAACATTCCACCTAATTTCCAGCAGACACAAAAAAGACTAAGTTTTTCCCAACACTGGGAAGCTGTAAGGAAATGATTGGTGCCCCTTCCTTCCTTCCTTCCTTCCTTCCTTCCTTCCTTCCTTCCTTCCTTCCTTCCTTCCTTCCTTCCTTCCTTCCTTCCTTCCTTCCTTCCTTCCTTCCTTCCTTCCTTCCTTCCTTCCTTCCTTCCTTCCTTCCTTCCTTCCTTCCTTCCTTCCTTCCTTCCTTCCTTCCTTCCTTCCTTCCTTCCTTCCTTCCTTCCTTCCTTCCTTCCTTCCTTCCTTCCTTCCTTCCTTCCTTCCTTCCTTCCTTCCTTCCTTCCTTCCTTCCTTCCTTCCTTCCTTCCTTCCTTCCTTCCTTCCTTCCTTCCTTCCTTCCTTCCTTCCTTCCTTCCTTCCTTCCTTCCTTCCTTCCTTCCTTCCTTCCTTCCTTCCTTCCTTCCTTCCTTCCTTCCTTCCTTCCTTCCTTCCTTCCTTCCCTGTGTGTTGGGAATCTGAAGAATCAAATTTCACAACAGGAATCCATCCCTCTTCTCCCTGTGCTGGACCAGGGGGGCATTCCAGATCACTCACAGATCCAAGGCTGCCCTGACACCAGCATGTCACCTCATCCTGAAACATTTTTAAACTTGCTAGGATGCTGCTTTCCCTGGAAATCCTGGGAATGTGTCAGAGATTTTGTGAGAGCAGGAGGCTGGAAAATGTTTGGGGCCTGTTTGAGAAATCCAACAACAAGGTATCCTGATGAGGGGATCTACTGCTGTGATGCAGGACATTCTTAACAGATGAAATCTAGCAGATACCTGTTTATGTTGAAATTATTTCATTGCCTTGAAACTGGCAGCAGTGCCTTACAAAACACTTATGGTAGATAGGTCTTGTGTCAGCCACGAAAATGCATGTAGGCTCAGCTGAGATAACAATACATACTTTCAGATGCTTATTCATGTGTCAGACAGTTCAGACCTCAGCTTTCTGTCAGTCATTACCTCTGCAGCTGCACCTTTTAAAATCGTAAAGCTTGGTAGAAATAGAAGGAAAAAAAAAAAAGACAAATATGGCAACAGCATCTGGATTTTATTTGCTCAGACTAGTATTATTTCTTCACCTTTGGTCGGCATTTTACTCTTCTAAACAGGTGAAATTCAACAAGAAACTAGATCCATGTCCAGTTAATAATACACATTGTAAACTGCAATTAATAATTTTTTTAATAATACATAGTTACATGAAATTGGAATACTGTCAAAAAATTCCAGTGATAAATTGTTTGATTTTTTTTTCTCCCTAACCTAACAAATATTTTTGTCACATTTCCATTCAACCTGCCTTTAGAATGAAAAAATAAAAATAAAAAAAGGGCGGGCGGGAGGGGGGAAGACTAGAGAAGAATACTTCTGCTAAAAAAGGTGCTACTAAAATAGTAATAATAATAATAATAACAATAATAGTAATGCATTCCACAGTTATGATTGCTGTGCCTGCATTGTTAAGTCTTGACATTTTCAGAGAGGAGGAGGAATGCAAACGAAATTTCTGGTGGGGCAGAAATTTCAGAGGGTGATTCTGGCACTGAAAGCATCTGGACTAACCTGAAATCTGAAGACAAGTTGTTTAAAAACAGAAAAGCAACTGAAGGTTGCAGCTCAGTTTCAGAGCTGTTGACTTTTCACAAAGAGCCCTCAGAAACAGGTTCAGAAATGAGTTGCAAACAGTAAAATTTATGCTCTTTTCAGAGGGGTGTAGAGCACCTAAAACATGGTCCTGGGAGCCTGTAAATCCCAGAAGGAAGCTCTGAATGTTCCATCCCCAACCTCACAGTCCCATCAGGTTGGTTTGGAATGAGAATCTCCATGGATTCCCTCTCTGGGGAAGCTGTTCCCACATCCAGCTGGGTGATCAGGTGTTTCTGCACTTGTGTGGAATTTTCTGTCTTTCACTGTTTCTGTGTTTCACAGATTTTGTGCCCACTGCCTTTTGTCCTTCCCTGTGCACCACTGAGAGGGATCTGGCTCTGCTTTGCACACTCCCACCACCGACTTTCACACATGATTACGCTTTAAGTTCACATTTTATCCCCTACCAAGACACAAATTCCCTCGTTGCTGCTCCTTCAGCAAACCCCCATCAAAGGAGCAATATCTGAAACTTTGCTGAGTGCACTCAGTGAAGGAACACTTGCAGGAACAGATGGTTTTTATCATCTTGCTTCTGGCAGGCTTTCACAGTGGGGGTTTTATCTCTTGCACATGCTGGAATACCCCTGTGGATTGGTTTGTGTGGGCACAGCCAGCTGCCAATTCAAACAACGTGCAGCAGAAATGCAGAGGTCTTTATCCCAGGAATGATGAGGAACGTCCCGTGGCAGTCTGTCTCTGGCTTTGCTCCGCCAAGATGTTTCCACTCACAGAGTTAACTGGAAATTAAAAAGTCATGTAATCATATTGTGAGAACAAAGATGATCCAGGTGCTTTAAAGAGCAGTTCTGGCAGAGGATATGGTTCTAATAAAGAAATTTGGTTTTGTCCAATCATCTTTTTTTTTTTTTTTTAAATTCACCTTGTCTTTCTTCCCCACAAAAGAAAGTGTAGTTAAAGAAATTTTTCCTCTTCCCTTCTCCATCTTGCTAATTTTTTTTTGTTGGTTTGTTGGGTTTTTTCCTTTTGTTTGTTTGGTTTGGTTTCTCCTAATAGGCCCTTCATGTAGAAAATCTGATTCAGATCTAAGAAAAACTGAGTCTATGGAGAGCAACAGTGAACAGCTCAGCTCTAACAGGTGACTCCTTTATTTTTCCCAGAGGAAGGATCAGCTATATCTAAGAACACAGTTAATTCCCTAGAGTGATCCTCAAGGTCTTCAATACCAGAGAAATTACTGGTTATTCTTGTATTTAGTACAAGTTTTTTTTTTGGTAGCAGCAAAGCTGCTGCCTGGCCCTGTGCACACAGTCACCCTGGCAAATTCTGGGACCTTGCCTGGTCCCACAGCTCTTTTCTGATCCTTCTTTGGTCATGGATGCTGCCCCAAAAAAGCCCCAAAAATGGTATTATTTTTACCTTGTTGGTCGTGCAGTACGAGTTTGTAAAATTAAAGTTGGGAAAATTCCAGCTGGGGGCCATGGTTAATGGTTTGCATGACAGACTGAGTGCAGTGTTAAAGGGGAAGACACTGCACGAACATTCTCACACCATTTCAGGGGTCACAGCTTCCTCCTTCTCCAGGCTGAACCCCAGGTTACTCGCAGAAATATCAGGCACCAGATTTACAAAAAAAAAAGAAAATTTAATAGAGTGGTACAGCAGTGAGTCTCTGACTAGTCTGTGCTAAACAATGAATATCTCTCAAAAAACCTGAAACCTCCCAACTCTGATTTTCTCCTTTCTTTTAATTTACTATTAATTGTATTTTCCTTCTTCACATCTTTATATTCCTTTTGCCTGCTGGAAGACAAGCACAGCAGCACTAACAAATGTTTTTCTCTTCAGCTTGGATGACCAAACTCTGCTTAGTCTTGGGCATCACAAAAATGCTTTGAGCTCGTATGAAAAAACCACTTAAAATACCTGGATTTAAACCATCAGCACCCAAAATTTCAGCTTCACAAACCACTCCTACCCAGAAGAATGCTCACTGAATAACCCTTACACTTCCTGAAAATTATCAATTGAAATCACTTGGTCATGGGTACCAATGGCAGTCTGCAGGTCACAAATATATAAATTAAAAATTGGAAGTAACTCAAGCTTTAATTGCTGGTTCTGTTTTTATATCCACATTATACTAAACACATCTAAAACATGGCATTTGTAGCTTAAACTGGCATCAGTTTAAAATAAGCACATATTTGTTAAGAACTGAACTGCTTTTAACACAGTTGCACAATAGATTGGGTTTTTTTTTTTCCTCTGTTAGTTAATGGGTATATTGAAAACATATTTCCGTAGTTAAAAAAAAAAGCAAAAAACCCCCAAACCACAACTAACCAACCAACCAAAAACAAAAAAAAAAAAACCAAAAAAAACCCCAAAACCCCACTCCCCCAAAACCAAAAATCAAACCCGAGACAATATTCTTATCTGAGCTTTGGCAGAACATATGATTATGAAAATTACATCTTTCACAAACAGATTTTTTTTTTTTTAATCACTCGTGGGATTTTTTTACCTCTTCAGTAAGGTGTTTGCAGTTATACAGAACAAAATGGCACACATCAGAGGAGTAATCACAGCTAAACAGAGATCTCTTTGTACAACCAAATACCCCAATATCCTTGTTTTATGCTGATAGGCACATTATTAAAAATAACAGTCATTGTATTGAAGATAGTGCTGTACATGGCTCCTGGTTCAGGCTTAAGAACATATGTCTTCCAACAAAAAATAACAAATCTGGTGCTTTAACATGTGTTTTTTCCCCCCTCTTTCTCCAATGATGAAAAATTTGCATCTGATTTTTAAAAAAAGCAACAATGTATGAGACTTTTCAGAAGCATTAATTTCTGGCTATTCTGAATACTCAGAGCCTTTAATACATCCCAAGGGGGGATCAATTAGAGCAGAAGTAAATTATTTCTGGTTGTTTTCTCTGCCCTAATGACAACTTTTAGATGTGAGGATTTGCACCAAAGCACTCAGTGAAGGGGGAAAACCCAATTTTGGGTGCATTAATTATACAGGGCAAAGGAACATGAGCTTACTTCTTCTGCATAAACAAGCAAGGACTTCATGAATAATTATTCAGAATTATCTAAAGCACTGACAGAAATACAGGACGATTTGTGAAGGGCTTCAGAGATCAAAATGTTCTAGCAGTGATTAGAACATTTAAGCAAACACTCAAAGTTGAGCAGAATTTCAGCTTTCAAGAAAAAAATGTATTGACAAAACAACAGAATGACTGACATCAAAATAGTTAATGATATCTGGACACTCTATTTAAAACAGCATTAGAAATTGTCTAAAATTGGGCATTATCCTTATTTTTATTTTGAAACGTGATCTTTTTTCCTTTGTAGGTGACACTTACATAGCATTAATAATAGAAGAAATGAAAAAAATACTTCAATCATATGTAAAAGCTAGGTGTGGGTAAAAGATCATTTAAAAAAAAAAAAGTCAATCAGTCTTTACCAATGAGACAGAAAAAATTTAAGCAGCAGTTGAATGCCCCAGTTCCTTGAGGCATTCAAAGTTTGTAATGAAATAGAAAAAAAAAAGTTTATTTCTTACTTTAGGAATATGAAATATTTTGCCTAGGTATAGTCATTACTACTGTTGGTACAAAAAATTTTCCCTTTCTCAGGGCCTCTACAACACCACCATTGGTCCACAGACATTATCCAATCCTGCAGTCATGGTCATCAGTGCCAGAGCTTGAATTGGTACTCGAATGGGAGCAGCCAGAAAGTCAGAAACAAACCCAGATGAAACACGGGCACTCTTGAGCATTCATCAAGTTTCTCACAGGTCTTTGAAATCAGCTGAAGGGACTTTTTCTTTTTTCACCATGTGTCTTTCCTTCCTCTCTACCATTGTGCAGTGTCCCCCTCTCTCACAAATGTATTTCTCTTTTACTTTGGGTAAGAAAAGCATTTTTGGACCTCAAAATGAAATTATTTTGTGCCTTTGAGGTGGAAGGGACCCAGCCACCTTCAGCATCTGAGATCCCCACAGCACTGTGGACTCTAATATGTAACATTAATATTAATAATCTTACATAGAAGAGCAAATAACCAGTTTGGGGTGCTTTTTTTCCCCACAACAAGATGGCTAATATATAGTTTAAAGGAATTTTTGATGGCTTGATGTTTGAGAAAATGAAAAGAACTTCGACCACTGTCTGTCTGTGTCTCAGCAGAGAATGTGGTTGTATAACAGTAGAACACTAACTCTGCTTTTATCCTTCAAAATCAAATATTTACAAACTTTCTTATTATTTTTTTCTTATTGGTTTTATTGTTCTAATAGAAAAATGGAAGGGGGTAATAAAAGTAACTTCCCTGTGATGTTTTATATTTGTTCTACTACTTTAAAATTCAGTTGATGAGGCGCTACTGAAACTTGCCCAGTCACTTGGCTTGGCGCTCAGATGCATAAAATTTAATTTTAAGCTTTTGTCTACCACTGAGGGTTTTTTTTTTCACAGCCAGGCATACTTTGGGTTTAGTATCTTAATAAACAAGATGCATTTCAAATTAGTCTCATCATTTTTTTACAGTGTGGGAGCGGGGAGGACTCGTTTGAGTTTGATGTAATGTTTTGAGTCAACACAAAACATTTTTTGTTGTTTTGCCAAAAACAAAAATCATATTCAGCTGTGAGTCAAGGCAAGCCAGAACCTCCCAACTATTTTATTCTGGCTGTTACACTGAAAAAAATTCATTTATCACTCAGAGGTATGTTGCTATACCACAGGATGAGTGGCCATTTGTTTTTGTGCTTTTTTTGGGTACAGTGGGAGAGTGCATTTCTCCTCCATGGAATTTTCTCCCATTTTTGTTTGTTTGTTTGTTTATTTTTGTTTATGTAAGCACACTGTTATTGATACCTGCCCAAACCAGAGGCATCGGGATCACAGGACAGTGTCAAAAGAGTTTTTCTACATCCTGCCCTTCATTCCCTATTCAAACTAAATTACCAAAGGAAATGTTGTTCAAAGTATTTGCAGTTGTAGTTCAGGGCTCCAGCTTTTCTGTGCTTGACACTCAAATGTTTAACCCCAATTCTCAGTCACTCCTGAGAATTTCCAAGGTTTTACAGTGTTGCAGAAATCACATTTAAAAACCTCACAATTTTTTCCAAAATTCATTCTCTGGCCTCAGAGCAGCACAGTTTGTTTCCACTGTTGTGAAGTGATTTTAACTCCATAGTTGTAGGATTCTATGCCTGTTTATCATAGGTGTAACTATGATACTGAATGTGCAGTAGTGGAAAATCACATCTGATGAATTCTACATCATCTCCATAAAAGATGAAGGCAGAAGACTAAGTAGTGAACCCTAATTTTTGGGTTAGCAAACCTGAAAGAGCTGAATCCTGATTTCTGTTATGACAGCGTGAAGTAAAAAGGATCACACAGCCTTAAAAACAGGCATGGCATTTGTAGCAGATCAAACTCACAATTCTTTGTGGTGAAGTTAGCATCCAGGGGAAAATTCAGACTTAATTCACCAACTCCCCACAGCTTCAAAGACCACTGGAATCAAACTGAATGTCCTACCTCAATTAGAAACAGAAAACAATGTTTTTAATGAATCACCACGCAATTTGTTAAATTACTGTGACATTGCTAACCTTTACAATCATTTAGATTGCACTAATTTTCTTGAAATTTTTCTTTGCCTTTTCTAACCTGATTTCATGTTCTGGAATCTGATGGAATAATAAGACATCCCAAAAATCAGAAATCAAACAAAACCTAAGAAGGAGCCTTTTCCATCTGTAAGTCTCAACTAAGAGCTGCTATAATATCTCCCCAGTGAGGACAGCCTGGTGTGAGAGACAAGTTCTAAAGAGTTTATAATTGCCATAGCTTGCTTTGTTTTTAATCTAGAGATAGAACATTGTAGTTGATTAAGAAGTGAAATGCAAAGAATTAAGAGCTGTGTGGATGTAATATTCTCTGCAATTACTGAAAGAAGAAAAACCAAAAGAAAACTTTTAAAAGGCCAGAAATTTAGATTAGGTAAAAAACATCTAAGGCAGCACACATTCAGCATTCCTTTGGATGATCATCCAGCTTTTCATGGATTTTAGGTTGTTTTTTGTTTGTTTATTTGTCTGTTTTTGTTTTGTTAGTATGTTTTTGTTTTATTCACATTTGGGTCTTGTTTGTTTGGGGGTTTTATTACTGGTTTAGGAATATTGGTTGGTGGTTGGCTTACTGCCTTGGGTTTTTTGTGATCAACTTTTGACTTTCCAGAAAACATCTCCACATGCACAAGTGCTTTCCACTCCACTCCATGATTTTTCTGGACAACTATTACCTTTTTCTGATCGTTATGCTTGCATTTATCACTCCCTCCTTCTTCCCAAGCTTTACTTTCCTGCAGGATGGTTGCTTTGTTGTCTGATGAAACATTTCTGGGCCACTTAGGACACCGGGACAGCTTTTCAGTGGGATGGATCTGCACTGACTCTCACTTTAGGGCCTGCAGACACCAGTTGCTTTCCCTGAAGAGTGGAAAAAAAGCCCAAGAGACACAGCTGAAGCCTTTTAGATGTCAAACACTGTTCCCTGTCTCTTTTTAGCTTTTCACATCATTGTTTCCCAGCACCACTTCCCTCCAGCATCCACACAAGTTGCAGTGGGTTTTGCTCAAGCCAACAAGAAATTTAAGACTCTGTCTTTGACACACAAACACAACTTGAACTCTTGTCACTTTCAGATGTTACCCATGCTTTTTTCCTCTTTGGGAAAATCAGATTAATTACCATCTTTTACATGATCCTGTTGCTTGTTAGATGGTGCTCACCTTCCCAGGCTCACGTGTCTGTTTTCCTCCCAGCTGTGAGTATCTAACATCCTCTGTTCCCATCCCTGTCTGCGGTTTGGTCCTCCTCTGTTGCAGTAAAGTATAAAAATCATAGAGAAAATCTTCATAAAATCAAGGCTGCTCCTCTGGAATCAGTGGCTGGCCTTGTCAAAACCAGCATTTTTCAGGTTCCCATGTGAAAGCAATCCTGTTGTGAGCACTTAGCATAACAATTTATTCCCGAGTGAAAAATAACTTACACCTGTATAAACTGTTTTTACACCATTAGATAGGAAAATGAAAACTATCTCTCACAAACAACTTCCCTGCATGTAGGGACTGAGAGTTTGACCAATCAATACAGAATAACAACCTGTTACTAACCAATAAAAGTAATTGGCAAGAAAACTACCAACCAATTGGAATCACATAGAATGTCTGTAAAACTGCATAAAAATCAGTTGTGTAAATAAAGAAGTGACTTTTTCCTCCATGAAGAAAATGGAGTCTGTGTGATTTATTCCCATAGTCCTTCACTCAAACCACCAGGATCTCTGCCCCCTTTCCTCTTTTGGCTAAGGTTGGGTGAAAGGGCACATCTGTGACTGGGATTCTTCCAGGAAAACTCCTGCAGCAAAAGGAAATGCTGCCTCCTAAAGCTTTCCTCATCTCTTCCTTCCTGCGCCATGGAGAGAAAAGTGGAGGGATGTGAAAGCTTCCAGCTCCATCTCCAGCATCAGGATGTGGAAAAAACAGGCTTGGCAGCTCTTTGCAATGCATTTTTTGCCAGGTGAGGTTGAAATCCTTGAGACTTCAGCTTGTTGCCACTACATGGTTTCCAGTTTCAGGAAAAAAGCCCTTCCTGCGGAGTTCCTGAGAGGTGGCAATGTTGTTTCTGCTGTTCCTCCACACTTTGCCCAGGGGAAGCAAACTGGTATTCACCATCTTGCTTTTAGCTGCTGCAAAGGAGACAAGATCACCCTGGTGTGTATTTAGCCATTTTGTAGCTCACACTAAATTCCTCAAATGTAGTTTTCCCTTCTAAAGGTATGTCACAGTGTCCACACATAAGACAGACATGGTGATAGGAGGTTCTCCCATCATCACCATTCTCTAGACCCCAGGAGGGGCCCAGGAAGAGAAGATTTTATCATCATACCCTACCAATTCCATAAACAGAAGGCTTAATTCGATGCTGTTTTAAACCTGTCTCTTTTCCAGAGCAATCGTTTTTGAGCAAAATCAAACCAAACCCAAAAGAGAGCCCAGGGGAAAAAAGAAAAAAAAAAAAAAAAAGAAAAAAAAAAGGAAAAAAAAAAGGAAAAAAGAAGAAGAAACATTATCTCACTTGGTTTTGAGTCAGACTCTCCAGAGTCCTCAGGGAGGAGAAGAGCAAACAAGACTATGTTCAGAATGTTCCTGTTCATGAGCTGAGCTCAAACAAATGCACCAGAGCAAATAAAAACACACTCGAATCCAAGAGCAAACCTATCCCCTGAAGGCCAGGACACTGACTGGGGCTACAAGGAAGACAGAAGAAAGCAGAAGGTATTCTGGGGTGGAGGACACCCATACTGTGACACGGAGATCAGGAGAACTTCAACCTTTGCCACCATATTAATGTGGAAAATTGTAAGGAAAAACCCCAGATTTTGCTGACTCCCTTGCAAATTCTGGGCCTGACTCAAAAATATTTTTCTTTGTGCAGGCAAAGCTAACTAGCCATGTTATCTGTCTGGGTATTTCAGTATTTCACACAGTGGACTTGCAGTCAGCTTGCTCAGCTCTCATCCATCCCTGGAGGGGCTCCTAGGTCATGTTGGAAGGTGATGTGAAATGGCTGTGGAAGTTCCAGAGAGGCTGAAAGAGCTGTTTTTGACTTGTGCTAGCTGAGGATATTTCATGGCTCAACAGGAAGGAAGAAGGTGTGGGATAAGATGCTCACAGTTTAGTCTCCACAGTCATAGCAGTTTCAGTAAATCTTTAAGTAGCTTCCCTTCCACCACTTAATCCGCTTTCATTTAATTTTATGAAGTATCAGGAAGTGATAATTATTTTTAAGAGGTGTTTTGCTTTCCTGAGGATGCATGCAAATGCAGAAAATGGACTGCAACAGCCCTCCTGAATATACGACATGGTTTGTTATGGAAAAACAATTAACAAGAAGCAATGAAATCCGATTTATTTAATCTGTGCTGTGATGAAAGCTCCCCTGATGTGTACTTGTCTTTCTGGAAGCACTCAGGGCTGCCACTAATCCTTTGCATTCTTTGGAGAATGCTCATTGATTTAACTACCATCAAATGTAATTATATTGTCCGCAGGTATGTTTGTCATGCACTTACACTGACGTACCTTTGAGGCCATTGAGTAATTTCTCCTGAACATAGAAGGATGAGAAGGGATCATTTAAAGCTGTGTTTCTGCAGCCTCCTAGATGCCTTTGACCTCACCTTTCTGCAGCACAGGTTTTGGACTCACATGGAGGCAGGTCAAAACAAACCACTCCTCAGACACCTTGTAGGCCCCGCATCTAAATTTAAAAATAAGCACAATTGCAGTGCAGGGCTGAGGATTTGAAATATCAATCTTAATTCTGCTTAATTAGACCAAAACTAGGTGTTGGCAGTGTGTATCTGCCATCTAGTTTGCTCGTGGGTGTTAGAATAGAATGAATTATAGTTTCATTGAATGGTTTTGTTTGGGAGCAACCTTAAAAATCCTCTTTTGCTGTGGGCAAAACCTTCCACTAGACCAAGCTGGTCAGGGCCCCATCCAAACTGGCCTGGAACAGTTCCAGGGATGGGGCATTCCAAACTTCTCTAGGTAATCTGTTCCAGTGCCTCACTGCCCTCAAATTAAAGAAACTCTTCCTAACACCTAATCTAAACCTTCTCTCTTTTGGTTTGAAAAGCATTTTGCCTCATTCTGACACTGTCTGCCTGGTAAAATGCCCCTCTCCCTCCTCTTTATGAGCCCCCTGCAGGTACTGGAAAGCTGCAGTGAGGTCTCCCCAAAGCTTTCTCTTCTCCAGGCTGAACCCCAACAGTGTCAGCCTGTTTCCATGGAAGAGGGGCTCCAGCTCTTTGGCTCATGTCCACCTTTTTAGCCACCAGAAAATACCCCAAGTCCTTCTCCACAGGACTGCTCTCAATGAATTCTTCTCCCTGTCTCAAATCTGGGGTTGCCCTGACCTATATGCAGCACTTTGCACTTGGACGTGAACTTGATGTTCTTGTTCACAGCTTCTATCTTGCAATAAATAAATCTGGAGAGCCCTCTCAATGTAAGAGTGAGGAAAAAAAAAAGTCCTTTTCTTTTTTAATTACATGCCAAAGATGCCTGGATTTCAAAGGGGCTGTAATCCTAACACAATTTGGAAGGTTTAGAAAGACCTGCCCTCAGCAGACTGGAAAATCCTTCTTCAGCAGCTAGCCCCATAACACCCTCTCCACAGTGAGGAGATTCCCTCACTGTCAGCAACTCAGGAACAGATGGAATTAAATTCCAGCCTCTTGATAAGAGGAGAGTCCAATCCCTCTCTCTCCATGGTTTATCCTGATGCAAGGAAATGACAACCTGTTGGTATTATTGCTTACCTGATCACATAAATAGTGTTAGTAGATTTTTTTGGGGTTATTTTGCACCTGCAATGGGCAGCTCTGCCCCTCTGAGGGCAGATTTTATAAATATAATATAATATAATATAATATAATATAATATAATATAATAAATATAATATAATATAATATAATATAATATAATATAATATAATATAATATAATATAATATAATATAAATAATATTTTATATATATATAATAATATATATATATATTATTATATATATATATATTTCAGGCAGATAATCTCTCCACCCAGACCTTATGCACAGTGGATAACTGCAATATTGAAACCAAGCTGGAGATTCAGGTTGCCCTGCATTGATCATCCAAGGAGGAGCTGTGTGACCTTTTCCTTTCACCCTGCTGGCTGCAAAGCATTTTTCCCTGTGCTTTTTTAGGATGAATCAACCATGGTGTTCAACCACTGACACACCCAGAAGGGAAACCCCACTGGACCAGTGGTCATGGGAAAATACCTCTTCAGGTCTTCTGAACAGTGCCTTGGACTAAGGATGGCTACCTGGGGCAAAAAATTCTTGGAAGTCCAATCACATTTTTACATATCACAGCAGGCTCCACATAAATGTTGCAGCTCTGGAGCTTGTTTTTGTATTCTTTTCTCAAAACAGAGCAGGTGCTGCCTGGAGGATGAGGGTCCTCCAGTTTGAAACTGAAATCCTTTAAATCTGAGTCTTCATGGCTCTTCCAAAAGCTCCTTGGGAGGTCAGGTGTGTATTTTCAAGGCAACTGAAGCATGTTTACTAGTTTATGGCATGATATACCTGTTGTGCAGGTAAAGAAATGATTTTAATAACTGGCCCAGCTACTTCCCTGTACATTAAAGGGAGGTGTAAAACTTATTTTTTTAATGAAGTCCATCATCATGTAAAGACAGCTATGACCCTATTTCCATGTGAACATAACAGTCTGCTTTTTAGCATATACTTATCCTAAGATGTTTGTTCTGACATAAACGTGTCCTTCCCACAATAAAATGTCAATAGGGTGAAAAGAAAGCAAAATTATCTGTAAGCCTAGAAATGCTGAATTGTTGTTGTGTACTAAGCCATCCTCTTTATCAGCATAATAAAAACTAATGAAAAAATGGCACAAATTTTTCTGATATTTCACTCCTTCCACCAGCAGCTTTTGCTTTGCTGTTATTGACCTGCCCAGCTGTCACCAGCACAAATTATTTAAGTTTTTCAAAATGCCTTTTGGATTTCACATCCATTCCTCCCCCATCTAGCCTTTTCAAAAATGCTCTTAAGTAAAGCAATATTTTGCCAAAATGGGAACCATATGATTTTCTCTTCAATGCAACCAGCAAAAATTGCAGGGCTGGTGCATGTGGTCAGTGGAACAGCAAAAAAGAAGGAGGAGGACAGTGTGCCTATGAAAACAAGGAAACTTCAGAAAAGAGAAGTGATAAGGACTGTGCTGGTGTACTTGTTTGCCCTTTGCCAAGCAGAACCAGGAGGATGCAGGCACAATTCAACCATGCAGCCTGGGAAAGCCCTCTGAAATTCCTGGCCATGCAGTTTTCTGGTGCCTTCATAATTATGTTGTGGAACAGACTCTGCTGGGACATCACAACAAGTCACAACATCTTTGAGCAACCCGTAATTTGCAGCGTTTTAATGGTAATGCAGCTGTATGATGAAAAAGTTTCGTGGACCCACTGGTAAGAACTGATTCATTGCTGAAGTCAGGCATTTTCATTAAAGTTTAGATCAGGAAAACAATGTGTGGGCAACTGCTCCAGTCAACAGGAGTAAGAGGTGAAACTGTTGCTGCAGAGAAATTTGATTGCTGAGTTACTGCCCAATGCCTTTAATTCAGCAAATAAACAACCAAATTATTTGCTCTTTAGTGTTAGGCTGTTTCTGTTGGAAAAAATTAACTGTCCCTACAGAACTGGAAAAATTAGAGCAGGGAGCAAGTCATCAGAAGGGCCTAAAGCTGCAAACTGACCTAACTGCTAGGCCTGTTTGCAACTAAGCTTTACATAAAAGGAAAGAAAACTATTTAAAGGTCTCTGTTTTCAGAGATGCAGTTTAACAGGCCCTACTGCAGCTCCTGTGAGGCACCCCATTAATATTTTCAACTCTTCAGCCAAAATTTTACAACATTGGGATTTTCACAAAGGCGTGCACAAAAATTAAATTCACACAGAAAGAAAAAAAAAAAAAAAAAACCACAAAAAACCCCCCAAAACCCCGCAACTTATAACACCACAGGATGTTTAAAGTTCTTCAGGGGCCCACAGCATGCAAAAAGAAACATGTCTGAAAGATCTGATCTGTACCTCGTTCAGCTCCCACATTGCCTGAGGATGCAGTGAGAATTATTAACCTTGATGTTTCATTGAAAGATTAGCAGCAGCATCAACTGGCTGCACTGGAGAGCAAATGAAAGCCGAGATATTCCATGATGCTGAGACAAGAATGCAACTCTCCCACATACCACGAGCAGTGCTCTCCACTGCCTCTTCCACCAGGAGAGAGGGAATTTTTGCAGTGGAAACCCAGTCCCTGATCAATATCTGGCACTAATGGTGCCTTAGGATTTTAGCTTTTGTATTATTCACATGTTTGTAATCCTGCAATTCTTTAGTGTATAAATGTAAATTCCATGTAGAGTGTTGGACACTGCTTTCCCATTTTGGGCAGACACAACAATTCCTCTCCAGGCCTGGCAATCAAGGACACCTCATGCCTCAGGCCCCAGAAATTTAAACAAAATTATCTCTTTGAGGGGGGGAGCACACTTGGGGTAAATTACTTCATTACCTGAAGCTGTAATTGGAAGATTAACCCCCAATATGCAAATGGACCAAAATTATAAAAGTGTGAAAACTTGTGACCCATGGTCTATTTTGGGTGCAGGCCCTGGGCGGGCTTCATCTGCCTAACAGTACCCAAAGGCCCTTCAGTAAACATAACAACTTTTTATTCCCTCGTGTTTGTCTGCCCAACAAGGCACCACTGACACCCATCTGGGGCACACTCAGCTGCCTGAATTCTCAGTTTTTGCCACGCTGGTGAACAGGGGAGGAGAAGAGGAGCTGCCCCAGCAGAGGACAAGACCCCAGAGGATGTGAAATTGTGGCTGGATGAGCTGCACGTGGAGAAGCCAGAGATGTCCCGCAGGAATCCTTCCATCTGGCACCAGATAAAGCAGCCCTGTGGCTATTCTGATTTTCACTGGGGGGGTGGCTCCAAGCCAGGTGTTGGGTCTGAAGAGGCCTGAGCCCAACAAGTTGAGTATAAAGACTGTGATGGTAAAGAGGAAGGCAAAGCAGAGGTGCTTATCCAAGTTTAACTCAGAATATTGGGCCATAAAATGAGCTCTGTATAGCACTTAGCTAAAACAGAATACCTGAGGGATTATATATCTTTTCCCTTGAATGTTGGCATGGACAGAAAATGCTGTTGTGGAAGAGTTATTTCATTGCATGACAATTTAAATGAATGTTGTGGAAGCACTTACACATGTTTCTTTGGATGTTACCATTCCCTTTGCTTTGATAAGATGCAGGCAAAATAGCTTTCATAACTTTAAAAATCCCTTTTCACTCGTATTTTATATAAGCCCTGTAAAATTGAGAGTACAATATGTTTCCTCACTGCCATCAATCTCTCTTATATGTGTCTGTGGATAGAAATACACAGAAACACCTGTGTTTGCTATTCTGAGATCTCACATTTAGGCTGATACCTTGCCACCATTTTCCACCAGATTAATATCTTTTTTTTTTAATACACACACATGTATATGTATGCTAGTATAAGTATACTTAAATATATAAAATTGCATGAAAATCCAATATCAGTTTGAAATAAAATTGAAAGACATAAGCTACTTCTTCTTCTTTTTTTTTTTGTTATCTATAAAATGGTTTGCTACAAGAAATAATAAGCATCCTAAAATATTTTTAGGACCAAACCATTAATAGAATTAGTACATGCATTTGTTTTGGGCTTTTAGGAACTCATTTAGTATCTTATTTACTAATAAAACTGTGAGTTTTATACATTTCATTCATGAATGCAAAATGGGGCTGAGGAATGAGCTGAGAGCCTCTCTCCTTCCGGCTGGGTTGATTTGAAATTTATCTCAAAGAATTTAACCATGCTATGAATAGAACTAGTCAAACTTCTTTTGAATAGTTTCCCTGATGGGAGACAGCTTTTGTTGGTTTTTGTTTGGTTTTTTTTTGGAAAAAGATTTTCATAAATATATTTACATTTTTAAAAATGAAGATAGGGAGTGATTTGGTTAGCAAAACGTATGTTGGAAGTAAAAAATGAAAACATTCTTGCTTTCATCTCCATTCTTCATGCAGAAGAGATGATCCTCTCCCACCTAATTCTAATCACAGTGTGAAGCACAGTTAGAGCCTCCAGGCTTCAGTTCACTCCCAAAACCCACAAAAACCCTCCAAAAATTAGATACATCAACAGGACTTTTTCACCTTTCCCCCCTTTTTTGTCAGGCCACACAATTAGAAACAAAAAAGCATTATTTTTTATCTTTTAACCTAAAATTCAACTGGTATTTTGCACCCAGAAGATTATTCTGTGGTGAAAATTTTCTTCTGAGGGAAAAGAAATTTTTGTGGGATGCAGCCAAATCCAGTTCTTCAGCATTGCTGCTGTGTGATTTCCCATGAAGCTGGTACAAAACCCTTCCTCTGCACCTCAGATACACAGCATGCATTTTCAGCAACCCATTTTTCAGCTTCTGGACTCTCAGGAAGACACAAAAAATATCAATCAGTTTTACAGAATAATTTTTTCTTTTTCATTTTCCTCATAAAGAAAGATTACCTGGTCAGTACTCTTAATTAATGCATTCTTTCACATTGCTTAGAGATTTGTCTTCCCTCTAACAATGAGCTCAAGACCACAAATTCATATAGGCACCAGGATTTTGTATAATCCAGAAAATTAGAGTAAAATGAAAAAAGAAAACAACACACAAACCAAACCAGAAAAAAAACTCAAAAACCATCTTCAGAGATATTATGAAAATAAAAAGCCATCTGTACATTTAAAGATTAAAGAATATGACTTATGACTAATTGAGCTTTGAAAGCCAGACTTTTCAGGTTAAAAAAAAAAAAACCTTATTATAAAATTCTTCTGAAATTAGGCATAAACAAGTATAAATTGGAATTTTGAGACAGCCAAAACTCCAGAATACTCAGCAAGTCATGGATCATAATTTTTCTCTTGTTGCCATCAACATTCTGCTGGAGAAACAGATGTTAAAGACATCATAACTTGTCAAGTACTGCTTGCTTGAGAGAAGCAAAATGTCCTCATCCATGTTTGATTTTATTTGGAGGTACAAGTCCTGCCTGAGAACTGGCAAACTGAATCATGCCTGCAAAACCCATACATGTCAGACTTCAAGAAAAATACAGTGAGAGAGTTTCCTTAACTTTTGAGGCTTGGTGGCACTTGGAAGTGAAATCCCAAACCCAGCTTCTGAGCTAACCTAAGGTTTTGTCTGAACACAGAGTGGAAGGTAAATGCATCCTTTAAACCCATAATTTATATGGTAATTTAGCCTTTTGTTTTTTCCTGCAAGAAGGACAATCAAGTCAGCCTCCAATTTAGCAAATACATTGATAATTTTGATTTTTTTCAAAGATGGGGTGCGTTTGGTGCCTGAAGTGCAAGAAATTCATTCCAGCAGTTTTCCATCCTTCCCCTGTCCTTCCTGAGGCCAATTGGTCATGTGGTATTTCTACTTCCTTACCATAGCAAGAATTTCACAAAAATGAGATCAAAAACAAAATCTCACAAAAATGAGATCCTAGTGGAAGAGGTGCCTGTAAAAAAGTGTGAAAAAGTGGCCTGAACATAATGGGATCTGTGGAGCTTGATGGGATGTACAGTTGAGTCAAGAAGAGAAAAATGGAAGGATGGGGCAACCCAGGCAAAAAAAATCCCATGTGGTACTCTAACATAAAACTTCCAAGGACCAGTTTTCTTCTCTGTCAAGGTAATTCATCCCTACACTAAAGTGTTATAAAAATTATACCTTATTTTTAAAAATTATATTACGGACAAAGCTCGTTTTTTAAAGTTTGAGTTAAGGGTTTTTTAAAATTCATTTTCCTCTGCTCAAAGAGCATTAAAAAATAGTGCTCCATAAAGAGTTTCCTTTCTAGTTCAGTGTCCAAAGTAAAAAAGAGCAGAAAACCAAAGATCAGCTTGATCCAAATTAAAAAAAATAATAAAACAAAATCTTTCCTTGAAATGAATACTTGCCAAAAAGCATTCTTTACCTAATAAACATTTTGTTAAATTCCAGGAAATAAAAAATTACATTTGGCAAATCTAGCCTCACTTTCTTAGAAGTTAAAAACCCCACTTTATTTCCTGTAACAAAATCTTCCTGTAAAGTTTTATCATGGAATTATCAAAGGAAACATTTTGATCTTCCCGATGAACCTTCCTCCCACATCAACCCTTCATTCATAAACTCTTCCCTCAGTTTCATCCAATAGCATAAATGTTATTACTGGGAAATTATAATTTTGGAGAATAAGAAAGAAGGTATGGGAAGAAAAGACAGAAAAAAGCAATTAATGATAGAAATATTACATAGTTTACAGTATTTTATGAACCCACCCAGGGATATTTTGCACTGCCCGTGAATGCTAGCTACTTCAGAGAAAATGAACATGAAGATGATTCTCCAAAGTCTCTTGAAGTCAACCTAAAGACTCCAAATTACTTCACTAAGCACTGGATCAGGCTCTCTGGCATCTGGAGTTGGAAATATTCATTGCTCTTTTTGCCAGTTCTGACAAAAGTTATTTGAATCAAATGTTGTACATCCAAGTGAACAGCAAATAACTGATCAGAAAAAAAAAAAAAAAAGGAAAGGATAGGTTTTCATTTAAATTGTATTGCTTAGGTCGTCTCCACAGATTTATATCATTCTTCATTTTGCCAAGTTGGCATTTATATTTGTTCAAATACTGAGTGCATCCACTCACTCTTTGAGAGTTCTGAAAGAATTAGAAACAGATTGGGGTTTTTTTAAATATTTATAAATTTGCGAATCCAAAGACGTCACCAGCTACCCCAACTCTCTGTAGTTTTTCTCTCTTTATTTCCTGTAACACTGCCATGATGACAAACATGAGTCTGCCACAATCTCTGCTAAAGCTCTGAACAAGGTCGTGGGACCACAGAAGAGAAAACAGTTCAGCATTACCTGATGTCCAGGGCATCATTAGTAGTTTTCTCACTATTTGAAGAATAAAAGTGACTACTTCTGTTTATATTAAACACACCGAGCTCTGTGAGAAGCAGGCAGCAGGCATCTGCCTTCATTTCAGGACAACAAACAGTTTTTGCAGTGCAAAAGATCTCAGTGCCCTTTGGGGGTGAAGACAAAATTTAGACTTCACCCACATCCACAGGCATGTGAAACTGCCCCACTTGTAATCACACCAAGGGTGCAAATCCTGCCCATCAAAGCCAGAAACACTTTGAGATGTGTCACTGCACCAACTCAACACTCCTTTTTTATTCCCAGCGTCTCACAGGACTGCTCTGAACAGCCAAGAGGGAGATGTGGAAGTTTCAAGCAAAGATGCAGAATTTTAAAAAGAAACCATACAAATCACCGAAGGAAGCACAAGGTTTTACTGGCTGGGATTCACCTGTACAGCTTTGATCAGGGGTGTTTATAGGTTTATATTGGTTCCATGTTTGGCAAGAATTTGGCTGCAGCAGGACTGAAACCCTGCATGACCACAGAATTTTAGCATTAGTCACGAAATAGTGTGCTGTAAAGCATTATCAAGTTGATTTGATTTAGGGTTTTCTGGGAGGGAGAAGGGTCTTGATCTTTTTGAAAATTGGTGATACATTTATCCTGGGTATTTTTTCAGATTAAATATTCTCACCCTCAATCCCCCTTATTTAGCATCTGTGTTTGAAAACAGTTGAAGATCCAGGCTATGTCTACAAGCATGTGATGCTGCTGGTGAAGGGCATCAGACAGCACAGAGACTTCTTTCTGCTGTTGCATGCACCTCAGAAAAAGAGAAACTTTTCAAAACATTTACTAGCAGCAGCCTCATTTCCTTCACTGCATTCTTTTAGAAAAGGCATTCTCACATTTGTTCAGAGCAGCACCATAAGCTATCCAATGTTTTGGGGATATCTGGGTGCTGCCCTGGAGCAGAGAGAGAAGAATCACACCTGGAAGGATGCAGAGCTGTTTTCTTGCTGTCCTGAGCCCTCTGTTTATGGCTTTGCTCAGTGATAGCTGTTTCCAAAGGCTGGGTGAGCTCTGCTCCGAGGTCACTGAGGTACCCTGGTGTGAAGCCTGAAGGTGGACAACACGGGCACTTTTGTGCACTCCCAAAACACATCCCCTCAGGGCTGCAGATGCTCCTTCCCTCTCCCAAGGCCTGTATTCAAGGGATGTTGGCTTATCTTTCACACCTTGAAGGTTTAAATGTGCTCCAAGGCACTTGAGTCCTTACCTGCCTTCTGCAGAGCATCCTCAGAATGGCTTATAGAGCCAGCACAGCTCAGCGTCCTCACCGTCATCTTCCTCCCACCTCCTGGTGGGCTGGTGAAATTCCAGGAGCACCTGAACTGGAAGTGGGAGCTGGGACTGATGGGATGGCCTGAGTGAGCAGCGTGGGCTTGGATTCCTACCAGGAGGTGGAGCAGTGCCAGCACCCAAAAGCAGAAATCACAGCCAAGTTATGTCTCTGCTGCAGCCAGAGGGAAAGCAGTTGCCTCCCTGGTTCCCAAATTTCCCTGGCTGCCACAGGAGGAGAAGGGCTGAGACCCAAAGATTGACCTGAGTGGAGCTGTAGCCATCTCCTATTGTACTGTGAGAGCTGGCTTTGCATCTTTGGTGGAAAAATGCCAGTTTTCCCTCTCCAGTGCGTGCCACTCAGGAGCTTCCCTGGAGGGAACCCCTACAACCATGTCAGCACCTGCTGGGACAGGAAAATGCTCTTAATCACAGGCTCTAGGGGCCTGCACTAAGTCACCGAAAGAAACAGAAGGAGGGAGCATGTCAAAAAAACAGCATGCTGTGGGAGAAAAAAGTCTTGAACAGGATTAGGGGCAGGTTTAGCAGCAGGGTTGGTGAATCACTGTGTGCTTTCCATGCCAGAGCATGTTTAAACATTAGATAAATTTTGCTAGTAGTGCACATGCCAGTTGCTCTTGGGTGCAGTGGAGTGGGAAAGTGGCGTCTTCACAGCACCAAAATACAGCTAATCAGGGAAATGACCCTGTCTCCCTTTCTCATGCAGAACCCTGTCCTCCAAGAAGAACTGGCACCTGGAGAAACACCATGGTGCTGAGTTGGTGAAAAACTAACTCAGGCTTATTCTGTCCTGCTGTCGTGGTAGAAGGAAAAGATTTCCCACTCAGAGATAGAGCTGCAGAAGATGTTAACTCAGAACTGGATGCTCATACTGGATTCATACACCACTTGCTGGCTCCTTTATTTTATTTTTTTTTTCAGGTCTGTGGGCTATGAGGGAAGGAAGGCAGAGCAGAGGGGAGGAGAGGTCAAAGATCCCAGCAATGGTGAGTCACCAAGGGCTGACACTTATTTAGCATGGAGCATGAATGCAATTACTGCAGAGGCAATAGCTGCTGTCAAACAGCGTGAGACAGCGTGCTTTTCATCGAGCTCAGCAGGGTGAGCAGTAAAATCTCAGCTGGGGAATATGGTTATACACTGACCTGCTCCCATCCTGTTTCTGCGTGCTGCAGAGAGGAAGCAACACAGCCTGGCACCCACAGGATGGCTGGATGTGTGCATGTCTTTCTGCTCATCTGCCTCCCCAGATCCTGACAGGCTGTCATGGCAAACCTCAAAAACAATAAAAAAAAAAAAAAAAAAAAAAAAAAAAAAAAAGCCAAACCAAAACAAAACAAAGACTGCTCGTAATCCATTCCAATTTAATAACTAAGAATTAAGCTACTTCTCTTTTCCTTTGACCTGACTTGCTCAGAATCCAGTTGTTCTTGTCCTGAAAGCAGATGCCATCAACTAGTGTCAGCAGTGTTTCCTGATCATCCTGCTGCTCTTTCTCCCAGGGCTGGCAGGCTGGTGCTGTTGGGAGCCACATGGTAACACGAACACCACTGTAAAAAACACCTTTTGGGGCCTGCAGGTGTACAAACCTCACACATATACAAATCCACAAGAAATAGAAACTCTGTGTTCTGTCAGCACTGGTTAACACTGTTGCCTAGAGCCTGGTTTTCAAATAAACAGAGCATTTGTTTTCGTAGCTGGAAGTGTAAAGTGAGCCACAAAAGGATCAGGCATAAGACTCCCTTTCTTGCTGGTTCACAAAAAAATCTGTGCTCTTTGTGAGTTTGGCAGCAGATGCTGACATGGTGACTATGAAATACAGAGATCAAAGAAGATGGCACAAACACATGACCTCCTCAAGAGAAAACAGGAGAAAACCCTCCTACCTCCCTTCTGCTCCACTCACATCTGTCTGCAGGACCAAATAGGCTTCCAGCCCCTGAGAATGCCTGTGTCAGCATCCTTCCTTAAATTATGAGCACCACCACCTCTCCAGTCAATGCCAAGACCTGTCAGCTTTAGAAATAAAACTGTTCTGTGAAAGAGCTTGCTGTTTTATTACTTCTTTGCCTGCTGTGACAACATTTCCCTTCCTATTTACACAGTTTCTCATAAGCAGATTGTCGAGGTGATGTGTTGCCCCTCACTAATTCCTCTGCTCTCTGTACTTTTCACATTCTGGACCTCAAGACAAGTCTCAAATATTAATCAGAGAGAATGTCACTCTCTGAAGAGCTATGCAGTAAGGAAAATAATGTTTGAGAGGGAATACTGGGATGCAGACAAAATGGATACTGCACAAGTACACTTAGATAGTTATCCTCAATTCTGTCCTATATCCACATCAATAAAAACCAATTGATGAAAAAATTGCCCTTGTTGTCCTTGTGTTTTCAGGTAACTTAAAGAAGTGTCTCCTGAGGCTCTGCCTAGGTTAACTAAGCCTAGGTTAACTAAGCCTAGGTTAAGTACATTAACTTGCCTTCAGCAATTCTTTTCAAGCTGAAGTAACTCCAGATGTTCAAACTAAGCACAGCATTTATTTAGAGTGTGATCCAAGGGCTGATGCTTTCAAGATACTCTTAGGTTTGTATTAGTACCCTATAAAGAGAAAAACCCAATCATCAGCTTCTAAGAAATCCATGCTATAGTGTAGGATGTATATGCTGACTGCATGCAGACATTAAAATTTTTAGCCAGCTCCAAAGAGATCTCCAGGATCCTCTTGGCTTGCCAAGAGCCTCACCCAGCCATTTCTGCATGAGGCATATAACTTCTACATGAGCTCTACTGTGTCTTATTTTAAAAGATACTGATCTTGATTTAAAGATTGGAGAATTCCCCGTGCCTCCAAGGTAAGTTATTCTAATAGGTAATTGTGCTTTCCAAAAAAAAAAAAAAAAAAAAAACCCAAACAAAAACTCAAGGAAAAAAAAAATCCAGTGATAAAACACATAACACATACAAAACCAAACCAAACCGAACAAAAAAAATATCCCTTTATTACTTTTCTAAACCTGTCTAGCTTCAGCTTTCAAGTGTTGTGTTGCATACTGCCATTTACTGGTTTAAGACTATTTTGTATCATAAATCCCTTCCCCATGTAGGTACTTGCATGATATAATTATGTCAGCTCTTCATATTTCTGGATGAAGGAAGTAGATTTAGCCCCTTAAAGTTTCTCACTGTAGTTCATATTTTTTCCCAGCCTCAAATAGTTCCTGAAACTCCTTCCTGCACCCACTCAGATTTTCCAAAATCCACTGGGCTGTAGGATTAGGAGCAGTGCTCTGGTGCTACTCTTGTTTTACAGTCCTAATCCCACCTCCCCATGCCTATTGGATGCAAGGGCCGTATTTTCTGTCTTGATTACAGCTTCACTCTGGGAACACTTGTTCACAGGGGTTACCAGCCGTACCTCAGCTCTGTCAGGAGTCAATCAGTTCCAGGTTCCAGCAGTCCCTGTTAAAATTCCACACATCACTTTCCCATTAAATTTTTTGGCTGTGTTGGATTTGGCTGTGTGGAAAGATCCTCTGATTGTGAGAGTCTGTCAACATGAAGAAGTTGCATGGATATCCACAGGTTAATTCTCTCACCAGAAGCTCTTGTCACCTGAAGGCTGATGAAGGAGTTATTTTGCTTTTAATTTGTTGTTATTGTTTTTGTCTAACAACATTAATCAGCAACATCTGTTTTTGGTTAAATATGCATTTCCTTGCCATACTCATTATTAGCACTTGTAAACAAGGAACAGACCAGAAGGCAAGTTCAAGGAAAAGTTGTATATTTAATATAAACCTTCTATTCATTTTTTCTTTTTCCTTTTTTTTTTCTTTTTAATGTTTTGTTTTGGTTTTGGTTTTTTTTTTTTTTTGTGTGTTTTTTTTTTTTGTGTTTTTTTTTTTTTTTCTTGTTTTGTTTTTTTGTTTGTTTCCTGACATGAATTATTTAGTGGTTGGTGTTTAAAAATATAACAATATTTTACCAAATATTGTCACAAGCTTTGTCTCTGGGGCGTTCACAAGTTTTGCCAGGCTGGCAACAAATTTGGATAAGATATAAGAAAGGATTGATCTTTATTTTCTTACCACAACAGGACTGATTATCAAATTGAGTACATTTGTGACCATGTGAAAGTATGATTGAAAAACAATTATAATCCTTCTTACCAATTGTAATGCCACATATTTGAAACCTCTAAACCTCTTTTTAGCCTATCTCTGAGGTTTATGTCTAAATTTAATGACAATGAGAGTTCTAGTACATGCTATCACTGCTTTTCCTCATATTGCTGATTTCAGGGTTGAGACTGAACTCAGCCCTAACAGAGCTTGAACAAGACATTGAAACCCCTCTGCCACCTGGAATTATGCTCTACAGAAAGTCACAGGAGAACATTTTGATTTACAAAACTCAGCGCTGCTTGTCATCCAACGGTTGACTTTCACAGGGACATCAAGTACAATGTTTTCAGAACTTTGATCCTCAAGATCTCCTCTGACTTTGAGAATTTAATTCTCACCCAGATGGAAAGAGCAGAAGATATTTGAAGCCCCAGACTTAAAGCATCTGAGAATGTGGGTGCTCCATATTCTTGTGGTGAAAACAAAGCAAAAATGGGGTCACTTTGTTTTTTGCATTCATGATCTGGTTTTATTGCCTCAGTTTCCACAGAGATGTTTCATTGAAAATTGCTTCTCCAGCTTTATGCTGGAAGAGCTGGTGAAGACATGCGCCCAGTCATGAACAGCTTTCCTGCTTTGTAGTGCCCAGAAGCTTCCATGCCAGAATTCCTGTGCAAAAGAAAGAGAAATTTCTCTCTCAAGGAGGAGAGAGAAATACCTGTTACAGTGATCTGAAACTGCAGCATCTGCTCTTACCAGGCTCCCAAAATAGTGTCCTCCTGGCTGAGGTCCTAGGAGACTGGACAGACATCATTACCGGAATCTGGAGGAATGGTGATGAGTCATTGCAAAAATCAGTGTGGCAAGAAGAAGAACTGATCACAGCAAGGCAGTCCCTCCCCTTCACCAGAATATGTTGGGTGCTGAGTCTCGGTAACATTTCTACCCATTTTCATTATTGAAACAATTCTTCTGGAGTTAGGAAAGGCTTTTTGTGTTGCTGGCTTGGAAACTAGAGAAGTTGTGAATCCTGTGAAGCTTTATCTGCAAGATGACCACGTATGGAAAGTGACCAGATGCTTGCCAACGCTGACCTTTCTTCATGCAGCCATTTTTCAGAGTGGTTGAGCACATCAAAATAGGAGGAGACTTTTGGTTAGACCTTCTGCACAAAACCCTAAGAAATAAATCACTTGGCAACCTTGGAAACATGCATCTCAGTGGAATTTGGCAGGAAAGTAGAGGGATGACCTTGTTCTATCTATATATGCATAAACACCTCTTCTGCAAATATGTTTCATAAAATTAAATCGTGGTATAGCTTTAGCAGTTTCTTTTTGTGTTGATTAAAGGAGAAGTTTTAATTTCAGGCATGTGGAATTTTGAAACATTCCAGACCATCAAGACTTCAGTCTCAATAAATACACATAATGTCTCTGGCACCATTTGCAATAGATGACATAAAGCAGGTATTTTAAAATAGTCATCTTGAAGTGAAAATTAAAAGTGGGATATAAAATGCGAAGCTTTACTGAGGAAGGACTTGAAAACCAAGCTAATCTCTGTTTAAATATTTATAAAATTGTAAGCAATAAATTCTATCTTCCTTCTCCTTCTAGTAGTGTGATTAAAACAAGGAAAAAAAAAACCTCCCATGAAATAATAACTTCAATGCTGTTTTTCAAGGTTCACTCAGTCTTTCAGAAGTCAAAAACTTTGCAAAACACAAAGAATTTTTCTGGGGCCATCTCTGCAACACCAGACAATCAGAATAGTTCTTCCATCCAATACAATTTTCTGTAAGGTACAAAGGAAAATAAGTGTTATTGACAGAGATACTGTAAACCTTGCACATTTTATGTTATGTATTCTTTTTCTTACACATTTTGAGTCAAAAAGGAGTATTATACTAAGCACATATTCACACTTATCTAACATGCTTCATGGATGCAGTTGAATTATGGCTGATTCCACTAGGACTGTAATCACTGTTCACTCATCCCTTTTGTTTCAGCAATTTTTCTTAATAACTCTTCTTTGTCGCAAAAAGTGAGGCCCTACAACCTAATTTGATTTTGGGAACAGCAGAAGGCCATCCCATCCTGAAAATTCAAAACATCATGCTGCAAAAATACCTTTTCCTTTTCTTCAGAACTCCTGAGAGGTTCTTTAGTGGCTTTCAAGGCAGAAAATAAATGAGTTTAAGACCAGTTTTTGTGCAGTTTAGAGGTTACTTATGCATGATGCCAATGAGCATGGTGAATGTTGAGTGATCATTGGAAACCTCCCAGGCAGATGGAACACAAAAAGCCTGGCACCACCCAATTCGTCCAGGAATACCCTGTTTTCCTGCTATAATTTCTTATCAAAGAATGCTTGCCTTTAACTTAGGTGGGTGTGAAGGCAGCCCTTTGATTTGTTCCTGTAAAATAACCCTCATCCTGGTGTGCGTTTTTGGTGGAACAAGATTGAGATGAAGACTTGGATAAAAACATTGGCCACATTTGGCTCAATTTAATTTCATTTAAAGACATCATAAGACACAATTTCACTTAAAGCATGCTGATGCAAACAGAAATCTGACATAAAGCAAGAGGATGGGTCTTGTATGAAGATTAGGGTACCTGAGGGAAGATGGGATCACTTTTGTTTGAAGAAAAGCTGTTTGAGCAGATGATCCTTGAGATAAAATGGTTTCAAGCATCATCTACTTACTCTGCCAGAGAATTTGACAATTGTGCTGTGGCCTCTGCCAGACCACAGAAGCCAACAGAGTCTGAAGATGAATGCAGCCCAAAGTTTCCCAGGGAACAGATATCAACAGGATTTCTTTCTAAGGTGAACTTTTGTTGCAGATAACCAGCTTGGCTGACTTGCAAAGCACAAAGGAAAAAAATCAGCATAGTTTCTTGCAGCTGTCCATCCAAAAAGATCTCAAAACCATGATTTTAATTCGACATTCACCCATAATTTTACAGTCCCATAAATCAATCACCAAATCTTGTTAATAGCAGTGAGAATATGGCATGTATTTATGCAAGCTGCACTAAAAATTAGTATTTTCCCAATGCTGCATTTGAAGCCATAGACACAGCCACACAAACTTTTCAACAAGAAAATTTTTGCCTTAAAAATATTTTGACGATGGGCACAGTCTTTCTAAAGTTTAAAGATTTAAAATGGGATGTGACCATGCAAATATAATAGAACCAAAATTATTTGAGGAAGGAAAAAAAAAGGTATCAGAATTTTGATATATTTTTTCAATTTAAATTCTATTTGTATTGGTTTTTTCTTAGTTTACACACACACATAACGTTTATGTACATAAATAAACACATTCTTAAATTAATATTTAAATATGTCTGTTTGTGTGTTTATATATACCTACATGTGTACATATACACATCACACATGCATATCTCCATTAAATCATGATGGTAACTATTTTATGGGAAAAATACTTTCATTGTTTTACCCTGACTTTAGAATGATTGAAAACATTCAATGCTTTCAATGATTTTAGTCAGGGTAAAACAATGAAAGCATTTTTCCCAAAATGTTTTTTCTTTATGCTTTTTTTTTTTCTTTATGCTTTTTATTTTTTAAAATAAAAGCAAAAAGCTTCAAAGTGTAGTGAAAGTCTGGTGAGGAATCCACAAGCAATTAAACCTGGTCTTGCTTTTATTGCAGCCCTCATGACAGAGAAAAGATTAAGCAGTTATCATTTATATACATTATTTGCAGCTAATAAACCTTAGGAATATTTATTATTTCACATAGCAATAGCTCTGTGTTTTCTCACAGCCAGCATGTCACCATTCTGCTTTTACTAGAGGTTTTCCTCAAAGTCTACAAACAGCTGAAGTCCTTTAACCCCAAAGCACAGAGAGTGTTTAGTTTCAGCTGAAGGAAACATGAAGGAAGGAAGTCATAGGGTTTGCATGGTATTGTTCCCCTGATCCACCCAAATACCCAAACAGCCACACCTTGTGCAAGAAATGGCAATGCCTCCATAATTATTAGGAATACTTATCTTCAAGTACTTCCCTTCAGCTGAGGCACCACAGGGATCAACTTCAATGCATTTTGAAAAGGATTAAACAGGAGAAAAAGAAGCATGGAATAGATAAAATTATGAAATTAGACCTCACTCCATCCAAGTAACATGTTACCTTTCTATAAGAAAATTGGAATGTGTAAGATATCATTTTCTGGATTATCTCATGTCCTTTGACAACAAGTATTATATTAAACTCACATATCTTCCAAAATAGGGCAGACCCCTTGGAAGATGTTGATTGGCTTCAGATAACTGTATAAACATATCTGCAAGTTCATTGGAAGCTGCTTCAGCCTGAAAATATGGAGGGGCCTGTTGGCAGATTTAAACTATACAGATAATATTCTTCTACCACCTGGGTACAGCCCCTGGTACTGCTCAGTCTTTGGTTGGAGCCAACTCAGACTCTTATACTTTATATTTTTTGGGTTCTTGGTCCATGCTGCCTTCCACAGTCTTTTGACCAACTCACTAAGGAACTCATCTTTCCTTACTTTTTAATTTCCCATCAAAAAAGAAGAAGAACACAATCTCATCTCAAAACAGTCTGGAGGGTCTAAATGAGAATTTACTTAGATGAAAGTTCCACAATAATAAAATTAAGCTAAAAAAAAAAAAAAAAAGAAGAAAACAGTTGTGGCAAGTAATGGAGTAATAAATAAAGTAATATACACAAGTGCCTGGAAGAAACCAAGGTTTGTCAAGCAGATATCATTGTAGATAATCAAATTTATTTTGATGATTAAATAAGGGCATTGGTGCATTGGGGAGAAATAATAGTTCTGAAGGGTCTTGTACCCAAAGAATGTTACTGACATAGTTTCATGTGATTATTTTTGATGTTCTCCAGGACTGGAACATGAATGGTGGAACAGGGTGAAAGAAACTTGGGAAGAGCGCCCGGACATCCATTAGGCACAATTCATTTTCAGAATGATTGGAAGCATGAGAAAACATTTTTCAGGTGGCCACCTCCTCCTTGACCCTGTCCAATGTCTTCAGAAAAAATGGGGGTGGAAGAGTACGAAGTTTATAAAATCTGAAGGTAGCAAAACTTCAGGAATTAAATGAAACAACCTTGAAAAACAGTAGAGACAATGTTCTGAAATGGTCCAATGAGTGCAAGTGTAACACTTTTTCCTCAGACAGTGTCAATCAGCAGGGCAAAATGGGGAGCAAACTGGCACAGCAGCAGCTCTTCAGCTACACACCAAGGCTGGCTGATTTGAAAAGCTGGACACAAACCAGAATTGTCAGAGCTGCGGGTAAAAAAAGGCACTGAGAGGTTTGAGTGCAACTTGATTCCACAAGAGGTAGAAAATATCATGCCCTCTGTTTTGCCCAGCACATTCCTAACCAGTATGTGCTTCAAAAAAATGTGTAGACTAAGTGTTAAAAATGCAGAAGAGGGCAATGGAATGGGAGAAAAATTTTAAAATCCCAACCATAAAAATAAACCTATAGGGAAAGATTCAAAAGCTGGCATGGTTTAGCCTGAAAAAAAAGAAGTTAAAAGAGAGACTTATGAGAAATAATATATGAAGATCTTCTTTCAGGAAAAAAGGGAGAATGCACCTCATAGATAATGTATGCAGTCTCCATCCCCTGAGGTCTTAAAAACCAGATTAAACAAATAACTTTCTGAAATGACACAGTTATGGACGATTTGACTTTGACGTAGGGGTTGGACTACTTTACATCTAGAAGTGCTTTCCAGACCTATTTTTCAATGACTATATGAAGTATTTGAGCACTATCCAAGAGAAATAATGGATTGTTTGCAAAGTCATCCTTTTTCTGTAAAAGCTGATGAAACTCTATAACTGGAAGAATTAATGTACTCATAATGATTTTTGTGTGTGAAATCAGTGAGGGGAAAGTATGCACTTCAAATCAGAGTTGTGTATGCCTTGTTGTGCTTCAACATTGAGCCTTTCACTAAATAGTTTTCTAGAAGGTCACAAGTTGTCCTGGAAAAAAATTTATGTAGAATTTACTGACTCTAAATCTAATCCAAGTTTGTCTTCATTGCCTGCACTGATCCACATGTTTTTACTCCATCCCTCTAATGTAATTTCAGACTCAAGGTTATACCAATCCCCTAAAGCTATTAATCAGTTCCCAACTGCACTTAATCCATGCCAAACAAAAACATAACTATGTACCTATAATAACTTTTAGAGCCCTACCCCTTCCCTTATATTCAAAATATTTTAACAAAGAAATTAATGGAGACTTCTAACTCAAATATCTTCTCCAGCATGAAAAAAGCTACAGGCAAATCTATGCAAAACCTTTCCAAATCTATAGATTCCAAATCTATAGTTCTTTTTATGCTATTTAAAAAAATTAAATATTCTTTGACCTGTAACATAGCTAAGATTTATGGGTGAAAATGAAAATTTAAAGACAGCATCTACTAATAAATTTATAATAAAGAAGTAAATGTGACATCAAGTAGCATAAAGATATCTGCCAGATATCAAAATGTCCTCAGGAATTTCTTTAGGAACCAGTTTTTACTTTATAAGTACAAAACTTTAGGTCCCTTTTAATGGGTTCAGGTGTCACTATGAGTTGTGTGAAATGTTTGTCAATAATTTTTATGTGGATCTGAGCAAAAAGAAGGATATGTTGAAAGCTCTACATGTCAAAAAATCAATACCTGAATTGGAATACTGGAAAAAATAATGAAGTCCAGTGCAAAGGTTCCTCCCATGTACTTTGGATGGCTGAATGCATTTTACTTCAGTAGAAAAATGAAAAGAAATCTGAAAAACTGCAAAAATAAGAGGCCTAGTGACAAATTAATGTAATCTTGCAATATCAGAAATAAGGGAAGTTGCAAAATAATACTCTTCTTGGTTTCTTTAGAAGCAGAATTCTCTATGTGTGCATAGCACAGAGCAAAGATCTTATTTTCCATATCTCTGCCATCTCTAAAATTGAAACCTGTAAGAAAGCAACTTGCTTGGCACCACAGTATAAATTTGAAATTAATGAATGATAACTTACAATAAATGTTAGTGGAAATAAACAAACAAACAAAAAAAAATGCATCCTAAACTCTAATATTCCTCCAAAAGGGCAGATTCTATCTCAGCTGAAGCCCACATCCAATTCCTATTTTCTTACACAATTTCTTGAAAAGGATCCATAAAATGAAGCATAATATCTTACAAATTTACTTTTGCCAGTCACATCTGTGGCTAACTTCAAACTGTTCTTAATCCTCCATGATGTATTTACAGATATAAACAAAAGAATACCTCCTTTGGACAAAATTATTATAAGATGACATGAAAAGTATAATATGAATGACTCTGAGTAGCTTTATAGGAAAATGAATTTCAATTGACAAGGTTGCAAGAGGGCATGAAAATGTGTAAACCCTCTGCCATACTATAATTCTGTCATATTTTATCAGAAATAATAGGTGGACAAACAGGCAGACAGGCAGAAGGACACTTTGCTGTTAGCTGTGAAAAGAGTGGCTATTACCACCAACCCATGACATCATTTCCACCTTTGCCAGGTAGAGGTTGCTCCAGTTATGTTTGGAAAATTGCTGCCACGCCAGGGATATGACAACACAACACAACAGTGTCACCCTGTCACAGACAGCCACACCTAGCAGGGTTTTAGGTTTTAGTCTAGCCACCACCACCAAATGTGACAATGACAATCTGTTTACAACAGGACTCTTAATCTCCCCAGGATCTCCTGTTTGGGGATGGATTTTTGGTTAACACCAAAAAGTTAAACTGTCAGTTATTTTATTCCATGTGTTCCAGCTTGATTAAATCTAAGATGAGTGTTTTTTACTGACTTTAACCAAAATCCCATTTGGTTATTCACAAACATTTTGTGGAGCACCATCATCTGGTGCATGTTCAGAGCATTCAAAGCAGCAGAGCTTTTGTCAGCAGAAGTTCCTTGCTTTGCACTCAGATTTTGGAATTAGCTGAAGGATTCATACGATTGAAGCTGAACATCTGCTCTCTGTCAGTCACACATCTGAGAGGGGGAACAACTATAAATTAATCTATCCAGAATTGTCTGTAATTTATGATTCCTCAATTCTCCAACCATTTCAAAAGACAACATGTGACTAATTTATGATTTCTTTCATTTTCTTTGTCCTTCTCCCTAACAATTTTCATTCTTCCAACTGCAATCCGTAATCTGGCTTGTGGGAGACCTGCCCGTGCTAGCTAGGGGCAGGCAAGTTCCTGGTGGTCTGGTGGTACATGCAGAAAAGTAACATAGTCACAGCTCAAACCTCACTTCAGCTGGACTCTTATTTTCCATGCATTTGCAAAACATTCCTCCAAAGCATTTAAAATCTTTTCAGATGCTTCCTCTCTGCTGTCACCAGAAGGTAGGATTGGTGTGTGCATAAACACACTTGAGGGATGTTTTTACCAGACTAGCTCAGATAGGTCAAACCAGAACAGCACAAAGGCACAGGTTTGAGAACTTGGGCTTTATACCATCTGCTTAAAATGTTTGCTGTGAATTTATTAGAAATAATTTCCCATCTTGGCCTTAGCCCTATATTCTTGAGGCTGCAGCATGCTATCTCATCTATTCCACAAAAAGCACTTGTGACTAGAGATCTTTTCAGATCAGAACTTTCAGATCACATTCCCAAATGTATGCTGTAACCTAATAACCTGAAACTGATACCCAGCTAAGTGATTCTTGAGGTCTTGTCTACAAAGATGTCCCTTAAAATGCATACGTGACTGCTACCACCATCAGAAATTCCTAAAGAGTGACAAAATATCAGAGTTATGCAGTTTGCTGCCAAAGCTTTCAGAGTTTTGTATCCATACACAAGTGTATGTGCAGAAATAAAGATATTCATGCATGAATATATACAGAACTGACTAACTGGGAATGTGGAGTGTGTGGCAGGCTTGGAGACAGGACTGGTCTCTTGTAGCTCTGATTTGTGCTGTAAATCAGACCACAGAGGTGGATTTATTACCTAAGTCTGAACAGGAGGATTTAGTGACAGTGTGAAAGTTGACTTTTTATACTCACACAGCACCTTTCACTCTAAAGCAGGTTCCTTAATCTTGATTAAACCTCCCCACCCACAGCAAGACAAATATAAAACAGGAATTGTCCCTTGCAATGTTTCTGCTGATAGCAGGGGTGGCTCATGTTCCAGTGTGGAGAAGATTGATGCCTTATTCCTGGATAAAAGCTCAGCAAAGGGAAAAGTGGTTCAAGTGGTTGCTTTAGACATGAACAAGAGCCTGGTCTCTGGTCTCCTCAACCTTCCCACAGGCTGGGCCAAATTATCCTTCTTTCTTTATTTGATTACTTAATTCCCAAGGTGAATTTTCCAGCCCCTCAACTCCAGCAGTACCTTGGACTTACACTAGTGCAAGGAGGAGCAGCATATGTGTCTCTCTCCACCCAGACCCACCCTCCTACTGCAGTGGAAAACTGGACTTCCACTCAAATCTTTGTCCACTTGTTGGTATTGACTGAGGAGAAGGGAGTGAACTGTCTCCTCTTCCAAGCAGCTGTAAGCATTAATTTGGGTCAGCAAGCAATAATTCACATATTTTACCTGTTTAAACTGCAAAAACAATTCAGCCACTCCATCTGATAGCAAGAAGGGGCAAGGTAGAGGGAATGTCCACTAAACAAATCACAATGTAGTGCAAGGAGGATTTTTTTTGAGACCTGTTTGGAAGGAGTGCTAATAGCCACACATTCAAAAATGTGTTGACATCACTCACAGCAATGGGCAGTGTCCCAAGGTTTACCCCAGGGACAGCAGCTTGTTCCAATCAAGAGCAGAACAGCAGTGCAGAAAACAATGAAAAACATTCCCTCCTGTGGGATACAGATCCAAGCTGGCTTATGAGCCATAACCACTGTGCAGGAATATTTGCTGTAAGAGGAACTGTCGTGCAGTGACCTGCAGGGAAGGCATTTTATGCAGGGAGCAAAGCAGAACAAAATGCTGTGTTGAGTAGCTCTAATGAGGTTTATCTCGCTTGTAGCTTTCTGTTTCACAAGCAGGATGACTCCACGCCTGCTGCACGTGTTGTACAAATAGCCTGGAAAACATTTTTCGCATAGGGATTTCCTTTTATTTCCCCTCTATTTTTACAATATGTGCCATGATGGAGCAATTTGATTTGGAGACATTGCCGTGCCAAATGCATGCTGCAGGGTAAACACTCAGTCAGGTCCTGGAAAGACAGTGGTGGGTACACCTCAAGTTCATCTGCTGGGTGAACTTTCTCTGCGTATCACATGAAATAATACTTATTTTTTGCCTGGAAAATAAATTATAACCTCAGGCAATAAAAATGGATGTGTAAAAGGCAAAGAGACCTTAAAGTTCATCAGAAGATATAGAAGGACAAAGGGTTTAAAAAACACCACAATTGGAGGATATGGTGTAAAGCTTGAAACAAAAATTACATTTTGAGGTGTAATGGGGGGATGGAGAGAGAAAGACTTGCTTATTGATCACTAAGGTGCCAGCACTGCATAAATAATGCAAGGTGGAGAAATTCTTGTGTGGAAATTCAAAGAAATTCAAAGTAATCGGACTGTTTTCGTGTTCTAAACATCCCACTGAAGAAAATTCCCTTTCTATTTTTATTTTCCTGCCTCTTCTACATAAAGGGTTGTAGAAAAGAATAGTGAGAATAGAATCTATTTTTGTTTTTTTCTATTCTAATTTTTTTGAGGTGGGGGAAGTTCAGGGAAGGGAAGGGAAGGGAAGGGAAGGGAAGGGAAGGGAAGGGAAGGGAAGGGAAGGGAAGGGAAGGGAAGGGAAGGGAAGGGAAGGGAAGGGAAGGGAAGGGAAGGGAAGGGAAGGGAAGGGAAGGGAAGGGAAGGGAAGGGAAGGGAAGGGAAGGGAAGGGAAGGGAAGGGAAGGGAAGGGAAGGGAAGGGAAGGGAAGGGAAGGGAAGGGAAGGGAAGGGAAGGGAAGGGAAGGGAAGGGAAGGGAAGGGAAGGGAAGGGAAGGGAAGGGAAGAGGAAAAGAAACAGCTGAAGATATTGCAGCACAATAAGAAAGTTCATCTGTGTACCCTGCCCTTCTTCCCTTGATTCTTTGTGTTGTTCATGGACTTTTTAGTCCACTGAAGATGGTGGACCAGCATGTAGTGGTTATACATATTTATCAACATCTGTGGTTTTGTCTTTACTAGGTAATAATGACAATATCTTGAACAATGTGCTCGTCCATGCCACTAAAATAAGTCCTCACTGTGAGGCTTGTACTTACCCATTGGCTACTTAGGGACATAATCTTGAGGTTATCAAAGATATTTCTATGCAAACAGTTAAGATGGAACCCCTCCACAGCACTAGGGGGAGTAAACCAAAGTCACTGGGGTGCAGAGGGAGGTGAATTAAGTTGCCAGTTCCCTGCCAGAAGCTTGGTGAGGGAGAATTCCCCTTGGAGAACAACCAGTCCAGAGCTTGTGAGACAGAGGAATGATCTCTGAGTTGGAAAACCCTGAGGCACAAATGTTTGAGGGCTGACAGGTGACTAGGCAGAGGTGTAATTATTAATTTCTCTGCTTTTCTGCCATCCCCCCAGCAGATAGCACAAAAAACAGTGTGTGTTTTCCTGCTTTTTGATTAAACCAAGGAGGCACACTACTGTGTGTGACAGAAAAAAAACCCCAAACAACAAAAACACACAAACCAAACAAATAAAAAGTCCAAAACATTCCTCACTTCATCAGGGAGAAGCAAGCACATCCCTGACTCTTTGCCAGGAGCTGAGTGTGACAGCACAGCCTCTTCTCAGCACATCCATGTCCTAGGCAGGGATTTTCCACAGATAGAAACACCCAGCAAAGGGGTCCAGGTCAGGGCTGCACGAAGGAAGAAGACAAGCCAGTGGGGAGGAACTTATTCTGGTTTCTCCAGTTGTACAGTACAAGCCACAGGATTGTGGTCCCATTGGTAAACATGCGAGTGATCCTGGGTGTGGACCAACACCAATGTTTTATTTAGCTTGAGAGGGATTTCCCTGACTTCTAGAAATAGCAGTGGCCCTTTATTGCAAAACAATAAAACACAGCTCAGCGTGTGTGCTGAGACCACAGGTTGAGTCAGTCAGATGCCAGTGAGGAAACTCACCCTGAAATGAAATGTGGCCATCCACGCTTCCCTCAGCAGCATCACCGAGGGGTTAAACTAGTCTCAGACCAGAAAAAAAGCTTTGAGAGGTATCAGAAACAAAAAAAAAAAAAGAAGGAAAGACACCTGAAATCTTCCAAAGGAAGCACTGAAATTCAGCTACTTCTAAAAAAAAAAAACCAGGCATTAACATCTTTCTCATTATTGAGTCAAAACATTTAGTTTCTCAGATCAAGATGGAAAGAAAAAGGAAAAAGCTCTACAAATCCTTAAATTAACATTTCTGCTACAGGTAAATGAGATTATTTTCTTCCAGCATGATTTTGCCAAAAATACAAATTGGGTCATTGATGAGTCTTCTGTAAGGGGTTCAGTACAGATTTGGAAAAGTCTGAAGCTCTTTGTCACAGTGTTCGTACCACCTTACCTAGATTGTGGTGACCATTCACAAAAAAAATTTTCCTAGAATAACCATTTTCTTCAAGTCCTGTTGTCTCCACCTATTTTTTTTAATTACAGATTTTGCTATGCCAGGCTCATCAAAGTGTTATTTGAATGCGTTAGTAGGCAAAAAAGAATTTAATTTTATAAATAAAAGTTAGGGCAAATCCAGGTAATTTGGAGGTATCAGGGTGAAATATTCCCATATTTATCCATCCAACCTAAAAAATGAAAACTCCTGGCTGTCATCCTGAAAACCATTGGTCTCCTCTCTCTTTCCAAGCTGTGAGGTAAAGAAGGCAGGAGGTTATTTGTCTTCACATTATGCTAGAAAAAGTGTTTGAAACAGGTTTGTATGCTAAAATAAATGTAAACATACTCCCTTCATTAGCAGAGTATTATGCTTTTTACCAGAGAGATTGCAGCCAAGCAATGTAGCCACATCATGTACGTAAATCACTACACATTAATTTGCCAGATACTTGTTTCTTGTACATGTTTCTTATGCAGCCTTACAGGTAGTAAGGAGTATTTTATTTAGAGCAGTTCCTGATCTGCACCTGTCTAGCATCCTAATAAATCTAAAAGTGTATTTTACTTGCCCAGTAGATTAGAAATTTAGTGTCAATTTTATTCTTCTGGAGTATGTGTCCATTTCTTCTAATTTTTACATTGTAGTATATGCAACAAAATACACATCCAAACAGAAAGGAAAAAAAATCAACTTAATTAAGCTTAATGATACAGGTGATTGTGAAATTAAACTAGTACCTACTAAATTAACAAAAGCTATGCTGTCTTGGTTTTCCCTAACAGTGTTTTGCAAGATTAAATATTGCCTGTTCACACAACCACTGTCCTTCAGGGCTGATCATAGGAAGATAGTTATTTGAATTAGCTGAACTTTGGATGTGTGGGAGAGACAAGGGAGGTTGATGGTGGAGGTTTTTTTCTGTACAAAGTGATGTGTAATTTTCTGGGAATATTGCATGGCTGATGATCAAATTCAATGGTGGCTAAAGGATGACATAGACTTGCACCTTGCTAATTTAGCATAACACTCATTTTCCCTGAAAATGGCATAGTTTAATAATTGGCTTTCACCCAGATTTGCTGAGCCACGGCATGAAGAACAAAATAAAAAGATAAATGAAACAATTATAATTAAGATCAGAACATCAGGAAAGCACATGAGACAGGAGAGACTGGGAAATTTTGGAAAATGTTAATAAATTTCCTTTCATGCAGACCTTCACCTGAACCATTCCTTCTTGAAGAATGAGTATGCTGGAAGCAATATGCACTGGCTCTGGAGTTTGCATTTAATCCCCACTCATCAGAAAATCGAATTACCTGACATAAGTGCAGGGATCTGGTTGAGGAGAGTTTTTGCCACATCTCCATTCAGGTCACCAGATTGTCCCTGGGTTAGGGTTCTACAGAGTGGCTTTTGGGGAGCCTGTCCTCCTGCTGTGGCAAACTGCACCCTCATCCTGCTTAAGCTGCATCCTGCCTGACATGAGGAGCTCAGAGCAGCTGCTGCCCAGTGGAAGAGGGACAGCTCTAGCAGGGGATTGCTAGAAATTAACACTGCTCTGCAGCCAGAGGAGCCAATTTAGCTCCAGATCAGGGCAAATACTGCAGAGGCATTTGCATGACTTGTGCTGATTAAATCTGACAAGCCTATCTGCATTACTGCAGTTTAATCTGTGATAGTGTTTGCATTTCAAAGGGAAAGATGGGCTGGAAGAAGAAGGAAGGAACTGATTCAGCACAGCACTCAAGCAGCTGCAATTGATCACAAACATTGGGTTAAGCTTGTACCAAGTATTTTGCTGATGGGAGTAGAAGACTCACAAATACCCTTTTATTGTAGAGAAGAGGTTTCCACTTGCATCTCCTGGATCAGATGAGTAAGGAAAATGTGTGCTGATGTGGTCTCATGTACTTCTTCTGGCAGCAATTGCCACATGGCAATTGTACCAAATATCTGACTAAAGAGCAGTTTATAACTGTTGAAAACCCACCCATAACTTCAACAAAGCATTTGGCCGTCAAAATTTCTACTGTGAGAAACACAAAAGCATAAAGGTGAAAGATGGCTGCCAGAGAAAGATCCAAGCAGATGATAGCCACGTGGCAGGATGCCAAAACCCACTATTCCATCTACATCTTAGCAACATGTGGAGAGATTCCTGTACTAAAACAGGAATTGTTTGCAATTTTGCAGGCATTGCAGTGAAAAGTGAGACACAAGCCAGGGATTTTGGTAGACAGCAAGGTACTAAATTTGGGAACGGCCTCTGAAAGAGCAGAGAAAGACACCGTCTCTTTGGAGCTCTGGGAGCTTGATTTCCATCTTTTAGTTCTCCATTTGCAGTTGGAAATGTCTTCCTTCTTTTCCTCAGATGGAATTTTTGACATGAAGAATTCTCCTATATGTAACACTTTTTGTCTTGGTTGGGGTGAGAAAATAAAATTTATTATTAAAGCTTATAATCACTATTTTAAAAAATTAAAACTATTGACCACTGCATTAAATTATCACTATTAAATTAAAGCTTGTGATCACTAAAGTCCTTGGAGTAATTTTCTGGTCCCTGATATTTTAATGATTGCCATTAGCTTGTAAATGCTTTTCTTAGACAAATCAACACAAGAACTTCACAAGCTGGGGGATCTCTTCTTAAATCCCACTTCACAAATTAACAGTCATTGTAATTGCCACTAAAATCATGAGCACTGGACTACCTGTGAATAAAAGCCACAAACTGCACCCCTGCCAGCTTCCCTGCAGCCTGTGGTGCTAAGAAAACAGAGAAGGCGGAGACAAAACCACAAAGGAGTCATATAACAACTTTTTTTATTGAATTTTAATTATTTCACTGAGTTTTATAGCTGGTTCTGGCATCAGGGAGATATCTGTAGTTACTTCCATCTTTTCAAGACAAAACAGCTTATGTGTAAGTATAGTGGGTATTTAGCCACTTTAATTTCAATGAAGTAATGCAAAACTGGAATTGGGGCCACTATTAAAGAAATTAGTTAAATAAACACTATGAAATGTAAACAGATGTATGAAATAAGTAATCATGTTTTCCTTTATTAATAAGTAATTGAAAATTAAAATAGATCATGGAATTGGAAAAAAAAGAAAAATAGATAAAAGGAATGCCCACAATTTTTTAAAACAAGTAAAAGGTAAACTCAAGATTTGGAATAGCAGAATCAGCATCAGAGGGATGATGATGAATTAAAGAATTGGTCTATCATCTGTAGGAATGCACAAATTAGGGTTCTCATCTTTGTAGTCATTAACATGCATTATCTACCAAGAGAGATCTCACAATCAGGTTGAGACTCTGGCTTCAGTTAGATTGACTCACCAGGCACCAAATGACTGGTGGTGCTTGCTGAAGTAAATGACTTTCCACAAATTTATATGATGAAAGAATAACATATTTGTGGCCGAAATCCATGTGGTCCATTAAGGGCCTGAATCATAACTAGTTCAAAAGGACAAGAGAGCCTCAGAGTGCCTTACTGTGCCATTCTATCATCTTCAGGTCTGCAATTCCTTCACTCTCTTTAACAATACTGTTAAATACACTCCTGACCTCGCTACCCTGAGTTTATAAAAGTTGGATCATAAACAGAGAGATGGGAATATTACAACAACTTCATTGTACTCACTGTAATAAATGGAGCCTGTCTATATAGGTACAGGAAAAATTAGTACCTGAACTTATTTCAGAGAGTTCAACATTTCATATTTAGTACATCTGACCCCAGAAGTCTCATCTCCATTAAAAATAAAAACCTGCTAGACTTTGGTGTGTTAATAAGACATATCCCATGCACACATTTACCTATAACCATATGCATGTGTCTAACCAAGGATTGCAGCGTGATTAATCTTATTTATACAGACTGAGTATTAGGGACCAAAAAACTGGCCTTCTTCATTTGCAGGGAACAAAAACTTGACCAGTCCTCTGGTAAAGGCAAACTTTCTGGCAAACTAGGAATGCTGACTTGCTGGAGTGGGAACTGGAATTGCACCCTGACAGCCAGGCACCACCAAGCGTTTTGTTATGTGACACATTTAATGGCCATTCTAAGCCAATGGTCCCCTACCTCTGTGACATCTTCACCACCTCAGTTTCAAAGCAGAAGCAAGGTCAGGGAAGCCCAGCTTGCCCATTTCAGTGATGATCTCTCTCTGTGCAGCATCTATCACTCCACTGCACAGTAATTTGCCTCCAGCTGGCATTGCAGTGCAGCAACAGGAATATACACATGCATCAGTTCTTTGCTGAACAGGGATTGAGCCAAGACCAAACTCCCATAAATGGGAGTTTTTCTGTCCAGTTCCTCTTGCCAGCACCAAGACAGCCCTGCTTCAATTTGTTACAATATATTTGGCCGCTTTCATTCCCCTGGTGCCTCCAGTAGACACAGAAATAGGAAATAACTGATTAGAAAGCACCATGGAGAAGAGCCCTTCTTTACGCTGGGATGCAATAATCTACAGGATCATTGCTTCTGTTGGAGAGCTTCTGAGACTTTCATTTGGCCCACACATCTTCAGTAGCTGATCATTTCCTTTACACAAACTACTGGCATGAAACAAAGTGTGGCACTGACCTCAGTGCTGTAACATTACTTAAGTGAAAAGAAAAATTCAAAGCTACAGAGAGAAGGAGTCAAGGAGGCACCAGCTGTTGAAAGAAAAAGGGATAACAGGCTAGTGAAGCTGTTGTCCTTTAAATGTGAAAGACTTGTAGCACTGCAAACAACCACAGGTAGGCTGCAAACCTTGCCTTGGTGCCTTGAGAAATGTTTCTTGCCTTGGTGTAAAATTTGACATCTATGGGCCAAGCTGAAAAATCAAGCTGTGTCTTTCATGATGCACGGCCTTTTGTCAGAGAAAAGGAAAGCCACAGAAATGTTGTGCTGGGGTGGCTGGTCCCACAAATTCCAGTGTGCTGAGGTCACCTGTTGGTGCTGCAGCAAGAGGTTATCTCCTCCTGTGGGATCCAATCCCACAGAGGTACCACCTCCTGGTCCTGTGCCCTCACACCAGCTGATTCACTGAAAAAAGTGAAAAAAGGCCAAAGAAAAGAAAGTTCAAAGCAGTCAAACAGAGGAAAAAAAAAAAGGAAAAGAAAGAAAGAAAAAAGATAATCACAAGGCAAGAGACAAGAGGAGAAATAAGTATAGTTTGTACATTCATGTTTCAAGTCATGAGTTTACAGTGTGGTCATATGAAAACAGAAGGAAAACAAAAAGTTTTGCACCCTTTTAAAAACTGGGGGTCACGTGGATAAGTCTGCCCCAGTAAGACAGGTAAGGTAAAATTTGAGATATTCACCCACTGTATACAGTAAATTTTGGAGAAGGCTAGATGTAAAGTTTAAAGAGAAAAATGTGTGCTTCAGAGACTTGCTGAGCACAGAGAGGCCCTTCAGCTCTCTGTCTGTGTCCCTGACATATGTCTGAGAGAAAGTTCAAGCTGTTTTGGAAAAGATTCTCCATTAAAATGGCATTTCCAGGTGTATGGAAATCAGGAGAGAGTCTGTTACCTTGCCTGACATTGTTATGCAATTAACTGCGTTAAATCATCAAGGTTTGAAAGGCCTCCTTTTAGAAACAAACTCTACTTCCCTCACGAGTACATAAATCTCCCTTTATTTATTTATTTGTCCCAGATGTTTCTTTTGGGAGACTTTCTCCTCTTATATTTCGTTATTCTCCAGGAAAACCCGAATCTGAGAGCCCCTACCTACCAAGGGAGCCAAGCAGATGGAGGTCATGGAGTCACACCCAGGCACGGCAGAAAAAACTGTTTTTTGCTGCAGCAGAGATCTCCTGGCTCCTTCCCCAGCCTTTCAGAGCTGAGGACACAGAAAAATCACCATAATCACCCCTCATCCATCCCTGCTGTCCTTCCTCTGCCTCTCCTCCTCCTCCTCCAACCTCTTCATGCCTGGTTCAGGCAGGCAGCACCCAGAGCCTGAGTGTCAGTCCTGTTTCTCCAGCTCTTTGTTAACCTCTGTGTTTCACTTGGAGGGGAAAAAAAAAATTAAATAGATTCCTTTGTGAAATCTCTAGGAAATATTTGGCACTCACCGAGTCCCTTGCACTCGGTGTTTGTTTCTTCCTAAAGAGAGTAGTGACGCTGCTATGACTTTTCTGCAAGCTGGAAGCAAATGCTTATCACCATTCCCAGAAGGGGAAAATAAATTCCTTAGTAGCTTTGGGAGGTTTTAAGAAATAATTTTCCAAAAAGCTCAACTGATTAACAGTGGTGCAAAGCTGGAAACCACAGACCAGGGCCCAGTTCGGGCCTGTGAAGGCCTCTGTGTAGCAGGTGGGCAGCTGCAGTGATTTCTTGTTTATTTATGCATTTATTTAGAAGTGTTTGTATATACAACCTCCTCAGACCCCATCCTGAGATGGGAAGGGATTAACCTTGTTCATCTTTGCCATCTCACAGGGCTCAATCTTATCACCTGTCACCACCATCTTATCCTGTCACCACCTTCTTTCAACAGGCCACATCTTCCCTATCCTCCCTTCTACCCCAAAAAGGAAATAAAAATGTACAGTCCTTTCACTTTTGCTTAACTGCAGTAAAATGGCCCTGCAAGTACCTGAAAGCCCCTTCACCCTACTGTAAAAGAGCTCTCAGCAAAATGCAGGAAGTGGCTGGATGAAGCCATTAGCCAAGGAACACAGTGAGCAGGAATCAATAAGTCCGTGCCTCAATCATGATGAACACAATTTGCCTCAAAGGAACCACAGGTATTCCTTCTCATTGTCAGTGTTCTTGGGGGCTAGTCTTTTTTTTGTGTGGTTTTGGATTTGGTTTTTTGTAGTTGGTGGTGGTGGAGGTTTTTGGCTTTTTTGTTTTCTTGGGGTTTATTTTGGGTTTTAGATTTTTTGTTTGTTTGTTTGTTATGGGGATCTTTAAATTCTTTTGGGGGGGCGGTTTTGGGGGTTTTAGAGTGGTTTAAAATTATTTTGAGGGAGTTGATTTTTTTTCTTGGGTTTTTAATATTTTTTTTTGCTCTTTTGTTTCTATGTGGTTTATTTTTGTTTTATTTTTGTTTTGCTCTGGGGTTTTGAAGGGGTTTTTTTTGTTTGATTGTTTTTTTGAGTTTTTTTGGGGGGATGTTTGGTTTTGGGGGTATTTTGGGTGTGGTTGGTTTTTTGGGGGGGAGTTTTTTGGTTTGTTTTTTGTCTGTTTGTGGGGGTTGTGGGCTTTTTTGTTTGCTTTTTAGGTTTTTTTTAGTTTTGTTTGTTTGTTTGTTTGTTTTGGTGGGGCTTGTTGTTGTTGATGTGTTTTGATTTTTTATTTTTTTTTTTTAACTCTAGGACTAACTGTCCATTGCACTGAGAGCACAGTGGTGCTCTGTGTCTCTGCACCTGCCTGCTGTAGTGAAACCCAGGCTGTGCAAGCCTGGTGTGGTGGCAGTAACTGGAACAGCACTGGGCCCTGGGGGGCAGTTTCAAAGCAGAAACTTGTTGCAGCAAATGTAGGGACATGACCAAATTACTGCCTGGTTTTATTCTCTTGTTTGTTGCTCTCTGGAAATTCATTCTCCGAGGACAAAGCTGACGTGTCAAACAGCGTGGGAGGGTGTGAAAATTCAAAGTCTGGTTCAAAAGTGGCTGAAGTCTCCCTGTGACACTGGGAAATGTAATGCTGTGTCCATAATATGCAGCACCACATTTATTTCTGAAGTTAACAGACACCCTTAGCCCGAGGCTGGAAATTCACATCTCCTGAACATTTGGGGAAGGATTTGCAGAGCTAAAACTTGAGGCAAGAGCACATAAAATTTGATAACTTGCTGTTTATTACTTCTGGTCAGCATTCAAAAGAGACAATAACAAATAGTTTCAGAACAAAACAGTGAATGCCTGTAAAATATATTAATATTATAAACACAGTAAATAAATATTTAGAATGCTGCAAGCAATTCCAGGACACAAAGAAGCAGTAAACCACTGGGGTTGCTGAAGTCTCTCATCAGACTGCTCTGATCAGTTGCTCTGAACTTCAAATAAGCCTGAAAATAATCATCTTCATGTTCTGCCAGATGCAAATAAACTGTCCTCTGATTTCTGGTCAGCACCCAGAACACTAAGTCTCAGATTATTTTCTTTCTCCACCCTTATTTCTTTCTTCTTTTTTTGTTTTTTTTTTTTTTCAAAAGGGGAGTAATGGAAGGAAGGAGAGTCAATGGTGAGAGCAGCTTGACACTCTGCTGTAATTTACACATTTATCTCTTTGCCCCATCCCAGCTCTGAAGGATGAGAACTTGGCAGGTTACCTCCCTTTAATAACAATAATAATAATAATAACATCATCACTACCACCTCCTACCTGCCAGGAACCACTTCCCCTTTTCTACCAGAGGATGCTCACAGCCATTTGGACAAGTTCCTGGAGGAAGAAGAAACACATGGGGAACCAAAGTGGGTGGTGAAGCTTCTGAGCTGCAAACAGGCAGTGGATGGGGTGCATTCAGGGTGTATTCTCCCTTGTGCATCCACCACTGGCCACTGTGAGATGCAGAACACCAGATGTAAGGGTCTTTTTTCCACTTCCAGTACAATCAACTTACCAAGCACTGACGGGAGAGCTGCTCAACCTTCAACTTCTGCCTCCTCCTATTTGGTTCTTCTGCTGGCTCAGCTGTTTGGAGGGAAGGATGAATGCAGTTTATTAGTAACTGGGTTCACACTGCATCCCTTTCACATTACCAGGTCTCATTGCTGGATTTTTCCTATTATTTTCTGGTCATGTTCCTCCACTCTTTCCATAAAAATCAATATGGATTCCCGAATTTCTACATTTTCTAGGGGCTGCAGATGACAGTTGCTGGTCAAGGACTGTGGGTGACAACTTGGTAAAAGGTTTAATTCATGTCTATACTTGGTGCTGCAAGAAAAGCCAGCATGAGTCTCAACCCAACCACTCAGAAAGCCATCACAAATTCCACATTTTGGGGGTATTCTAACAAGTGACCTCAGAGCATTGATGTCTGACCAAGTAGAGTGTCTCCTGTCACTTCAGACAGCCCCACAGGGTTCAGTCCAGGCTATGAATTTGCCCATGTTGGCCCAAAGGTTTTCTGGAAGGCAGTCGCTTTGCTGACTGAAAGAGGGACTGAGGGCAAAGAGAGAGAAAGAGTAACAAAACCGGATGGTTTACTCCATATCTCCGATAGCAATCATCAAAATATCTTCTTTTGGCACTGACAGTCACTTTTCATGAAGTCACTTGAAAAATAGCTGTTGCAGTATGAAATTCCTTTAGATTTGTCTTGTGGAGAGGCAGCTTGTGAAGAGCAGGAGGTAGAAACAAACCAGGAGGGCAGAGCACCTTCAGAAGTGATCACCCCTCCTCTGGATTTTGATGGGTTTCACACTCCATCTGGAAGGTGGCTGTGGAGCTTAAAGGAACAGGGAATTGAAATGACCATGCCCTGAATAAAAGCATGTTGCATTAGCAACTTGATTTCAACTGGCCTGTCAGTGACCAAAGTTTTGGTTTGAAACAGAAATCTTTAGTGGTTTTAGGAGAAAAATCTGACCCAATAGTAGAATGGACAGATTCCCTTCCTAATCTCTTCCATGCAGAAAATGACCACATTGTCACAGGGCAGTTTATCAAACACACTAGTTATTCAACTAAACCAATTAACGATGAAGGAGACTTTCAGCACCATGAGTAAATGGAAGGGATTGGGTTTGCCTGGGAGAATAAATGTCTTTTTTCCTTCACAGTTTTTTAATGACTCATTTTTAAATGAGCACCAATAACAGTACAATAAATAAGAAACTTGCCTATAGATGAGACTCAGGTTAATGTTTTATTTTCTACACACCTTTACCTGTGGCTGCACCTCTCAAGGCACATGAATGGAACAGAAACCCTTTATAATCACCTGGGAAGGAAAGGAGCATGATCCAACCACCCCACCTGCATCTGAAATCTCAGACATGCTGAGGAGTGTGGGATGAAACCTTTCCTCTGACTTACAGTGGCCAGGGTTGCTGCTTTCTGTGGCTAAAGGCAGAGAGCTCAGAGGCAAAAGAGGTGTGGGCTCTCTGCCTACCACAGGCTCTCATTCCCCACCTGACAGTACAAACTAAGAACCTTCCTGTTCCTCAATTTCTACATTTGTCCCTGTAGTTCAGCAACACCAGTGTCATTACCACAAAACCTTTGAGATCCCTGGATAAAAGCTTCCATCAAAGGAAGTTGTTATGGCATTAAACTGTAACTGCACTGTCTAAATTATTAATAATAACAATAATAATAATATTTATCTCTTGCAAAAGAGGTTTACGTTAGAGCAGTATTTTTGATCTGCTAGGTGTAATTACTATACAAGATCCTACATGCCCTCATTCTCCCGAACTTGCCTTCCTCCTGCAATTATGCAATCCAGTTTCAGGCATAATTCCCATTAAGGAGAGAATGGAGCAGAGGGAGTCCAACCACTGCATGAAGTAAGAACAGAATTAGCTTTGGAAATCCTGTTGACAAGAACAGGATCACAGTGTCCCATGTTTGCTTGTCATCAACCCATCTGGACACAAGCTGAGAACTTCAGCCCAGAGGTCAGCAAAACTCAGTGCTAAACATATATGGAGTCAACACGGAAGCAGCCACAGGGCCAGACTGTCCTCATGTATTCTTGCCTTATTTCCCTGATGAAACAGGATATTGCAGCTGCCTCAGCTTTCCACTGCTCATCAGTTCAGAGGTTCTTGTTGTCTTTACTTCCAGCCACAGCCTGTCCTTGCTGTGCTGCAGGCCTGAGCTGTGAGTTCTGTGTGGGGCAGTCTGCAGAAGAAGCACTGTTGGGCATCAGTCCCATCCTGGAACTTGTTTGGAGTAAGGAACCCCAGACAAAACAGGTTTAATGATGACTGCAGCACTTTCCTACACAGAAAAGTCTTGTTCAGATAAACAGGGATGAAGAATGTGGTAATCACTTGTTAACATTGTTTATTTACGAGGGCTTCACAATCCACCATGCTCTCACCAATGCCCCTGGCGAAGGTTTGTGCCATGAGCCCAGAGCCCCTGAGAATCTTTTGTTCTTTGGTTATTTGCAAACAAAGAGCAACCTGGATTTACTGTCTGCTCTTTGTCTCTTGTTCAAGCTACAGGGACTTCTTAGTTGGTCTTTTTCTTTGCAAAAAAATAACAATAAAAAGAGGCAAAACACAGAGATCTAGCTTGAGGTGACTGTGTTCCCTGCTCATCAGTATGAGTGTGGGTCTCCCATATGTAAGTAGTGATAGGAACATCTAAAGCAGTTGTGTAAAAATCCCTAGTCTGTACTGTGTGGGTCATCTCAAGGGCCTCTGTCTAGAACAAGAATTGCCAAATGTGGTGTCCCTGAGGTCACAGCTCGCCCCTTTGGCCTCAGAGAAGGCAGCTACTTGTGAGTCATAGAATCATAAAAATAGTTAATGTTGGAAAAGCCCTCTCAGATCATTGAGTCCACTGACCCACTGCTGCCATGCTCATCGTTAAACCATGTCCCCAGGTGCCATGTCCACATATTTTCTGAATGCTTCTAAGAATGGTGACTCAACCACTCCCCTGGGCAGCCTGTTGTAATGTCTGGCCACCCTTTCAATAAAGCCATTTCCCCTAATATCTACTCTAAATCAGCCCTAGTGTAACTTGAGGCTGTTTCCTCTCATTCTTGTTACCTCAAAGAGACCGACCCCAACCATGCTGCCCCGTGCTTTCAGGGAGTTGTGCAGAGCCACAAGATCCCCCCTGAGCCTCCTTTTCTCCAGGCTGAGCCCCTTTCCAGATCCCTCACCTGCTCCTGGTGCTCCAGACCCTTCCCCAGCTCAGGTGACAAACCTAATTGCCATTGATTAGTACTTCTGGTACAACAAATGGGTATTTTCCAATTTAACACATTCACCCCATGTTTGAACAGGAAGCAAAGGTGGGAATCTTTTGCCTGTAGTGTCACAGACTGGAGAAGACTGTGACTGCAAGGGCAGAATTCAGAGAGAAATCCCATGGCACCATGGCATGAGAGAAGAAAATGCAAACTGGGCTATTGTTCCAGTCTCTCTCTGACAGATAAGTCAGAAGTGAAGTGAGCTGTATTTTTTTAAGAGGAGACCAAGTAACCCAAATAAGCATGTCAGGATTGCAATCTGCACCGTGTTGTGCCAGGTCACACTTACCTGTGAAATTAAATCATTACAAGACCAAATGCCATCCTTTCATGTACAAAGGTATGGTTTTTGCAGAAGAGTCAGAGTAGAGGCTGGGACACTTTAAAGCCAGCATGGTATAGTCTCTGCTTTATTAGGGAAAGAAGGAGAAGGAGAAGGAGAAGGAGAAGGAGAAGGAGAAGGAGAAGGAGAAGGAGAAGGAGAAGGAGAAGGAGAAGGAGAAGGAGAAGGAGAGAACATTTTTCTTTCTTTCATTTTTTGCTTCCCTGATTTGAAAGCAGGGAGGTGGATAAACATCACAGCTGATCAAATCTCTAAGAGCAACACTTGCCAAAACATAGATTATTTTGTGATTTCATTACTGTTGGTTTCTTTTCCCTTCCCTCAGAGGCAGAGCAGTAACAATGATATATTTTTACTCTCTAGGATAAATATCCACATTTTAATATTAGATTCAGGCAGGTCCCAAACCTTGCTGTTGCAGTTCTTGAGTAGTAACTCTCGCTGCATGCTCCCTGGAAAAACAGGACTGCCTTACTCTGAGAGCAGCAATCAGGAGCTCGTGCCAAGGAGATGGGAGTTGGCATTTCTTAGAGAGCTCTACAACACACTTGAGGAAAGGAGGTTTACCCTAGAAATGAATTTCATTTACACTGGCTCGAGAGAGAAAGGCACTGCCAGGGAGATACACTCATGGCAGTTTTTCTGCCTAAAAATTCCTTTCACAGATTGAACATAAAACAAGAATAAAGTGCATGCACGAGTAACATGATACACAAGAGAAGAAAAAAATAATTGCAGCAGTTACAGCAATCAGAACAAAACACCAGGCTGTGGTTCACTGAGGATGGAGCCAGCATTGTTCCTGCAAGCAGCAGGCCCTCCTCGTGCCCTCACCCACTTGCTCCCACCCCAGGTTGCCCCACACTGGCCACCAGCCAAGCCAGCAAAAAACAATGACACAAAAGTTTTGTTTTCAGAAGAAACAGCTCCGTGTTTTGGCTAGCCATGTAAGCACATAAACAGCTGGAATGGCGTCCTTTGGCAGCGGTGCCAATTTAAACTGTGCACGGAATTGCACAGGCTCCCAGAGAGGAGCTCTGGGAAGGATTAGCAGAAACTCTGCAGAGCCCTGTGTTGTGAGGGGGCTGGTTTGGTCACTGGTGTCCGGGCTGCCAAAGCAGACGCTGTTTCCACGCTGAGAGAAGGAATCCCTGTGGGTTTACACATGGGCAGTTTCCGTCATGTGGAAGGGGATGACCTTTCTGACACTCCTGTGGAGGTACGAGTGCGTTTTCCCATCACTCCCCACACACTTAACGGGAAAGACAACAAGTTGTAAGATGAGTTAGTGGAGAGTGAATCAGGGAGCAGGGCATAGAGCTCCTTCAAGCACAGCACCTGAGTTTGCTCTGAGGGTCTGGGGCACACAGAATATGTACTACCACATCTTCTGCTCATTTAAGTCCTCTGGCTTTTGTTTCAAGTCCAGTAGAAACTGCTTTGAAACGTTAATCCATGTTGTACCCCATCTCAGCACACACCAAACCCCCATTCCCTCTGCAGGTTTAGCACTCACAAGCTCTAGTTCAGCACCAAGGATGAGATCCAGCAGGGTAGGAACTGCCCCTCCCTTTTCTGGGCATCATCCTGAATTGCTGAGGCCAGTTCACTTCTCCCCATCCAGGATCCAGGATGCAATTTTCCATCCCACGTGGTGGGCCCTGCCAGCACTCAGCTCGTCAGAGTCCAGCTCATCCCAGCCTCTGAGGTGCTGAATGCCATTCTGGGTAGAAGTGGTTCAGGAAATCTGAAATCATACCCCACTCATCCGTTTGGGAGTTGGGATATTATGAAAAGTGATTTGTAATGGAAAGTAATTTTACTTCACTTTTGTCACCCCAGAACTTCCTGTCTGGCCGTGTCTATGTGTTAATGTGTTGTACATAAGATTGATATTACAACTCTTTGCTGTGCTGGGGGACACGTGCTACCCTTCCCTGGTCTCCCAAAAAGCAGTGAGGAAGCTGAAGGCAATGGATGAAGAAATGAAAACAGTGTCCTTGGATGGTTAAAACCAAGGCAACGTTTCTCCTGCCTACATCCTGACTGAGTAATGTGAATCCAGTGCAGTCAATGGTAGATTACTGCTATCATTTGATATCTGCAGAGTTAGATTTGTTCTGTTGTGCTGGTTTTGGTTGTTCTTTTAGTCATTCTTGTAAAAGATTTTGCCCAACAACTAAAAACACAGGGGAAAAGGACAAATTTTCACTGGAGTTCTGTGCCCAGTTCTCTTTGTTGCCTTTTGGAAACATTTATAATCCCTCTTGCTTTTCTCATCTTATCTCTCCTCTAGACTTTTACTAGCAAGTCTATATGGAATTATTCTCAGTGGGACTGTTTTTGTTGAAAAAACAACGGAAGTCAGTATTCATCCATTAATAGTAAAACTAAGAGGATTTCCTGCAGCACGATACCACTATGAAGTCTTTGTGACTTTTTTAATTTCTGGTACTTGAATTCTGCTCTGAGAGAATGCATGAAGCTGTGGCACAGAAGTAGGCAGAGCAAATTGAGAGAGAAAGGATTAAAAAGCCTGAGAAAAAAATCAATGTTTAGGTGTAGTTTCTTCTTTGTAATAATGATGTTTGTGATTTTTGGTTGCAAACATTTTTATGTTGGTTTTTTTTTTTTTCAGAATTACAACTGATGAGAAACTGGAGCTCAAAATAAATAAAGGGAGAGAAGAAACTGGTGGATTTGTAACAATGTAGATGCAAGATTCCCTAATGGAGACTGCTAATCAGCTTTATCCACACTGTTGTCACAGCACTTCTCAGCTTCCACCTGAAGGTCTTCAGAGTCTGGTAGAGATTTGTGGAGCTGAGTGTTGAGTGTCAATGATGAAATAGTGCTGAAAGTCTTGCTAAAGTCAAGACAGGCAGTAATCACTGCTTTCCCTGCTTCCATCAAGCCAGCCATCTCATCCTGCAAGCAATCTTCAGGCAACGTTTCACTTTTGTAAATCCATATATTGATTGTAACTGCTCTCAACCAACCTTTTCTCCTAAATGAGTTTGGGACAGTCTTCCAAGATTGTTGCCTGGCCAGTTTGTATTTCTCCAGATCCTCCTTCTTGCCCCTCTTGCAAACAAGAGGGATGATTTCTTTCTTCCAGTCTCCATGAACCTAGCCCAGTTTCCAAGACTTTTTGAAGATAACTGCGAGTGATCTCACATTTACATCGGCCAGCTCCCTCAGCACCCCTGGGTGTGCCCCTCCAGGATATGAGATTCATGTACTGGGATATCAGAGCATACATATTAGATTCAGACTTTAGTACTTTTTTTTTGTTGTTCCTCATACATGCAACTCTTAAGCTAGACTGTGTTTGCAGAAGGTGCTGTAATACTCGACTAAGTGAAAACAGAACTGCTTTAATGACACTGACCTTTCAATATACTGAGTCACCATGACTCTTGTGTCAGCCTCAGATATATCCCTTCCAAGTAACTTCCCTGGAACGATGGTGTCAGATGAGGAAAGAGAAATGGGCCAAAAGCTATTGGAAAAAAAAAAAATCTTGCTGCTGTGTAAACAGAGGTGTTTGGATAAATGAGGTGTGTGGGTACCAAAGGAGAAGAGAAGAGAAGAGAAGAGAAGAGAAGAGAAGAGAAGAGAAGAGAAGAGAAGAGAAGAGAAGAGAAGAGAAGAGAAGAGAAAGAGAAGAGAAGAGAAGAGAAAGAGAAGAGAAGAGAAGAGAAGAGAAGAGAAGAGAAGAGAAGAGAAGAGAAGAGAAGAGAAGAGAAGAGAAAGAAAGAAAAGAAAGAAAGAAAGAAAGAAAGAAAGAAAGAAAGAAAGAAAGAAAGAAAGAAAGAAAGAAAGAAAGAAAGAAAGAAAGAAAGAAAGAAAGAAAGAAAGAAAGAAAGAAAGAAAGAAAGAAAGAAAGAAAGAAAGAAAGAAAGAAAGAAAGAAAGAAAGAAAGAAAGCTCTGCATTGGGGCTTAGAGGGAAAATGCGAACTTCTATTTCTTCCCTGGCATTTTTTTTTTTATAATCACTCTCTCTGATAAGAGAGTCCCACAGGTTTTGATGGATCTGCTGCTATCACATTGAACTCTGAGACTTTTGGGGTGTCCCAGGGATGCAGGGGCTGGGATTTCAAAGGAACGGGTAGCCACAGTTCCAGCTGGGCTGCAGCCAGGATTTCAAAACTAAACTGAGCAGCACAAAGACTAATTCTTAAAAATGAGGAAATGTGGGTGCCTCTTGGGGGCTTTGAGAAAAGTTGAGCTCTTTTGACACAAATGCAGTATGCAATTACAAAACACCTCACAGAATCAGCTGTCTGCTTAACCCCTTTATGTTCCACAGAAGAGAGATGGGGAAATGCCCTTTAGTTTGCAAGTCATTGACCTTGAACACTTCTGGGGAGGAGTACAAGGGTTTGTTTCTTGCTATGGCAAAGAGTTAGGTAAAGTTTCAGGTGGCTACTAACAGATTTCACAAGTTTTTCGTGGTTGCCAACCTCAGTCAGGTCTGTCCCACATCATTCTGCACAAAAAGCATCCCTAACTAGCTGCAATTTGGGTGTTTCTCTCAAATTAACCTGGTCCCAGTAGGTCAAAGCACATATGTCCAAATGCTGCTGTGACTGCAATTTTCCTAAGCTAGCTACAGTTTATGGGTATTAAACTTTTATCAGGACATATTTTATAACTAAAATAGCCCAGCACTAGAAGGAAGTTGGAAACAAAGATCCACCCAGCTGGGAGCAGTCTGATTGCTTCCTAAAATAAAGACCAAAGCAAGAATAAGAGAATTTCCTCAGTTTTTCTCAGACAGAAGATTTCCAAATCACTATTCCAGCACTGACTGGGTCAGTAACAGTACATATACAATTGTAACAGCAGTTTCTCAGGATCCACACTAATAAAAAGGATTATTTTATCAGACGTATTCTGAATTTTCCGAGTTTGTTAAGCCCTCTGACATCCTACAGAGGAAAAATTAATGCAAGCTTTACTTTGTGAAAGTGGAAACTTATTTGAAGTGCTAACCCAAAGGACAGTTAAGAGCCTGAAATACATGTAGATTCTAAGTAGAGAGGGACAGCTTGGAAAAGGATCAAATTTAGGGTAGAAGTGATAGACACGTATAAAATAATGAATGATGTAATGAAGCTCAGAGGGTAAGGATTTAATCTGTAGCACAGTGGAGGAGCTGTGGGATACACAGTGATTCCAGGCAGCCCACAAAGTGTGTAAGGCAGCAATTTTAAAATAAAGACTGAAACAGAAAAAGAAGTGTGCTTTCAGCTCTCTCCTGTAAGGCAGTGGAATCCATTGCCACGCAGTGCAGCAGAGACTGAAAGGATAAAAGGCTTCCAAAAGGATTTTTATAAGTGCATAGATGTTAGTACCAGAGTTGGCCTGGAGATTTCTAGATCTGTTAAACTTCCAGACCCGGAAGATTACTGCATGCAGTAGGGAAAGGACCACTTAGTGTGTTCACAAAAAACAAAGTGCTGTAAGATCAGACTTTCTGTCTGATCCAGCCAAGCAAGCCTGGGAAAGGGAGCAGACACCAAACAGAAATAAGCACTGGCAGCAGCAAGCTTCTCCTCTATAATTCATATTTCCTCAGCATGGCAGTCCCCAGGCCTGGAGGTGCAGTAATTCTATCAGAACCACAACCACCAGCACGAAAGCTGCTCTCCTGCTGCTCTGTGTTTGCCTCCACTTCATGCCAGGCTGAAAAGGTCTATCCTGGGTTGTGGAGCAAGGGGGAATTTGGCCCTGTGTGCTTTATTGTTTCCTCTGAGGTCTGACACGGACAAATAACTGGCGTGGAGAGAAAAACCCCAATGTGTCCCCTGCCAGGTTTAAATGTCGGGATTGCTCTCAGGGGGCTGATCCAAAACTCAGCAAAGTCAACAGCCAAAGACTCCTTCAAGGAGCTTCAAACTCCTTTCAGGGGGGCTGGTGATGGGTTTGTGCTAGACAGGAGGTCCCAGAAGACTTGTCCCACAGACAGACGGACAGGGGAGCATGAGATGATTACTAAGAGCGTTTCAGTTTCCCCGTTAAGCAATGGCTTAATAAAAGCAGTTTTCTCAAATATTTCACAATAACCAGTGGATGTTACACTGGTGGTTACACATTCAAAACAGCTCTTCAGGCATCAGCAGATGAAACTATTTGGCCTGAGTGAATGGAGCTACAAACCAAAACAAACAGACCCTGGCTTCAAGCGGCAGCAACATTCTTGCCATTAATTCGTGCTTTTTCATAATAAAATAACACCAGGCAACCCCAGAAAATCCATGCAAAGGCACCTGCCAGCTCCATCAGCAAATATCCTTCCATACTGTGATTGCAGGGCAAGGCTTTCCCTGTGGGACTGTGCAGTCTAAGTGTGACAACCCAGTGGCTTCCTGCTTGTGTCCATTTATTGGGGTCAAGGTATGGGGTGATGTAGGGTTGTTGTCCCTTATTTGAACCCATAGACTTCAAGCCTCAAGAGATATTGGGGGCACTTCTTGCTTTTCAGAGGTAGCAGGTGAAGGAGCCTGTGTCAGAGGCACCCTGGAGGAGTGCAGGGATGCTTGAGACATGACCCAGCAGAAGAGATGGACCCTGGCATGCAGCACTTGTGAAGACAGCAGTGAATATGCACAGGAACCAATCCTCACTGCTGGTCCTGATTTCCTGGCTTTGGACATCTTTAGCATCACAAAATGGTCAGAAAAAGTTTGGGACTGGGGGCTGCAGCCCCTTCCTTCTTGGATGTTGCATCTGGAGGTGTCCAGACCTCAAGCATCTACTCTCTCAACCACTCACTCTCAAAAAAACCCAATATGAAGTAAAATTCATCTCTCCCAGACAAATTATATATGAGGGGATTTTTGGTTTGGTTGGGTTTTGGGGACTTTTTAATTTCATTCAGTTTTTTCTAAAGCTCGGGACTCATAAAATTCTCCAATAAATTTACTGTCAGGATAGCAAGAGGATTTGTTACCAGAGTGAGTTTATTTCTCTTTTTTTTTCTTTATTTCCTTTTTTTTTTTTCCTTCTCAACTTTTATTTTATTTTTGTAACGTATTCATGTTTATTTCTATGCCCTGGGGGTAAGCTGAAGCCATTTGGCTGTTTAAGATAGCCATGGTCAAACTGAACAGTGCTGCATCTGTGATGGGAGAAAGAGGCATCTATTTACAGTGCTGGGGATGTAAACTTGGAAATACGCTTTTTATTTTTATTTTTAACCTGGAATGGAACTAAGTATGGCTGCAGACATTTCTCCATTTAGACTGCGGGTCTTTCCAGTAATTATGGCTGAAACCCAAGTCCTGCTGACGTAAATGGGATTCTGGCCACTGACTTCAAGAGGAGTTAGACCAGGCCTAGCCTTGAGGAACACAGCCAAGACAAGGGAAAGCCTTCTGCTTTCCCCCCCAAGGAAAAACACTCTGGATCTTAAGAAACACTCTGAACTATTCCTTCTCCTCCTGCCTGCTGCTTTGGGATCATTTTAGGGTCTATCTTCAAATTCTCTCACCACTCCCATGAAAGCACGTCACTTGTAACAACTCCCAGTTCTCAAAACCTGTTATAAAACCCCTGGCAGCAAAATTCCTGGAGCTAAAATTGGGCAGGATGCTGTCTGCCTTTCTGTGGCATCCACGCCACAGCTGCCTTGTCTTTCCTTTCCAGCTTTTTATTCTGAAAATCTTCTGAGGCCAAGCTAAAAAAAAAAAAAATTAAAAAATTAAAGGGACCCACTGCTTATCATCTCATTTTTTAGTGTTTAAATTTTTCACAAGTGTTTCCCCTGCTCACAAGAGATAACACTTACAGGCAATTGGTGCCTAAGCTGCTTTCTTTGTGGTGAGTTTTCCTGAGAGCCTCAGGAGGGAGGGAGGATCTGCAGCAGATCATGGCAAGGAGGGCAGGGTAATAGAAGTCATCCACCTTCCTGCCCAGCCCAATTAGCCCTGAGACTCAGCACTAATTACCCTGGGCGAGGTGCCACACCAGCGTGCATCCCTGTGAGCACACAGACCTGACACAGGATGCCAGGAGAGGCAAGCCTTGTCTCTGGAGGCAAAGGGATTAATGGGAAGGCTGATCTGCAGGCCTGACAGCTCAGAGAAGCTGAGGATTTGGGATGAGAAGGAAATGTAGGAGGGATGAGGGAGAAGAGGAAGGCTTGATAGATGAGAGAGTTGAGAGCAAACTTGGTTTTTTTTGTAAGAGTCCTGTCCCCTCTGATTTCTGTCCTTTCCCATTGCCACCTTCCAGATCCCTGCTGCAGGAAATGGGGCATGAGGGGTGAAGATTCCTTCTGGCAGGACTGATTTGAGGACCTTGGCAGAGATTTGGGGAGCCATCAAGGCTTTCCTGCTATCTGCTGCCTCCAAGCTCCAAGCACCACCTTCCAGACACAGCAATTAAAATCCTGACACCATAAAAGCAAGAACTCTGGTCATCCCATAGCCAAAGCCAGACACATCCTGTTGTCCTGAGGACTCTTCTGGTCTTCAAACTTGCTGAGAAGAGGATTTCTGTAAGGAAAAGCCATTTCCAGAAAGTGACTCAGCGGGATTCCTCATTGCTCTTGAGAAATTCTTTACAGCATTGATATAAGCCTGGGAAGTCTGCAGTCAATGATAAGCCCATGCAAGCCTTCTCACATCTGAAAGGTTTAGAAGTAGAACCACCTACCTGCATCATTCCACCAAAAGTTTTGCAAAGGTTAATCCAAAAATGAGAAAAAAAAATGCATTGTTCTAAGCTTGTTTTTTTGTTTCTTCTTTATCTGCCTGAGAAAATCATCATCTCTTGAGAAACAAACACAACCATCTGAAACCAAGAAGAGAAAAAAATTTACTTTTTGCCATTTGTTGTGCCCATTGACTCTTTCAGCACTGAAGAACTTGGAAGAGAAACTGAGAAGTTCAGCTGCATAGACAGTGAAATGTGGGAGAGGTGAAATTCTCTAAGAGGGTGTGGAGGGTCGGGCTCAGGAGGGCCAAGGTGAAGCTGGAACTGAACCTGGAAAGGGGGAAAGAGCAACAGGCCATTCTAGAGCTTCATTAACCACAAAAGGAAGGTCACAGGAGGTGTTTTCCCCATCCAAACAGCCCTGGCAGACAGGTGACAGGGATGGGGGGAAGCCTGGGGTACCCAACAGCTTTTCTGTCTCCAGTGGAAACCTCTCCCCCAGCCCTGCAGGAGGATGGAGAGCAGGATGGGCCCTGGGAGGAAAGATCCTGCTCAGGGCCAGCTGGGGAACCTGGAAATGCTCAGCTCTGTGGGACCTGGTGGGATGGAGCCCAGGGCTCTTGTATTTGTGGGGTGCCCGGACGAAGAAAGGAACGATGAGTCTGACTCCAGATTCTTAGAAGGCTAATTTGTTATTCTATTCTATTCTATTCTATTCTATTCTATTCTATTCTATTCTATTCTATTCTATTCTATTCTATTCTATTCTATTCTATTCTATTCTATTCCATTCCATTCCATTCCATTCCATTCCATTCCATTCCATTCCACTAAATAATAAAGAAAGGATACATACAGAAGGCCAAAAGATACTAATGAAAAAGTCCTGACTCTCTTCAGAGTCCAACACAGCCTGGCCATAATTGGCCAAGTAAAATTAACTCATGAAGGCAATGAAACAAATTGAAATCACCTTTCATTTCACTGAAACAATGAAATCACCTGTTGGTGAACAATGTCCAAACCACATCCCAAAGCAGCAAAACACAGCAGAAGCAAATGAGATAATATTGTTTTCCTTTTTCTCTGAGGCTTCTCAGCTTCCCAGGAGAGGAATCCTGGTGAAGGGATTTTTCCAGAAAATATGGCAGTGACACAGGCTCCCCAGGGAATTGGCTGGGGGAGTTGTCCATGACCCTGGAAATGTCCTGGCAGTCAGATGAGATCCCAGGCGGCTGAAAAAAAGGGAAATATTGCACCTGCCTTGGAAAAGGGTGGAAAGGAAGAGCCTGGGAACCCCCAGCTGAATTCCTCTCTGTGCCTGGGGAGGGGATGGACGGGACAGATCCTCTGGAAGCCCTGCTGAGGATCCTGGAGCTCAGGGAGGCTCTGTATTCATCATCTGGGAAATCAGGTGTGAAGGGATTTACTGACAGTTCTGTGTGAGGCTGGGCACAGCCTGGGCCATTTGAGGAGCTTTGGTGCCAACCTCTGCAAACAGATTGGAAGGAAATGCGCTCCAAAGAAGGCAGCACAGATCACTGGTCATGCCCCAAAGAAAATTCCACTCATGGTGTGGTGTCCAGGAGAGCTGCTTGCAGGTCAAAGCAACGACAGAACACATTCCCACCAAAAAAAAAATTAAAAATAATAAAAATAATAATTTAAACAACAACAACAACAACAAAAAATCCCCAAACAATCCAACCAAGCAAAAACAAAACGAAAATAAGAAACCCAAAAAACCCCAAACCAAACCAACCAGCCAAACAAAAACAAAAAGAAAAAAAGAAACCTAAAAAACCCAAAACAAAACAAAACAAAAAAAACCCAAACCAACCAACCAAACAAAAACAAAAAGAAAAGAAGAAACCCGAAAATCCCCAAACCAAACCATCCAGCCAACCAAAAACAAAAAAAAGAAGAAACCCAAAACAAAACAAAAAAAACCCCAAACCAAACCAAAAAAATAAAAAACCAAAACACACACACACACACAAAAAACACACACACACACGCAAAATATTACAATATCAGATCTATTTCTCAAGTTAAAACAATGCAGAATATTTTGCTGTCAACAAAGTGGTGTCTTCCAAGAGAGAAATATGCCATTGAGAATCACCTTGCTCAGTTTATATAAGCCATGAACATCTCCTGGGATTTCTCATCCCTCTGGAGTAGCAGGATGGAAAGCAGAATTCTACAGGGACTCCACCTTGTATATCTGACAGAGAGGCTGCAGGAGCTCTTTATGAAGTGGGCAATTTTAAAATTGTCAGCTGAAATTCTTATTCTTGTGGTGGTCCACCCTGAGTCAATCCATTAGGCAGCCAGCTCTGCTGCAATTTTCCACATCTTCTTGTTCTGCTTTGGATTTGCACCTGCTCAGCAGAGATTCCAAGACCAGAATCTGGCCCTGGGTAGCTGTCAGTATAAGCTCATGTGCTCATTTGTTGTTTCATTGTGAACAAACTACTTGCAGAGCAAAGGCCAGTCTGTGTTTTCAATTATGCCATAACATACCTGAGTTATTGCCACTGCCTTCGTGGGCTACAAAGTCAGAGCAAAATTTGGAGTGAAGTCCCAGAGGTATTTTAGGGTGGGCCTGTTCTTCATTGGCTTTTAGAGAAAGCAATAGTCAGTCTCAGGAGAAGTAAACAAATGTATATAAACCCACCATTGCTTCTCCAGCTCAGAGACTGTCCGTGGAATCCCAAACATCTGGAGCTCATTACCATGCTGGCCTCATTGGATTAATTGTTTAATTAACTTCCTTTTCACTTTCTCTTTCTCTCCTCCCTTCTGTTTTCCTCACCACCCAATTCCAGGATGCTGAACTCACTTTGAAAAAAAACCCTCCCAGAACTGAGCTTTGTCCAGGGGAATTTGGTCTGCAGGAAAATATTTCTATTCAGTCTTAAACATTCTCAGTGCTTATAGCAACCCATTATCAGCAAGATTCTTCTCCTTACAGAAAATCAAACTGTAATTATTTCTTTTTCCCATTAGCTGGTCACAAATTTCAAAGCAAGCAAGGTAAGAAAGACACATTTATTTGGCTTATGAATCCTTTACAGTGTGTATGTGTATTTATATGTGTGTGTGTGTGTGTGTGTGTGTGTGTATAAATATATGTCTTTATACTTACAGGAACTTCCAAACCTAAATCCATGGTAAATCTAGGTTCCCACTTGAACAGAATACCTTCCTTGAATGGAGGATGGAAGCCATTCTCAGAAAAGCAGAAACTGAAAAATCCTCCTTCAGAAATACCAAATGGAGCATAACAATTTTTATTTATCTATTTATTTATATTTTTTTCCCTTTTTGGCTGTACTTTAAAAAAATAAAAAAGGAAGGGAAGGAGGATAAAATACTTTTTGTTGCATTATGACAGATGCAACAGCTGTAAGGGTGTGATGACACAGCTTCTGTCTGGAGCAGCAGGCCAGAGCAGAGCAAAACCTCAGCAATGTAAACAGAGACCTGGTGAAAAGCATATAGTTTCACAGGCCCAGCAAAGCCAAGCCTCAAAGTGCAGCACTTTTTTTGGAGCTTTCCTTTCCGTCTGTCACCGTGGCAGATGGATGCTGTCTGTCTGTACCTTTGGGACTGTCTGCTGGCTCAGGAAGCCCAGCTGCCACGCAGAAGGAGCCAAACGAGAACGTGCCTGTGCAGATCCATGCCCCCACCACCACCATCTCCTGACAGTCAGGAGAGATGAAGTGCCTGAAGTGGGAAAAAAAAAAATGACAGATCTCAGAATTCCCTACATCGTCCTCCAGGCACGTTGGTTTTTCAGTCTGCAAATCTGCAGGCTTTTCAGTCTGCCCAGAGTGAAATGCAGCTGGGTTGCTGCTGCTTGCCATAGGTTTTTAGGTGGAGACGAAGCATTTTAGGGCTGCCACTCTGAATTAAGCTCCCTCAAAACAGGGAGGGTTTAAGACCTGGTACAAGGCCAGATTTTTGGGGAAGGAACAGCACCCAGCTCCCTCCTGGAGAGATCCATCCTCTGTGCTGCTTCCTGCAGATCAAGACTGCCCAACCATTCTCCACCCTGCAGAGAAGACAAATTATTTATCAGACCAGGGAGGTTTTCCAGTGTCAAGCCTCAGAGCTGCCCTCAAAATTTAAATTTTGGTTGCCAGAAGGAGTATTAACCTTACTTATTGTCATATGATTAAATTATTATATCACATTATTGTCATATGATGAAATGCATCCTTAGGAGAGACCAAGACTGAATACTTTAAGCAAAGTCTGTTTATAGTTGGGAAGTAAAGCCCAGCTCCTGAGGAGAAAAATTGCAATGTAAACAAGCACAAAAACCTCATCCAGCCACCACAATCTGCTTTATGAGAGAGCTGATGAAAAACTGTCCTTTTTCTTGTTAAGTTTCACTCCTGATGATTTTATTTTGGGCCTAATAGATCTATAGAAATTGCTGTCATCATAGTTATTTATTATTGCTTTAATAATGGGAAAGAATTTGGATGAATCCCAAGGAAGTGAAATGTTCAAAGGTCTGGCATGGCATCTCTTACATTGATAAACCAGCTTATTCTTCAGCTGACCAAAAAAAAAGCCAGGTGTGGAAAGTAGCTACCAAAAGTAGCAGGTGTGGAAAAACATGACTGTTGTGGAAAGGGTATGTAGAAATGGATGCTTCCTCTCCAAAGATATGGTTTGGAGATGTTGTAAGATGGGATTTGTAACACCATTGCAAAGAAAAATGGGAGGTATTTCTTCTGCAACACCTCAAAGTGAACTGCTGACCTCTTTGCAAATAGGTGGTGTGGATATTAAGGATGACACTGCTGGGAATTAAAAATAAGAAAAAAAAAAAAAGCAGCCCAGATAAATCTGGGTTAAAAGAAATCATCAAGGATGAAACAGCACCATAAGGACAGCTATTTGTTTAGCATAAATATTGTTATCATTATAAATATAAATAAAAATAAATCAGTGGTAAAATTGCCTGCCAGGTGATAATCTGCTTCTTTCAAGCTCTCCTAGGCTCACAGGCTGGACATAGACCCTTGGAGTGCTACATTTGCTGTCAATTTGAGTTTGTTTTTAGGTCTGCAATGAAATCAGACAATAAGCTTGGTAACTGGACCCACAACTTCCATGTGCAACAAGCAACAGTGTGCTATACCTTAAATTTGAGGAAAAAAAGTCAATTTTCAGTCTCCCAAAAATTCATCAGTTATGCCTTAGCATCCTTGGTGGTGTAAATATGAATACCTATATATGAATACCTATATTTAACACACTAATAGATGTAGGTCCTGAGGAAATTAAGTTTTGCTCTCGTGGGCATAGTGCCAACATTGCACATCTGAGCTGTGATCCTGTGCCCATTCACAGAACAAACTTCACTCAGCAGCATCAAAGATCTGCTTTTGCATTAAGCATGAGGCTTCACTCATTCTGTGAAAAGCAGCTGCTAAGCTAAAGTGTGCCTGCATCTCAGATTGATATTAAGCTCATTGATAACTGATATATTTGAGAAAATACAGCTCTGCTGATGTGTTAATGGAACTTCAATCCGGCAAGGCACACATGCATCTGGTGGGTTAAAGAACATGATTGCTGCCTCTTGATCTTCCAGAGTTGTCATAATTTCTTCCACCCAGACCTGTTGGCCTCTTTCCATTGCTGGGTGTAGCTCTAAGACTCTTGTTACTTTACATCAAAACTCTTTAAAACAAACATTATCTCCCTTTCTATATCTGTGAAGTATTACTGAGCTCTGTTCCTAACCAGGGGCCTTAGTCACTGTTATCATCTTAGGTAAATAAATAATAATGTTATTAGCAATGATGGGCCAATAAATTATATGCATTCAAAATCAATGTCTGAGGCCTTGAAATGTGGGTGTTTCCTAAGGTAGTGGAATTCTTGGCTGTGAGGGTATTTCCAGAGAGAGTTCTGATGCATCACTGCCTAGAAATATCTTACTGCTCAAGACTCCTGATTTGGACTTTGGATGTATTTGCATTTCAGCTGACTGGTAAAATATTTTGTTTCAGGGTGCTCATTTTATTTTCTGAGTTTGGTTGCTTTTTTTTTGTTTGTTTGTTTGTTTTGTTTGGAGGGATTTTTTTTCTTTTTTTTTCTTTTTTTTTTATTTTGTTTTCCTTGATTGTTTTGTTATTGGGGTTTTTGGGGGGTTTTAGGGGTTGTTTTTTTTTGGTCTTTTTTTAAACTAATCTTTCTCAATGTACTTATATATTCTTCTTCCTTTATTTTCCCTCTTTTCAGGAATTGGGCTGTTTTGCAAGTTTACACTCATTCTGGAAATCTCTCTTACTAAAAATCACTAAACAAACCACACAGTGTGTATAAATCAGTATTTTAAATCCACTCAACTAAATGTATCTGGGTAAATAATTTTCCTTTTCAGAAATTTGGAAGAACCAATTGCTTTTGGAAATGTCTGGGTTTACTTATGCAAAAATACAGTCTGGATACTGCACAGCAATATATATAGCAGGAATCCATTTAAAAAACAAACAAACAAAGAAACAACCAACTTCAAGTCTATGTGTATTTGTAAACAACATACTTTTCATGGAAATCACTGGCATTTTGTCAAGGAAGTGAGCATATCTACTATTTTTCCTATGAAAATTGGAAATGCTTCCATCCAAAATTGCACAAAAGCCCAATACTGCTCCATAGCTCAGTGGGAGCAGCAATTCAGAATTCTTATGTTCTTATTTTGGGTGATGTGCTGCACTCTTCATCCAACTTGCATCCTCCTGGTGCACCACAGGCAATGACTTCTGTGGTGCCCAGAGACCATTAGAAAACTGAGAAAAAAGAGGTATTTAGGTACAGTCTGGCTGAAGGGTCACGAAAAACAAAAAGTAGAGACACAGAGATTTGTCACCCTGTAAGAGCCTCCCCTCCTCTCAGAGTGTGAAATGGGACCCAATGCTAAATGTCACTGGGGCTTTAATTCCTGACAGCTTTGCTTGCTGGAGTTGGAGCTGCTGAGTGCAACTGGGCAAATGAGAATGGAATGATGCCAAATATTGACAGATTATTGCAGTCCCTGTCACAAGAGTCCATGCAAATTCATTTTATGTTCCTGTCTGTACACCTGACTTGCTCAAAGCCTTTGTCCTCCAGTCTTTGCTCTCCTGGTTGCAGCTTTCCCATGGATGTACAGGGGAGTTTCAGGAAGCTCTGGAAGAATATTTACTGACTTTACAAAAGTTGTATCCACAGAGATCTTCTGTGTGTTTGACAGAGAGCAATCTTGCCTTGCCAGGATGCAGTGGGATTTACCCTTCAGTGGCATAGAGCACTGCATCTCTGAATTAATTTCTAGCTGTACATGCATATTCCAAGTGTATTTCTAAGTTGTGTCAAATCCAGACCTGTCAGAGCAGAGATATACCCCTGACCCTGTAATTTAGGCAAGAAATGTTGCAAATTTGTGAGTGATCTAGAAATTATTCTTATTGTGATAGGAATTACAATAAATACATTTATCAACATATGCTTTTATTTTTCTCTCTTAAAATTAAGCTTATATCATAAAATTTCAATTTAAGATTTTTTTTTTCATATTTTCTGTGAGTACACCAGAAACATTTTATGGCTCAAAAGCCTCTTAACACCTAGCTGGTGCCACATCCTCACCATGATAAAAGATGATAATTTTTCACCAGAAAAATGGTGCAGCATGGGAACAGGTTATCCAGAGGAACTATAAAATATCTATTCTAGACATCTTTCCAGACCCAGTTAGACAAAAGAGGGATGTCCTGAGCCAGCAGTGGTGATAGTTTGATTTCCAGAGCTGGTTTGGACCTGAGACACCCAGACCAACCTCTCTTCAGTCGTGTGAAATGCTCACATGAGAGTGGGTGGTAGCAGCTTCTGCAGCAGTGTCAGTGATGCAGACCAAATGCTCTGGTGCTGTTTAGATACTGAGATAACTGTAAAATATTTTAAGTGGCAGGCTGAGTGGATTAATTTCTCTCTGGGCCCTTCTTGAGTCAACTTGTGACTGTCAGTACTGACGTAGCAGATGTATGTCAAAAACTTTGTCAATCTCTGTAAGAGTTCCCCTGTTCCTCTCCCCTAGCACCCATTTTCTGCAGCAGGCTTTGAACTGGCACCACAAACGTTGATGCAAACTCTGGCAGGCAAACCTTCTCCCAGGCAGCTGTTGCAATATCTCAGTTGGATAGTCCTGAGTTTAATGCTCTCCTTGGCTCTCTTACTTTCCCCTGCTATTGCCGTAACTCTCTCCTCCTAGGTTAATCCCTCCTTTTGGTTTGCATTTGAGAGTATTCCTCTTTTCCCAGAGAATGGTGAACCTGCTGGTGTCACTCAGGAAGGTTGTTTGATTTTCCACAATCCTTAGACCCACCCCAGGCTGAAAACTGAGTGTCCCTCTCCATTCACAACACACAGGAGGAAGGATTTGGCAGCTCTTCACGCAGCAACAACCTGGGCAAAGTGCATTCAAGGGGGATACCAACTGCCAGAACAGCAAAACAGAAGTAGCCCAGAATATTAAAACCATTTGGGACAGGACTGACACTTCTATTCTTCCCTTGAACAGCTTATTGTGCAGTCTGGGTACTTGGTTGGACCATGAGATACCTTCACAAGGCAAACCATAACAGATGCTTCTCCTGATGAAAGCAATTTAAAAACAGTCTGATTCCTCCAATTTGATTTTAAGACTGTATAATTCAAATTATTTGCCTTCTGGCATCAGAAGGTAATTTAAATGCTTTACACTGTCGTGCCAACTTTGGAAATTAAAATACCCAACACCTAGCAATAATGAGATAGTTTAACATCAACAGGACTGTGAATTTTTAAGAGAATCAGGAAAGGGTTTCCCATTCAGATTCAGCAGAGGAAGCTGCCATGGGGATCAGTGATAAAACACTAAGGAAAAAGGGCTGTATTTGAGAGGGAATTCCCTCCTTTCTGCAGGAGCTGCTCTCTGAAGGATATTGGTGCCTGTTTTTAGTCTCAAAGTGCAAGTAGCACTTTCAGACAACAAAAAATCATTGAAGACCTACTGTTTACAAAGAGTAACATTAAAAACAAACAAAAAAAGCCCATTCACACAAAAATTGCAGTGACAAGAGTGAACAATCAAGGGGGTGCAAAGCTACAGAGATGAGAGGAAGAGATGAGATTGAGATGAGATGAGATGAGATGAGATGAGATGAGATGAGATGAGATGAGATGAGATGAGATGAGATGAATGAGAGACTAGATCTCCTGACAAGCAACACAGAGTAGTTTGCAAGTCCTTACCTTTTTTTTTTTTTTCTGTCTTCTACCCAGAAATTGGGTAGAATAAACCAGAATCTCACCCTCTTTGGCAGCCACTCTCAGTGATTTCTGTTGTGTGCTGCCCTTTTTGGTGCAACAGCACAGAAGGTGACTCTCTTGCTCCATTTAGGGAGCAATCCAGAGCTGTCTCCTCCAGCCAACAGAGCCAAGCTGTCAAAGGCAGTCTGGGTCCCATCTGGATTGATCTGGACAGCACTGGACACATTGTGGTTTTTGTGGAGGGGAAGGGGGAGTAGAAGGCTTGGTTAAGCTTTCTGTAATTACTTTGTTTTGATACGCCTCTTCACTTCCCATCTTGGGATGGGAATGGAAAGAAAACTTATTGAAAAAAAATAAGAATTTCTCTGAGGTGAGTTGCCACAAGAGAAAGGCTGGCCCTGCTGTTATTTCAGGCTTGCTGCAGTTTTGTTTTCCACCTGCAGTTCAGGTTTTCTACCTAAGTCAGCACAGAATGTGAGTGTGTCCAAGGCCAGAGAACACTGGAAAAAGCAGCACTTGAGCATCACTAAGTTCACTACAGTGGTGCCAAAGATCAAGAACTATCAGCCCAAAGTTCCACAGGTGTGAACTAATAGTTGGAGATTATTCAACCATGTATCTGTTGGTCTCCTAAGATGTTTTTGTTCCAAGTAGAAAACCAAGGGACTTGCACTGAGAATCACTGTAATTCCATCAGCCTCACAGCAAGATGAAAACTATCAGCATTTGGGACAGAGATCAATTATATGGAGATCAAATTAGGGAAGTCACACTGAGGGGTGGTGTCTGTGTCACAGAAAGTGGCACCTACAGGTCCCTGACCTCACACAAGGCAGCAGCAGCACCTGTTTGACTAAAAAAAGTCAGCTGGCATTGTGACCTTGCCACCTTTTTAGCACTAGACCACCACTGCTGTGGCAAAGCTGTGTTTAACACTGTCTATGTGCCTGTCCTCTGTGTTTTTCCTTCCTCTTTAAAGCATATTAAAAGAATTTTCTCCTCTAAAATATAAATATATGGGACATAAAATATATACAAAATATAAAATAATATATAAATAATAATAATATAATAATAATGTATATATAAAATATAATATTATAATATAATATAATAATATATAATAATATATTGTTATATATAATAATATAAGATAATATAAAATAATATAAAATATAAAACATAAAACATAAAATATAAAATATAAAATATAAAATATAGAATAATATGAAATATGGGACAGAGGTTGCCTGTGTATAGATGACAAACCATCTTTGGTTCTCCTGAACACAACTTTGCCCTGGCTACTCTGCTACCAAAGCAGTGGTTTATTTCTTTCTCCACAGAAAGAAATAAACACCTCATGTGGTGTTTATTTTGTTATTTGTTATTGTTGTTATCTGTTATAGTGGTCTACAAACCCTGATTTCATCTTCCCCTTGCATCCTGTGGGCCCTCAGTAACTCCTGCACCTTTTATTCTCCACTTTTCATCCTCAGAGCCTCAAGGTGAGGCTTGAGTGCCCTAAAACACAGCCCTAAAAAAGAGCAGAGAACCTCCAGCATTGCCATATCACCCTCAAATCAGTCTGCACAGCAGGCAAAGGGGGAAAGCAAAACAAGTTTTAACCCGCTACAGGACAAAATTAAGAAACTAATACTAGATTTGGAAAATGGATAGGAGACAAAGCCATAACACAGTTTTTTTTATCTGCCTGTGCCTGGACCTGTTCCCAGCCTCCTCCTGGCATTCCTTGGGGAAGAGCTGGTGGAACACATTTGCAGCTTGCTAGCACGGGGTGGGGACCTGGTTCCTCAAGCTGGGACTGTTCACCTGGGGCAAAAATCCTTCTGCAGGTAGATCTCCCTCCTCCAGCACCCCCGTCAGCAGCAAGCAGCTCCACGGGGGTTTCCCATAGCCCAGACCCTGCCTTTTTGGCTCATTTTGGGCAGCACCTTGGTGAGAGGGGTGCTGAAGGGAATTCTCATGCTGTGCTTGCCCGTGGAATGCAATTCCATGCTGGGTGGCTGGGGCTGCTGCCACCCTGGCAGTCACAGGCTGTAGGGAATCTTCTTTTTGGCAGAGCTGCAGCAGAGCAGGAGCTGAAATGCTGCATCCCAAGTGGCATTTTCTGCAGCCTGTGGCTCTGCAGCCACTCCAGCAGTGACACTGAACCCACCAGCTCTGTAAGGAGCTGAGATAAAACCAACCTGCCCCCTTGGTGCTTTTAAATTTGCCTCTCTGCAGTCACTTAACTAAAGAGGTTAATTATGTTTGCTCCCCTTTGCAGGTAGGAAAACACAATTGCCTTGAGTTATTGTTACTGAGGAAAATAGTGAATATTATATTTAATAGTGACTATAATAACAGTTTTCCACTATAATAATAGTGAAAAATATTAGTGAGTTATAATTAGTGAGGAAAACTCAATTATCTTGTCCTGGAGGGTCAAGGAGTGGGACCCTGTCTTGTCTTTCACCTCAAGACTGATTTGAAAGGTTCCACTGGACCTCTGGAGCTACATGCAGCTGAAAATGTTTAAAATAAACACTGCCTTCCTCTCAAAGGTCTCAAAGGTCCTGATTCTCAAAAAATAAACCAAATAAATGACAGAGATGAACCTCTTGGGCAAGAGCAACATGCAGCCTCTGGTTCCAGTGCATTTCCCCATGGTCTAGATGAGCTTGCAATGAGAGATTTGGAGACATAAACATCCCTTAATCTTTCTTCCAGAGTTTCAGTGGCTTTGGTTGTGACCAGGGAAAGGAAGTGACCACCACTTGCTGCTGGGGAGCTCCTCAGAGTCCCTGGGAAGTGGCTGAGCTCCAGTGCAAGCCAGCAAGTTATCCTCAGCAAATAATCATTGCAGGCTTTGTTGTATGGCCAAAGAAATTAATTTTATCCTCTACAAGATTACAACCACCTCTATAAAAATAGCAACACAGTTCTTCTGAAAGTCTTTTCACAGAGACATGCTATGCCACTCTTTGGAGATGGGTCCATACTTTCACAGTGCTTACAAAAATATACCTCCAAACTCTGCTTCCAGAAGGGTGAGATGCCTGGGAATCAGCTCTTGTGAGATGCTGGGGATGGAATTAAGTCATATCTGGAAGAAAAAAAAAAAAACAACCCACAAAACATGAATAAACATAACAATTTTTGCCTTTTTTTTTGGGGGGGGGGTTGGTTGGTGTTTTTTTGGGGTTTTTTTGGTTTTTGGTTGGTTGGTTGGTTGGTTGGTTGGTTGGTTGGTTGGTTTGTTTGTTTTGGTTTTGTTTTGTTTTTTTTTTGTTTGTTTGTTTTTTTTTTGTTTTTTTTGTTTTTCTTGTTTAGTCAATTAATGTAACACAAGCTCTCTGCCCAAGACCTGCCCTTCCAAGGCAGTCCATAAAATTCCAGTGAGATCATCTACTAGTCCTGCAAAGCTGTGCTTGTTACCACACCACCCAAGCTGGGGAAGCACAGGTGTAACGCCCTCCCACTCTGGGACAGAATGAAGGATAGAGTCTGGGAATGGCAGGGTGTGAGGCTGGAGATGATAGTGAATTCTTTTATAGCCACCCATCCTTTAAAAAGACGTGCTGTTGCTTTAGATTTTTAACTCCTGAAATGTTCCAGCTGAGGCTTTCTGGGAAAAAAACCCCAAAAATACTCAACCAACCAACCAAAAAAAAACCCAACAACCTAAAAAACAAAAACCAAACCCAAAAACAAACAAAAAAATCCCAAAACAAACAAACAAACAAAACCCCCAAACAAAACCACACAAACCCCCCCCCCCCAAAAAAAAAAAACCAACAAACCAAAAAGAACCAAACCCCCCCCCCAAAAAAACTAAAAAAAGAAGGAAGTGAGACATCTGAAGCTGCAAATACATAATGAGAGATCCACCAGGCAAGTTAGGCAAACAGGTTTATTGGCTTTTTTCCTTACTCTGGACTTGTAGGATTTCCCAGGTTGGCACTTTTAGCGTCTCAGTAATCACAGTTAACACTGGGGGAGTGAAGAGCAGTGCCTGGCTGTTGGGATATGGGGACCTATTTATGCTGCAGGCCTGATGCACCATCTCTACTTACTAATTAAACAAAAATATAGGTCCTTTATTATTTTAGAAAGATGTGTTTGGATGTCAAATTAAATCTTATGCAGCTGCTTTTCCTTGGCTGCACTGAGAGGCAAAACTTTCTGCTTTAAAGGACAGTGGTCCCTCACATTATAGATGGAGAACTGAAGAGGCTGGCAGCATTTGTCTTGCATCACAAAACCATTTTTTGAGGGCCTTGCAAGTTTTCTGCCTTTCCAGGGTGTTAGAATGTGGTCATGCTGGGGGATGCTGCTCCACATCACTGCTGTGATATAAATTCTACCCCCCAGCTCCTTCAAAAAGAACATTTTCCACATTTTGGTAAGAAATATTACGTTTCTTACCATTCTTTTGGTCTTTTGAGATGCCTTCACCCAGCTTCTTCATGTTGCTGGATGACCTGAGTGTCATGAAGTAATCTATGGAGTTTAATGAATGATGCCTCCTGTGAAACAAAATTTCTGGCCAGATTTCTTTCCTCTACATTTCTGTCTCCCTGCCCTGACAACAACAACTTTGGTACTTGGTTGGAATGTCTGGAGCCAGAGCTGGCACATCACTTTACCCCCTCTCATCTCCTTTCAACATAAAGGTTGGACATACATAAGATGTAGTTTTGTCTCAGGGGTTTTGTGAAGGTGGTTAGATATTGCTTTTATGCATTTTGAAGCAAGCCACTTTAAAAATGCATCCACCAGATCCTTAAAAGGTCATCAGAGATGAGATGGAAGACATCATACAAGTGATCAGGCTGTTAAGATACTTAAAAAATGTGGGAAGTCTTTGGAAGAAGGTGGTAACACCCAACTGTCACTGCAAACTTCACTTTCTCCCTCAGATATCAGTTTTAGTCCTTTATGGGAAAGAAAACACTAGCAGAGAGAAAAAGACCTTTTCTTCTAGAGCACCAGTCTAGGTTTTCACAAGATGCAAGTGTGATCTGAAAGCATGCTTCATACATAGAATTCTTTTTTAGTCCAAGGATCCTGAGTGCAGTTTTTAGCTTGCCACCCTTAGCCAGTGCAGAAGGCACAAATGTCTTTACTTGCATCTGCACTCCAATCTGCACCACACTCCTCAGAAAAAGCAGAAGGGAACGAGTCCTCCCAGCACTGCTCACACTGCTTTGGATAACACATCTTTCTTCCATTCCACTGCTGAGAGACAGGGTTTATTGTGACAGCAACACTGTTTATCTTACCAGGATTATGCTGAAGCAAGTTTAATTGTATTAGCGTTAAAACATATCAGCGCTGGGGGTGACGCAATGTGTTTAGCATCAATATAAAGGTTGCTATGTTTTGTGCTCTCAGCTGGAACTGGGGCAGCAACCGGACACTGGGACATATGGAACGCATTTTGGGTTTTATGTTCACGTCTCTCAAGGAGGATTAGAGCACTTGCAAAGATTCTTTATGTGCTGCACGGCGGGCAGCGATGGTTTGTGTGTAAGTGATCGACGTTCCCTCCCCCTCCTCCTGAATATGAGTATTTGGGAATTCTTCAGAGGCTTGACAGCTACTCCTAGCTTATAAACATTGTTCCATATCTGAGTTATAAGGGTAGCATGGTGTGTACTGCCCCTCATCCGTGACTATCAATGGGTGTTAGATATGCTGGGGTGAAACCGTGCGAGGAATCTGGATTTTATATCTGCCTCCCAGGGACTCCTTGATTAGCTACAGCCTTCACTGCTGAAGAGCTGCAAGCTCAGGAAGGCAAAACCTCTTTCTTGCTCCCTTCTTTTGCCATGCTTAGAAAATGCCAAACCTTTATTGGTCTTCCTCACTGATCTGTGCATCCTTTTTGGTGGAACCATCAGGATATACGAGGTGTCCAATTCCTGACGATTTGCACCAAGATGAGCCCTCACTTCCTGTCCAGGCATTTGGAAACCTCCTACTCTATTAATGCTACACTTTTTTTTTGGTAAGCTAGTCCAAATTTCTAGTCCAATTTTCCTCATTATTTAAGAGAATTAATATGCTTACAATAGTGTCTGAAGCAGACACTGTGTCTGAGCCACACATGTCCAGTGGGATATGTCTCCCACACACTCACAAATTTGAAATTAGGAGTCCCACTACCTGATAGACATGGACCATTTTGAAATTATAGGTCACCAATGTCCTTCAACTGGTCTTCTTCCTAGAGGCAAGACAGAAATGAAAGTCCCAAGCAGCTTGAGAGAAAAATGCTGCACTTTGGACTTAAATAGAAACAGTAGGACAAGTATTGTCCATAATGTCATGGTAGCTTTACCATCCTCTTGCAACAATGGTCCTGAACTGTTCAAATTATCTTCCATTCTGCCTCCTTGAATGTTGATTTCACTGAAAGTTGTGTTCTTTGAACGAGAACAGAAGGCCCCAGGGTGTGAGAGCAGGGAGAGAGTGAGTGAGCAGCACCACTGAAGCAGTGGGCTCAGTCCTTTCAGAGGGCAGTGGTTCAGCCCCCTCCTTTGTCCTCTCCACACACACACTGAATGCTTTTCTGGGCTCTGTGCCTTACTCTGGTGCTAATTACTTCACTCAGCTTTAGGGAATGTTAATGAAATACTATGTAACTATAAGAAGTCAGGCACATATGTTCTCCTTCTGTTTCGTTTTGGGTCTTTTTTTTTTTTTTTTTTTTTTTTTGGTGCTTTAAATTCAAGGAAGCTGTGAGCATCCAGTTTTCCTTCAAGTGAAGGCTCACACAACCTGGTCTCATTTCCTACCAAGGATGGGGCAGCCACAGCTTCTCTGTTGTGGTGCCTCCTGACCCTCACAGTAAACAATTTATTTCTGTTATGGAACACAAATCTACTCTCAGTGGAAAGCCACAACCCCCTTGTTCTGTCACTACATACCCTCATGGAAAGGCTCTCACCACTCTCTTGTAGAACCCCTTGAGGTACTGGAAGGTGCTTTAAGGTCACCCTGGAGGTTTCTTTTCTCCAGGCTGAGCAACCCCAACTCTCTCAGTCTGGCTGCACAGCAGAGGTTGTTCCTCCTTCTGATGGCTTCCATCCAGACCTGCTCCCCCTTTTCCTGTTGTTGAGAGCTTCACCAGTCTGGCATGGTTTCTCAAATGTGATGGATGGTGGCTTAGCCCTTTCACCTGCCAGTTTTTTGACAACCTATGAGCACATCTCACCAGTTCCAATGGACTTCCAATCATCTTCAGGTTCCTCAAGTGCTATCAAGCCTGATTTTTTCCTACATTGAGTGGCTCTTCTTCCTCCCTGTTCCTGCCTTTGACTTCTGAGATTTGGGTGGTGTGAGTGAAACAATTCCTGGTGAAGACTGAAGTAAAAAAAAAAAAAATCGTTGAGTACCTCAGGCTTTTCCATGTTCCACATAACCACTTCTCACATTTTATGTGATGAGGGCCCAAATTTTCCTAAGTCTTCCCTTTTTCACTGATAAAACTTTCCTTGTTGCCCTTGAAGTCCTTGGGCAGCTTGATCCCTGACTTCTCAGACAACTTCTCTGTGCCTCTCACAGGCTGCCTGTCCTCATTTTCACACCCTACAAACTTCATTTTTATGTTTTAGTTTGTCCGGGAGCTCCTTGTTCATCCACACAGGCCTCCTGGGATTTTTGCCACTGAGCTCCATTATTCCTGAGTTCAGAGTAGATCCTTGAATATCAACCTGTTTTCTTGGGCTGGTCTTCCCTGCACAGGGCTTTATCTCTTTTGGCCTGAAGAGGCCAAAAGCTGCTCTCCTGAAGTCCAGGGCAGTGAGTTTGCTGCAGACCCTCTGCACTGCCCTGATTTGAATTTGGAATTTGAATTTGGCTGGAGTTTGAAGTCCAGCCTTTCACAGAACCATGGGATTTCATGGTCACTGCAGCCAATGCTTCTCTTGAGCTCCACATTCCCCACTGGCCCCACAAGGCCCAGCACAGCAGCTCTCCTCATTTCCTCCATCAGCTGGGGGGGAAGCTGTCACCAGCACATTCCAGGGATCTCCTGGTTCGTTTTTGTCCTGTTCTGCTGCCCATCCAACAGACACCAGGCTGGCTGGAGCTCCCCATGAACATGAACATGAACATGAACAGGAGGCTCCTGATTTTTGCCCAGAGTGGGCCTCATCTGCTGGTTGCTGGGCAGACCCCACTGCAGTATCACCTGTCCCTCACCCTCCTTTAATCCTGACCCTGAGCAGCTCTGGGTTGGCTCCTCATCCATCCCCAGTCCAGATGGTCACTGGCACAGAGGGAGACACCCTCTCCTTGTCCCTGTCCTTCCTGAGGATCCCTTATCCTCCCGTTCCAACAATCCAGATAATGATGCCAGTAAGGTCACAGCCTCTCTAACTCCAGTTTCTGTTCCCTGTGCTGTGTCTGTTTGCACAGAGGCATTTCAATTTGTCTCCCCATGAAGTGATTTGCTGTCTGGACTGGTTGGAATTCCTTTCTGCTGCTCTTCAGGTTCTCTCCTGCTGTCCTGCAATGCCTCTCCAGTCTCTGGACACCTAGCACATGAAACTGGCAGGAGTCTGTTTGATTCAGGCTCCCCTCTCCCAGCAATCTTAATTTAAAACCATTTTCTCCAGCTTAATATTTCCTTCTGGCATTTCCCTCCGTGCAGGCAAAGCCTCCACTCTCAAGGGCTTTTTCTGGAAACATATGGCTAAAGTAGGGAAAGGGAGAAATTTAGGATTTAAGGATAACAAACTGTCTTTATGTCCCTTATGGAAGGGGTAGAAAATCAAACATATACTTTGGCACAAGAGCCAGTCAGAATATTTTCCCCAGTAGAAATGAACAGCTTTGGCAGCTGAAGATTTAAACTGGAAACATCTTATCAGAAAGCCAGAATATTTCAACAGAGAAATATTACTCATAGATTTCACAATCTATTTACCTCCTCCAATAATCCTCCCTACTCAAGGCTGCAGGGCCAGGGTATATCATTGTCATTCCTTATATCAATGTCATCCCTTTTTTTTTTTTCAAAGGTAATCTTTAAAAATAGCTTCACCATTTCTCAAATAGATTCCAAATTGCAGTGGAGTGACAAGAGGACAAGCTTTTCTTGAGTTTTATTTTAGCTGTGAAGTTCCCCTTTGTTTCACATCTCTCCTATTTTTGTCACATTCAACTGTAGCTGGAGAAAGCCACTGAGAAAAAGCAGAAGCTGCAGACTCACCCCCAAGTCTGGAAAGTGGTGGAAGTCATTACTTCTGCTCTAATAAAAAGAGTCACAATACTCCTTCTTCTCACAAATCCAGCCTGAAAGGACAGCAGGTCAGATATTGCTTTATCCTGCAGAGGATAAAGCCCATGGACCCCGAGTTCAGAGTCCCAGCCCTTCTCTCTCTTTTACAGATCCCTTTTCAACACTGAATGGCAATTTCTGCAAAAGCCACAAACTTCCAAGCTATATGTAGCATAAGGCAGCTGTTTGTCCCAAAAATCCCACTGAGCTGACTACAGCAACACACAAATTACAGGCTTTACCTAGTAGCAGATAACCCACCAAGCAATTTCTGGCTTTGAGCTGTGAGAGTCAGTGGGGTTCACTCTTGCAGCTGCCTGCACTTGAATCAGCTCCATTTTTGAGCCCTCTTTTAATTTTGGGGCCCTTGGGTCAGAATTGTCTGGGGTGAGAAAAGGAAAAGGATAACAGGGTGATCATTTCACTTCACCATAGTGACTTTATCTTTGCAGCTATCCAGCTACGTCCTACCCAAATATCTTGGTTTTGAATTCAAAATTAGGCCCATAAAATGCCCTTCCTTAAACCCAGAGATGGGCTGAACAGAGAGTGTGGGCTCCTATAGGTTGCATACCCTTTCTTATTTTTTTTTTTTCTCCTGTATTTTGTATTAAGTTGTGTAAGACACTAAATATCATTCTAATAAGATGACAGAGGCTTCCACATTTTTTCCAGCGTTGGAATTTGTCTAAGCAACAGAGACCTCACAGTACAAAGTGGAACAAGCTGTAGATCACCATTAACAACCTGGGCTTTGATTGTAGATTCCCATTTATCTCATTAAAATGAGGCTCCACACAGCCCAGCAGAGACCGGGCAGAGATCCCAATTGGTCTGAGGATCATTCTAGTTGAGCTGATCACATCACAGTCCTCAATGCCACACAGATTGAAAAGGCTGGATCCTGAAGCAGAAATGGCCAAACACTTTTTTTTTTTAATTGTTATTTATGAACTAGGAAACTCTCATGGGCCCTGATGTTTCCAAATATTAGACTAGGAAATCTAAAATGGTCAAATGCCTTGTTTTTGCTGCTCTTCAGACATTAATGATGGATAAATTTTGATGAAGACTCCTCTCTTAGTAAGATCAAGCACCTGTCTGTAACTAACCTTCTCTTCTTGCGCATAAAAACTCCAAGGAGACTCAGAACCCCTCCAGGACTTCACTTGCTTCTGGCACAAAAGCCTTCCTGACACACCTGAGGGGCTGAAAGTTTATCTCAATCTTGCATTACTCAGCCTCATGTTTGGTTTTCTGCATAGTGATTTTTGTGATGCTCAAAAAGAAAGAGGCAGCAATGGGAAAACATTTCTGTGGCTGAGTGTGGCTTTTGCTCCAAAAATACACTAAGCAGCTGGATGCCACAGGCATGCAAATGAGCAAGGGCTCAGTTTGCATTTGAACATTGAGAAATGCACTTGATGCAGTTTCACCTGTCACCAAGACACAGCTGTCCCCAGGAACAAAGCCTAGCAAGTCAATAATTTGTGTATTGGAGTGACAAACCCTTCTTATGTGCAGTACAGCTTTGGAAAGGCCAAGCCAACCTGGCAGGTGCTGGCAGGGTGGCTGCTTTTTTTGGGTGCTGGCTCTTCTACCAGTGTTTTTTTTAATGTGTTGGAGGTGTAGCTCAGGAATTTTTACTGCCCCAGTCAGCCACCAAGTGGTGCTAAGATGGGTCCTGACCCTTCAAGAAGAAACACAAGCCATGGACAAGCTGCTTCTCGTCTTTGTCACTTGGCCACAAGAAGAACAGAAAATTATTTCATTTTGTATGAACAGGGCCTTGCTCTGCCACTATTAACACCACCTTACTTCCCACAGATATTTTAAAGACAAATAATGAACTCTTCTTGGTGTGGAGACTCTCTGGCATTGAGAATTGCTACGGTTTGAGGTTTTGGTGTCCATTATACTACCCCTAAGATATACATGTATGGAATTCTGTATAAACCCAGCAGAGCTGGAGAGAGTCATGCAGACACCAGAGCAAGTGCTGCATGTCTGGCAGCAAGAACCTGCACCTGCTGCACTTGCAGGCAGCTGAGACAGGGCTGTCAGGCTTCACTGTGTGAGCAGAGGGTGCAGAATCTGAACAAAAAGGGGAAATTGAGCTATTTTCCTGTGGTTTCACAGACAAAGCTGCAGCAAAGCCAGATCACTCTTGTCTGAGTTCATACTTCGATCATTTTCCCACAGGGCCATCCTTCCCCCAGAAAACAGCTTCCACAGAGCTCACACCATGCACACAAGGATATTTATCACCAGAGAGGACAATAAAACACTCACAGAAAGGCTGAATTCCAGACCTGATTACAAGGAAAACCAAGAGCTCTTATGAATGCTCTCATGAATGCTGAATATCTCACATTGCGTTATCGCAGTAACACACTGGACATCTTTTCCCTAAAAGGAAAGCTTGTGGCCACACAGGGATTTGGGATGGGAAATGGAAGAAACATTGGCTCATTATTTATTTTTTTGGCTCTCTAGTATTTCTCCATCACCAGATGTTAGGCTTGCCTAAACTCACTAGCCCAAAACTAAAAGGACACAACCCCACCAAGCACTGCCCTTAGCCCCTCACCTTTTGTGGAGCCTACATCTGGTCAAATTTATAGCTACAAAGGCTATAACAAGTCCAAGAGAGCAGCAGCAGATGTACCATAACCTCTAACATTTCTTTAATATAGGGGCAAAGAATCAAGTTAGTTCTGAGATGCAGGTTCCTTGGAGATGCAGCATGTAGAAGTGAGGGTGCCGGCAGGATATTTTCTTTGTGGAACAAGATTCCAGTGAAGAAATAGGTCTCATCAAACAAGATCATGGTTTTGAGGCATATTAGTTGAGTCTATCACTACAAGCACTGATGTGTAAGGGAAAGTAACAGCCCAAGACAGGTACGAGGTCTCACCCCTGCTGAAGTCAATTAATAAAGTCACTGTATGGCCAGGCCTGTTCACAGCAGCCAGAAATCCACTTTCAGAGTTCCAGATAAATCTCTAGAGTGGGAGAAGGAGGTAGGGAAAAAAAAGAAATAGATCATGAAATTATATGATACAACATAGTTCCTCTAAATGCTTCAATGTGGAAAGACTGGCAAAGGTTTCCACGAGGTGTTTGTAAGTCTCTCAGCAAATTTCCAAGGTAGCAGAAGCAAAATTAAAACATGCCAGGGGCAACCAATAGGTTTCTAATTTTTGGTTTGGTTTGGTTCATTTTTCTTTTAATTCCAGTCTCTCATTTCACTCTGTATTAGGCAATTCGTTATCTAATTTAAAGCAGGCACCATACATTAGAGTTTCCTCACTCTGCACATTGCATGTTTAGACCATCTCCTTCATGTGATATCTTTTTTTTTTTTTTTTTTCCTTCTGTCTGCCTGTATTGTTTTGGCTGCCAGAGTAGAAATCCTTTGCCTCTGATTTCCAGAAAATCTGAATCCCTCTTTCTGCTTGAAGCCAGTTGAAGCAGCTGCTGCCCTGACTGCATGAGCAAGAGGGTAAAAGCCTCCAGAATCAAAGATGACTCTGGAAGAAACATCTGAAAACGTTTTAGGCACCATTTTCAAAGAATCAAAGGAAGTCTTTAAGTTCTCAAGTGACTTACCTTGAAATTACATGAAAACACACCTGTGTATGCTGCTTCCTCCTCTGGAAATGTGTGGATGTTTCCCCTGGACTAAAGGAGCAGCTGCAAACAGAGAGTGAACTGGAAGGTCATGTAAATCCAACCCCTCCACCTGCTCTCACTTCTTAGAGCTCCCTCCTGCTCTGGCAGGGATCTGAGGCAGGTGTAACTCCGTGGGACCTGGTCCAGTCCTCATGAGGGCAATGAGAGCTTTTCAGTGGATTTTATAGGCTTTGGATCCAGCCCACGCTGGGGGAGCTGGAAGGTGCAGGTTAAAATATCTCAAATATCCCCCTGTGTGTTTTCTTTTACACACACACACAGGAATTCCCTCCTCTGTAGGTGGTTTCAGTAGGAGTTTGTGGGGTTTTTTGGTTTGTTTGGGGTTTTTTTGTTGGTTTTTTTTTGTTTTTTTTTGTTTGTCTGTTTGTTTGTTTTTGTTTTGTTTTGTTTTTTGGGTTTTTTTTCTGTTCTGTTGGGTTTGGGTTTTTTGGGTGGTTTTTTTTTGTGTTTTGTTTTTTTTTGGTTTTTTTTTTTTTTGGTTTGGTTTGGTTTGGGTTTTTTTTGTTTGGTTCATTTTTTGGTTTTTTTATCCAGGCTCTCCTCTATGCAGTTACTAGCCCAAGGCTAGAGCAAGGCTTTGAAAAGCCTTGAAAAAATCTACACTTCTGGGGTTTTGGACTTACTGTTAGGTACACTTTGTCTGATTTTTATCTTGGAGCTCTTACTAAATCCCGTGCCATCCCCACAGAGTTAGAAACCCTACTGATTTCAGGGAGGTGAGAGTTCCCTTGCCCCAAGCCAAGCTGAAAACCACAAATACTACGAGGTGCTGCTCCCAGGAGATGCCTCTGACTCTAAATCAAGTCCTGGGACCCTTAAACCTTATTTTGCCCCCAGCTTCTGCAAAGCACTCTCTGCTGAGATCCTTCCTTGCACGGGAATTGGCTGTGCTGGCTGGTTTATTTAGGCTTGTATTTATAGAGTGTGACAGAGCTGGGATAATGATGGTAATTGGGTTTGACACAGCATGAGCAGAAAATGTGCAGAAGAAAGGAGTGTCTTCAGATGAGTTTCATCTTGAGTTTATCTAGAGAGAAGGAAGCTGCTGCATGAGATTTCCTCTGCCTTATGGCCAGCAGGACCTGCTATGAGCTTGTAATAACTCTCCTCACAAAGTGATCTGGATTTAGATTTGTTTGTTCAGGTGTCTGTAGCTACAGCTTAGAAACCAAGACACAAACTGAAAAAAGAAAAAAAGAGAAAAAAGAAAAAAGAAAAAAGGAAAAAGGAAAAAAGGAAAAAAAGAAAAAAGGGAAAAAAAAGAAAAAAGAAAAAAGGAAAAAAAAAGAAAAAAGAAAAAAGAAAAAAGAAAAAAGAAAAAAGAAAAAAAGAAAAAAGAAAAAGATCAAGTTATTTTAAATGAGGGGGGGGTCATGGGCAGTTTTTCATGAATATCTGGGAGATGCCAGGCACCTGAGGGGTCAAGCCTTACCCTGAGGGCATTTTCCAGCTTCTTCCCTGGCACCATCTGCAGGACCAGGGTGGAAGTGGCTCTTCCTGCCTCCAGGTAAACCCAGCAACCACGACCTGAGGGAGGAATAAAGCCAGTGAAATGCAGAACACTCATGTTTAGGAGCCTGCCTGATCTTCTGAAGGATGGGTCTGTGGGTAGCTTTACAGGAATACTGTAAACTGCTCCATTTCAAAGTTCTCATGCTGAAAAATCAATTTAGGTCCCTCTCTTCTAAAAAAAAATCTTGTTTAAAAAATGATTTGGCAGTTTTAAAACATAAGACTCTTTTATTTTTCTTTTTTTTTTTGTTTGTTTGTTTTTTTGGTGAAAGGCTCTGTAAATTGACTGAGGAAATTGGGACATCTTTAGAGGGTCCTAGAGCTCTGTGTCTGCTCTGTGGATTCTGCTCTGTATATTCAGCCTTCTTTTTCCAGGCTGAGCTGCTGACATATTACACAGCAAAGCCCTGATGCTGTGGAGCTGCCAGGTGGTATGGTTTTGGTGAAACTGAAACAAATTCAGTTTGCAATTAATAGTGCTTTCTTAGCCCAAAACATTTTCTCCTTGCTGAGAATAATTCCTCTCTCCCTGCCCCACCCCCCTCAATCCCCAGGACTTTCTAGAATAAAATGTGACATTCTTGGAAAAGCAAATGTTGACACTTGGACATTTTTAAACAAAATTTGGGAAGTTTGATTTAAGCTTTTTTTTTTTTTTTTCCCACTCGAGACACTTTTGGAAGAAAATATGTTGATTTGAAACCATGCAAAACAACAAAAGCAAAACTATTTAGTTCAGCATCACAGAGTATTCAAATTAATCCAAATTACTGCACTGCTTTTTACCCCCATTGCTCCTTCAAATACTAAATAATTTATATTCTGGTTCAGCTGGAACTTGATTTTCTCCTCGATAACTTTGTCAGCTCATTAAAGTGAATAAAATCCCTGGTATCAGTCACCTTTTCATAACAGATTGGCATGGAGAATTGTCCCCTCCACCCTCCTCCCCACCAGCCCCAGCCAAGCTGTTTGACCCCAGCAGCCTAGAGGGGAAAGCAAATATTCCAAGACAAATAGAGCAAACATTCAAGAAAAGAGCATGGTCAACACACAGCACGGCTATCATATCCCCCCCCAAAAGATGCATTTGTGTGTGCATCTCCCTCTCTGTAATTTTTAATTTTTCTCTGTGATTATTTTCTAGCTCAGTGTCAGCTTCCAGAGCAGCCCCTGACTTTTTCCATCAGATGGGTGAAACGTGACAGCAGAGAATCAAGGGTGGAAGGCAAAGCACCAGCCCTAGGCAGAGGTCCAGCTCCATCCAAGGTGGGATCACTTAGGCAGGAAAGCAGGAGGAGCTTTGGGAATCGCCAGCAGAAAATGTCATGCAGAAGGCGTGAGTCATGCAGGAAAAATGTGCCCGTGGAAAGAAAAAAAAAAAAAAGGCAGGAGCAAAGCCCCCCAAAGACCTGCTTGGAAAGGTCAGCTGCATCCAGAGCAGCCCAGTGCCAGTGCCTCTGCGAGGAAGCACGGGGGAGGATTGCCAGGTTACACCCCTGGAGTGGAAGGAGGAGAGTGGAGAGAGCCAGAGAGGAAAACCAGGAGCAGGGTGCCAAGAGCCTTGAAAATCAGCAAGCCTCGGTGGAGTTACGTCAGTGGAGAGACCAACCCAGCAGCTAACTAAAGACACACGTCTCAGAGCAGCAAGCCCTGCCTCAGACACCAACTGAGCGAGCCTGCAGGGAGGGACAAATCACTCAAATGGGTGAAATACGACAAATCAGAGGGGTCCAGATTTTCCTGCCTGAATCCTCAAGAATTTACCTTAAAAATTGCCTTTTTTTTTCATCTCCTATGCCATAATCTCTCTGTGCTTAGGTGTGCCAGAGCCACCAGGCTTCAGGGGAGAGCTGGGCATGGCACAGGGCTGAGCTTTTGTGGAGCAGCACAGACACTTCTCATTTCTTTACCCCTTTCTGCAAACTACTCTGGTGCACAAGGATGCCTTTTTGTAGCCCAAAGATCTGCTACAGCCCTCCACTTTCAGCTCTGAGTCATGCCAAAAACAGTAGGAGGAAAGGGACAAGGACAAGTTGAGGAGCTAAATACTTTTAAAGCACATTTTAGCCCCCATCACAGAAGCTTTTTCCACTGTTTCTCTGTTTCAAAATTACATTTCTCTTTTTAGATTTAAAAATGGCTTAACAAGAACTTCCAAAGCCCAGTATGCATCCCCAGGAGGACAGAAGATATAGAAGATATTGAAAATTGCTGTTGGTTCTGCAGCTCCATCACCCCCAGTGCATTTCTGCTGGACAGGAATTATCAGCTTCAGCATGGATCTGTTGGAGCGAGTCCAGGGGCTGACCATGAGCATGAACAGAGGGCTGGAGGAAAACCAGAGAGAATTGGGGTTTTTGGGGAAGACAAGGCTCCAGAGACACACCAGAGCATCCTTTCAGCACCTAAAAGGGGCCTACGAGAAAGATGGGGACAAACGTTTTAGCAGAGCCTGCTGTGACAGAACAGGAATAGTTTTAAACTCCAGGAGGGTCAATTTAGACAAATTATAATAAGGGGTTTTTTTCAAAATCACTGGGGCACTGACAGACATTGCCCAGAGAAGTGGTAGATGCCCCATCCATGGAAACATTGGAGGTGAGGTTGGATGGGGTTTTAAGGTCCCCTCCAAGTCAAACTATTCCATGGTTACAACACCCCTTTCTTTGTCTCCCAGGTGAGGGCTCCCTGTCCTCCCAACCCTCATGTCCTGCTGAGTAGGGGAATGGTTTCCCACCAAGCTAATGGTTTGATAAACCCAGTAATTAGTAAATGTAATCTTTTGATCCTAGACATTCTCCTCCTGTCTTTCATTTTCTTCCCCTTTTCCACATCCTTCACACAAACCTTGGGGGAAATCACTCTCTCTCTTGGGGATACTAATGGAAATGCAAGGCAGTTTTTTCCCTCCCTTCTTCTTCCTCAAAACATGCTCAACTGGGCCCTTATCCGCCACTGAATTAAGCACTTGCTTGACCTCAGTTCTTTGAGGACAGCAGCTCACAAGCCTTGAAATCTGTGTGTACACAAGCCTTTGCTGACTCTAGGATCTTGATGTGTTACTTTGCCACTGTGCAATTAATTCCTGCAAAAATTGGCAGCCACGGGGATCGACCAATTCAGTTGTGCTGTGCATTTCCTGTTGCTCTTGACTGGGAAAGGAAAATATAACTCATGTTCATGACAAATGGAGCCTGGAAGATGATCTTCTGTAGGAATCACTTCTGTGCCAGGCGTTTTTTGACAAAAGGCTCAGTCTTTTCTCTGTTTGGAACAAGCACATCTTTCTCTGCAGCCTTCTGCTGATGGCTTCAGCTGGTTCTGGGGTGGCTGTCAAGGAGAAGATGGTCATGGGATAACCAGATGAGAGAGCTGTGTGGTGGTGAAATGGTAAAATTCAGACCCAGTGACATTATTAACTGGTTCTCTGGTGGACAACTCTGCTCCTCTTTGCCCACAAGCAGCACTTTTAAATATTGTGTTAACTCCAGTGTGACTACAAAGGCTTTTGCCTTCAGATTAGACTAAATGCCAGCTGAAAAGATATTTACAAAATGTCGCTCACCACCGCATTGGCTGGAAATCTCTGGTTTACAGACAGTTAAAACAGAGATTTGCAAAATCACCAAAGGAGGATAAAGCAGAACAAACTGGTCACCATTTCACATTAAAAAGGCAGAACAAATTAATGTGTGGAATTGCCAAGTAGCTGGTTTCAAGCACTCCAGAGACATCTCTCCTCTCAAACTGCAGTGCCCTTGGCCAAAAATTTTAATGGATTCAAAAGGAAATAGGGAGTAAGTTCATCAGTGGCTATCAGCCCTAATAAAATGGCCACTGACTTTGGAGACTGATGATTTAAACCCAACAGAAAACAAGGCAGGTTTGGAAAGGGATGTTTTCAGGATGGTTTCCTGGTACTTACAGCTTCAGGACACAAATATCTAATCTTCAAACAGCCTTTGGTCGGACTTAGCATAGCATTTGTAAAAAATGTAAGTAAAAAAGTCACACTATCTGAAGTATATCATCAGGATAATGGCATACACCAGATCCTTTTACCCATGAAATATCTGTCAAAAGATGCCAAAAGTCAAGTAATTGCTCCCTACATAATCCTGTTCAGGCTGATTCATCTGTCCCATCTTCTGTACACACTGGGAATTAAGGCACAAACACCTATAAATAGATTTTGTTCCCACATAGACATCATATATTAAATGAGTGTAATACTAGTTGTCTCCTCCTTCTGAGACACTCACCCTGTGTGCCAAATGGTCAGAGTTAAATTCCACCAGAGTATGCAACTTTACCTTTTGTATTAAAACAATCTTGTGAGACTTCTTTTATTCTGTTAAAATAAAATATTTCACTAATGCTTCAAAGAAAGTTCTACTTTCCCTTTTGTTCCATTTGGCTTTCTGGGAGAGAAGAAAAAGTTTATTTCCTCTAGGCCATCTTTCTTCCCCTCTCCCCCAAGTTCTTCTGACACAGAGTTATGATCCATGGCAGCAGAACACCACAGCTGACAACATTTTTTCAAGCATTCTTACATATTTAGGACTCCCACTGTCTCAGATCACCATGGCACATTGTCCCCTTCAGGTTTGGAGTGTATCTGGCAGGCAGACACTGGGTATTTTGCAGGGATCCTCATTAGGGAGGAGGAATTTGCACTCAGGTACTCTCAGAATATTCTCAGTTTGCACTCAAGATGTCATTCAAGCAGTGATGAGTGAGGTGGAGGCAAACTTTACCCACGCTCAGGTGCCCCATGTCAGGGCACAGGACATTGTGCTCCCTTTTAATGTGTCTTTATGACAGGCTTGTGTAAATGTCTCCCTGTTGGTAAAGCAATCACACCTCCAGCTACCGTGGCTCAGTGAACACAAAACTCTGCGTAAGCCACCTAATTATATATGTCTCCAGAAAATCCTGCTGGCTTATCCAAACACAGGGAGACATCCAGTCACCCTCTGCAAATGCCTTCTTGTGACAGAAGTGGTTTCCAGTGGTGGCTGGAAGGAAGTTAAATAACCACTGCATTCCCTGGGTTCATGGTGTCCCGCGGTGTTCTTTTCATTCCTGCTGCTTTGTCATGGTTTCTGTGAGCTCTGCCTGCCTAAAAGTGCATGGGAATGCCATCAGCCAAACCTGGGGTGACTCTCACACAATAGGCAGGTGAAAAGAAGCGGAAAATCTTTCGACAAAGGAAATATTTCTTCAGGTGAACAGGCAGATTCACAAACACCTGCACGCATCAGATCATCTCTCACTCCAGCTTTCTCTCCTTCAAGGCTCTGAACAAGTCTGTATAAACAGAAATTCTGAAATCCCAAGAAATGGCAAGTATTTATTTGCTCCTTCTTGCCCCTCCAGGCGATTGTCCCATCACCCATAAAAATGCAAATTGTATTACAGAAAATGTGCTGCATTTCAGGTTCCTCAGCCACAAAACTCCCACCAAGGCTGTTCTGGGCCACCCACCCACCCTTAGAAGTGGTAAGTAATCTACTTAAACACAAGTATTCAAGAATTTTCAGCCTTGGAAAAGAGAAGAAACTGAAGCTGCTTGCTCCAACTTTTTTTTTTTTTTTTTAAAGAAAGTTGCTCTTTTTGGACAGAAATTTCTGAAGTTTTTAATCTTATTTCTTATTACCAGCTCCACATTTCATATATAGCTGCACCAACCTCCAAAGCTGAAATAGTGAGTAAGAAACCCAGTGCAGGTCAAATGCTAGGGAAAAGGTACTTTGAACCTGTCTGAAAAGTTTCCAACAGAAAAATCTGTCAGATTAATGCTGCTTGAACATGAACCATGAAGTTCTTTGATGAGTGTCAGTTTCTGTCACAGAACTGAAATGATTCAAAGAGCAATATGAGTATTTTTATTTTTCAAACTTTATCTTTTCACATATTCTTTTGCTGCATCTTGATTACCCTGTTTTCTTTTGGAATGCCATAATATGAGGGAAGCACTGTTTCAGTTTTGACAAAGCAAGACATTTTGATAATTTAAAAAAACAAGGCACAATTAAGTTGGAAAGCATATGCTTCCATAAAGCAGCAAGATTAAAAAGCCATATTAAAATTTCCCATGCGATAGAAATCACATTTTCTGTCATGCTGCCAGATACTGTTTTCCCTGTCAATCTTTTCCACCCATTTTAGATGTATTCTGGGACAAGAATTCTACTTTACATTTTCACGTTCACTTTTTTTCCTTCTCATTCCCTTTCCTCCTTGTAGTAACACGTACATGGCTGTACAATGAGGGAAGTGAAATGAGTAAAATGAGGGCTCAGATTATCTGCCTGGCCTGTGATGCCATTTGCCTTTTTCAGGGAATTTTCTGGTTGTTCAGTGCCCTCAAGTCAGTTCTTCTGGGTTCAACCAGAAGCATCCACATTGCCGAAAAATCTTTTTATTTCTGCCCAGTGGGATCACTGTGGTCATCTCCTTCACGTGTTGCTTCCTTACTTTCTACCATGTCCTTCTTTCTTTGCAGGAAGGAGAGCTTTGAGATCCAAAAGAATAATCTCATTAAAAGAATACTTGAAGATTGCTTCATTATTCATGGCCATGATTGTCCTGAGGGATTTGGATGGATATCCTTGCATCCAAGAGAGAGTGGAGGACTGCTCAGGAGCAGAGGTGAGGTGCCTTTCCCAGAATCCAAAACCACACATGAAGCTGGTGAAGAAAATGAAGAAAAGAGCCAGAATCCACTCCTTCTCCATGGACTATTCCTCACTGCCTTGCTGGTGACCTAGAATCTCCCCAATATTTGCTCTTCAGACCCTCTCAAATGAGACCTGAACACTGAAGCTGTTTGGTCAGGAGACATTTGAGGTTTTTCTAAGTCCACATTTGGGGTTTTTTAAAGCTGCTCTGAGATCAGGAAAGCCAGTGACAGCACAGGGACCAGGCAGAGCCCTAAAGCAAGTGCTTCTCTGTTTGATTTATGGAGCCCAGGCAGGCACCAGGCAAGCCAGAGGGAAGTCAGCAGCGTGGATTTGTCAGCCCCAGCCACTCCCCAGGGGTGTCCCTGAGGGCAGAGCAGGTGCTCCTGAGGTGGCACAAAGCCCTGGTACCCAGGGCAAGCTCTCCTGGCTGCCTTTGTGATGACTTTCCATCGCACCAGGCAGAATTTTTGGACAAAATTTCCATCTCCCCTCCCCAAACTGAGGACTGCAAACAGTCAGCAGCTCAGAATAACGCCAAGGGAACAACCAGCTGAATAACAAATGCATTATTCTCCTGACTTCACTTGGAAAAAAGCAGCCAAAAAGCATGAAGTGGGCAAGGATTTTGTTTCCTTTGCTTGCTCTGTGTGGAGACCAAGAACAGGAAGACAAGCTGGCAGCCCCTTGTGCTGGCTGGCACCCAAAATCAGATCCATTCCGTGCCATCCATCCTCAGCAAAGCCAAAGGAGTGCAGGACAGGTTTCTTCTGCAAACTCGCTCCTCTTTTTGCATCAACACGTGCATGACACGTATTTATCCTGGAAGAATGACTCACAGTGGGATTTCCCAGTGGTGTGACTGTTCCTGGACACGGCTCTGAGATAATGGGTGCAGACAGAAAAGGGCATGGGCACTGCCAGCTGTCTTGTCCTGGTTGCTGTGGCCTCAGAAATGCATCACTTGGTGACAATCAGCTCTTTTATCATGAGGTTTGGGGCTGGAGGCCAGATTTGTGCCCACGAAGCAGACAGGAAAGGTGGCACATGTCCCTGTTCAGCCACATCACAAGCTACAGAGGAGATGGGACTTCCACCTTGTCACCGCTTCACTGGGGTGACAGGTTAAGTCTGAAAGGTCTGTCACAGAGAGCTGCAAGCACAAATACACATAACTGGAACTTTGAAGGACAACATGGCCCGAAAAAGTAACTTCTGAATGATTAGGTGTTATCAAAATATTATAATGCATCCCAAGATATGATCATAAGCTTCATTAAGTACATGACACCACATATATGACTATATTCCTCAATTCTCCACCTGTTACATATTATATGTAAGAAGTAGGGGGGGAAAATAAGATTGGGCTATGTGTAAGGAGTGTAGGAATTTTACCCAGTTAGGAGGAAGAGCCAAAAAAGATCAAAAAGTTGATTACTTTCTAATCTTTAAAAATTTACTCCTCTGTCCTTACTCCCAAGTGAGGGCACCTTCTTGTTAAGTTTCTGGGTATGGTTGCTATTATGACATATTATTATATAATTTTTTATTATTATTAGAGCTCTATCACAATTAATTTGCCAATGACAATTCTGAGTCTTTTCCTGTTTCTTTGATAAACAGCATTATTTGTGAATCTGTGATCACACAAGTTCTTGTTCAATATGACCACTTGCAGTGATAAATTTATTCTCAGAAATTAAGCCCAGCAGCAACCAGTCCTCTGGTCTCTGAGAACCAGCTGGAAAGCAAAGGTGGTTTTTTTTCTGCCAGATTTCTACACTTTTAATGCAGCTGTCTTATGACCCAGCTGAAAGGAGGGACACTGAGAGCAGCCCCAAATTCTGTCTTATGGCACATACTTCCTTCTCACAGCTCCAAAGAAAAGCTCATGGCTCATTAGCCACTCGGTCAGGCACGCACACTTTTTGCCCTAGGCATCATGTTTCCAGCCTACCAGGACAAAACATGGCCTGCTCAAGACTGGCAGGCACCCCAGTGCCACAGCCTGGATTTTTTTCCCTGTGAAGGACAAGTGAGTGGTCAAGGAGCCCAGCTCGTACAAGAGTCTCCTTTCCCCCATCAGTGCTGACATCTGCCACTGCCTTTGACAAAATGCAAGGCCCAAATAAAAGACAGACAGCTCCTGTTTGCCACCAGGGCTTTTTTGAGCAGAATCCTCAAGCCAGGATGTGCGTTTGGTGTGCTGCAAGTTTTTGGCAATCTCTTGTTTTTCCTCAGTGGGCTCAGCACTTGTCTGTCTGTGCCCTGAGATCTCCTTTGGCAATGTCTGCTCCAAAATGCATTTGCTGAGCTGTGTCTTGCCTTGTATCTTCACTCTTCTCTGCCCAGAACCCCCAGTGGATCTGCTCCACCTTGCTGGAGCACTGTCACCAGTGTCACTGTCACCAAACCCCAGAGATTCCTTGATGGAATGTGTCTGGGAGTGGGATTTGCAGCAGCTTCCATCTGTCTGGGTGCACTGAGAGGGAGCCTCTCCAGCTGGGCTGTGCCTAGCAGGGGTGGGGGCAAGGCCACTCCTGAGCATGTGAGATTTGTGATTCAGGATCGTGCCCTTCCTGGAAGTGAGGCAGCTTGTCACGGTGTGAAAGCCAGCTGACAGCTCTGCCCAGGAGCCTACAGCTGAAGTGGAGCCATGTCCCACGAAGGATTTATTTCAGCATCCTCTCACTCCACCCATGTCACCACTTCTTGCCCTGAAGAGGTCAGCTATGCCCCAGAGTCTGCTTCTCCACTCCACTCATCTGCCTAGCTTGGAAAACTCTGTTTCCATCCTTTCTGCAGGATCTCTCCTGCACAACTTCTTGATTCTCCCAGCCTCTACAGAAAAGATTTCTTATTTTCCCTCATTACAAAGCCTCCTTCATGACACTGCCCAAAAAACCTCCCAGTAACCAGTCAGGGTATGCCCACTGCTGCTGCTCTCTGGAGAGGCACTCAGCTGAGAAGTGATGCTACCTAAGTGTGCCTCCCCCAAAGTGCCACCTGCTCAGCTGCAGAGGATGGTGACACTCACAAGAGCTCACCCAAACACTTGGATTCCAGCAGCTGGAATTCCAGGGAGCTGACATTTCACCCGGGGAAGGAAGGTGTCAGGCAGCTGTGGCAAAAAGGAAAACTCAAGGCTCGGAGTAACTCTACCAAAACAAGAAGGAAAGGGGAGAGCAGGGAAATGTTAGATTCCATTTTTGTACTTTTCAAACCGAGCGGGAGATTTCAGCTCCAGCCTTGCTTCTCAGGCAGCTTGGATGCTGCTGGCCCAAGCCACAAAATCTGTAAAATTTACAGTACCCTCTAGATCAGATAACACATATTTTGTAGGGATGATGCTGCACAGTTTGGCCGCAGCCAAGGACAGCCAGAGACTGTCTTGTGCAGTGTTTTAACCACAACACAGCCCTGATTTAAACCACTTTCCTGTTCCTTTCAACACCCTGACAAAGCTGGAAATCTATGGCAGTGCATACACTGTGCAGTGATTCTAATACAAAAAATTGTATACAGATACGACCGAGATGTTTCCAACCGATAAAGACAATAAGTGAGGATAAAAGCAAAAAGCAAAGAAAGTTCAATATGAAAGTGCATGTTTGAACTGGAGTGTTTGGACAGTCCTAGCCTGGCTTGGAGGGAGCAGGGCAAAGCCCTTCTCACTGCTTATCTGCAGAGCTATTCTTGGCTTCTCCATCTCAGGTTTTACTTTGAATATCTGCAATTATTTACCTACAGCATGTACCAGGTTTTTTTTTCCCCCTCTTGTTGAACAATGACTAATTGCCTCATGTGAAGGCAAATATTTAAGTAAGTGTGCAGGAAAGCTTTTCCCTTCCAGACAGATAGCAAGCAGCACTGTAAAAAGCCTGGTGCTCATATGTGGGGTTTCATGTGTTTTGCTTAATTTCTAAGCTCTGTGAGGTTTAAAAAGCATCAGAGTTCTCATGTCAAGGTTTTAAAACACAGCCTGAGGTGGCCTTTCAATATAAAATGCATGCAAACTTCTCTGTGAGTATACAGTTCATACAAAGCCTCAAAGCAGAAATTGAAATAAGAATAGATGTATGTAAAAAGAAAAACAGGAACTGACTAATCAGCAAAATTTCACAATTTTCTTCAGCACAGAGAAAGCATAAGACATTTGCAACACTTGCTGCTTAAATAAGCAGCTCAAAATTACCGTATAAAGTTATTTTAATTTTTTTTTTTAAGGGTGAAACTTTCCAAGTTACCTTGCCTTACACTTTAGTCTTTTGACAAACCAGTCACAGTACCTTTTCTCACCAGTACTGCCCAGGGTTTTGGGAAGAAAGAGACAAAAGCTCAGGATTAAATGATAATTTCATTGTACTTTGTACTGTAAAAATTTAGACAATCTTAAATGAAGAACAATCTTCCCACTATTTGTTGGCAATTCACTAAAATGTAGCTTATGTCTCAGAGTTTTTCCACATGACAGGCAATAGCATAAGATTTTTGTGATCTAATCTTTTATCCATGAAATGCAGGTGCAGACAGAGAATTCGTGTATGCCAAATGGTATCCTGAAAAATGTTGTCTTATAATAACAGAAATAAAATTACAAGGAAAAAAAAAAGTGATCTTACACTTAAATTGGCACGTGCAAAAGCACATAATGTTCAGATGGAAGTTTATTCAGATAATTTCCAAGTGCAAGCCTGGTCACCTGACTTCTGGGGAAGCAAGACTTGTACAATATGCTAAGCTCAACACCACTTTCTCAGTTTTTCCCCAAAGAGGATTCCAAAGAGTTTGCAAACTCATCAGCCTGAAATCTCCTATTTTACCACAGAAAAATTTATATTGGTCATCCAGGCACCGTTCCACCTCTTCCAGATGTTGCCTTTCGTTTTCATTTTGTGTTGCATTGTCTGAGATAAGTGACATCAGGATGGTAATATAAGCCTGCAGAACAGCATGTCCTGCTGTTGGCTGTAAGTGATGCAAAAAAAAGTCAAAACAAAACAGAAAAATACTCTCGTTTCAGCTGCGGATTTAATATCTGTCAGCACGTGGACTTTTTATTTGAAATTAGAAATAAACTTTTCTTTTTTCTTTTTTTTTTTTCACTTAACTTAAAGCATCTGGGTCTGCAAGGGAAACAAATAGTTATGGCCTTTTACATGTAGCACAGAACTTGGTTTTTCCAAAAGGTACATCAGCTTTTAACAGTCAGGACCTTGATCACATGGCTGAATATTTGGCCCAAAAGTTGATGTGCTTTCCTTTGAGGACTTTCCAGTGCTGTTCCTACAGAGACCTGAGCCTCAAAAACAAAATAAAAAGGTTCAAATAAAAAGTTTTAAATGCCTGCTAGCTTGGACAGCTTTCTCCTCACCCAGTTTTACACCCTCAGGGAATAAATACACATGTGCAGGATGACTTGCACTTCTTCCACTAATCCTGGAAATTATTGCTGCAATCACAGATACCCGAAATTATTTCTGCAAGCGGGAGACCACAAACATAAGTTGTGCTGCCCTTGTTGGCTCAGCACTGAAGGATCCTACCAAGATAAACCATATCTGCTGAACACGGGGCACGGTGGTCTGCAAAGCATCCAGGGCTGGAGGGAACATCTCACTTGCAGCTGCCTGTTCCCAGCCTGGTGTGATTTCACTTTAACAGCACACCCACAGGTCAGGGTCCTGCGTGCAGAAATATGGGAAAAAGCATAGCTGAGATAATCCAGTCCCAAGGCAACCCAAACAAATGATTATATACTAAATAAAAGATACCCTTTTACACGAGAAATCACTCTTTGCTTGCTACAGGTGGTCACAGCCTGACATTCCCAACGACAGAATTGGGGTTTATCCCTCAGGAAGACCCCAGAATGACCCCAGGTGAATTCAGTTTTCATGGGGCACCATGGTGCTGCTCATTCTTTCAGCCTGAATTCACCTTGATGCTATTTGAGCCCATCACAGAAGGTGTCTCCTAACACAGCTCGGTCTCCTTGTCAAGTCCAGGTATAAAATTATTCTTGCAGGATGTTGTGGTCTTTTACTTCACTCTCCTTGAAGTTAACAGCAATTTTGTTGCTGACTTCAGTAGATATCTGGCTAGAATTTGAAGAAATCCAAGGACTTGGGAGATGAAAACTACTCAGAAAAAAAAAAAAAATTCAAGCTTACCCAGACTGAATGTAATTTAAAATGCCCGCTCCAACACTGTGCTATGGTCATATTACAACAGTGTTGAAAATTATATCAGCTTTTTTAGGAAGTCAGGACCACAGCAGGAGCCTGGAGAAAGATTTTCCTTGCTCCTCCAGTGCTGACCCTTCTCTTTGCCACTGCAGGCCACACCCGATAAGACCCAGACCAATAAGACCCAGACCACAGTCTGTGCTCAACATAAATCTAGAAAAACAACCTGAAAAGTCTGGAGGAGGGTTGAGGTGGAAAACTGCTACCATGGAGCATTCAGGACCCAAAGGATTTGCCTGAAAATAAAACTACAGCAGCAGCTGAAACCCTTGCCAAATGCAAATGCATCCTGGCTGTCCCCTCCACCTTTGTCCAGGTAAGATTGCCCTGCTGGTCCCTTCTCCATTCAGATTTGCCTCTGAAGATTATCTTTACTCTTCAGCGATCTATTCACTTTTTACTATCTTTTTTTTTACTCCTTAATGATCTTCTGTCTGTGGCAAGCAGCATCATGAATGCAACAAATCTCTTCCCTCTGCCCAGCCTCTCTCAGGAAGATCGTGGAATACGTGTCATCTGCCAAGTCCCTGCTTGGAAAACTTCAACCAAATATAGAAAGTCTGGACAAAAAATGGACAGTTTTATTTTTTTTCCCTTTCTCTCCTGCCTGGTTTTAAGTCTGTCTGCAGCTGCTGGAGATGCAGGGAGCCTTGAAAGAGTGGCCACTTTTATTTTTTGACTAGATTGCAAGCCAGGCTCACCACAAAGCCATTTTTTATGGTTTTACAAAAAGCATGTGGCAAACCTTGGAAAAGCTGCTTAGTCATCCTGTTAGTGACCACTGTCTTCTGGAGATTTTTCCCTCTTCTCTCTCCCATACTCCTTACAGAGATTTTCTTGCCACTTCCCAGAGCAGAGGCACACTCTCATCAGCTACACAGCATGTTTAGGAAATGTTTCCCTGCTGGTTCTAAAGAATTTTTTTCACAGAGCAGTGTGTCCCAGAGGTGAGATTTAAAACACACTTTTACAGGAAAATTGCAGTTTAACCATGAAAACAACTGAGAGCTAATAGAGCCATCCCCAGGAACAATTACCTTTATGGATGCATCAAAATTTCAGCTGTAGAACTGGACAACTAACTGGGAAAAAAAAGTTTCAATAAACAAATTAAAGAGAGAAAGTTCTCCAAGTGCTTGAGGAAGCAGGAAAAATTATTAAAATGAATTTTTAAAAATATAGGTATTCCAATTGCTTCCCTACTTTCATCTTTTCCAACGCTTGAGGGTAACAGTGACAGAGGCAATCAGGGGAAGAAACAACCAAGTTCTAACTGAACTAAAGAATAGGAAGTTGGGGTGAGTAAATGAAAACTTTATGTTGTTCATGAAGAACATAATTTTTCAAGGCTGTGCAAGAAATGTTGGGAGCTTCACCCTTGATCTTCCTGTGCTAAGGGAAGCAACCCATGTTTCAGACACTGCTCTGCACCAATAGGACACTGAAAATGCTCCACCAAAAATACAAATCAGAGAATCTGGATTTGAAAACGTAGCTTCTGAGGGACAGAGTTTTCCAGTCACACTCCAGGAACCATTTCTGCCAGGCTGGGAAGAGAGCAGGAGGATGAAGGCACCTGGAGATTTGTTGGCCACCAGTGAAAATGCCAAGAGGGACACGTTTTTTGGGGAAGTCACCTCATTCTGGGGTAGATACTCTGTTTGGGAACTCTCTTCAGTTGCTCTGAGAAGCATTTCCAGCTCACTTCCCCCAGATTATAATTTTTATCCATCAGGAAAAGAGAGGGAGCAGGTGGAAGAAGATGCATTATCAAAGTAGATGTGGTAGGAGAAGCAGCCTGTGCAGGAGGATATTTCATTTTGTCCCCCCAGTTCTCTGGAATACCATTTGTCTGCTGGTATTTACCTCAGGAACATCACAAATATCAGTTAAATTGTATTTATTATTCAGAGCTTGGCACAGTATCTAGCAGTTGTTTTTACATTTCACTAAAGAGATAGATAAAGGGCTGCAAAATGTGTATATTTTGAAAGTTAGTTTTCCACAAAGTGTCCACAACCAGACAGAAACATGGCCCCATTTAGCACTGGTGTTTTGAAAGAAAGTTACTACTTTCAGCCATAGCAAACCATATCACAGTCTTCTTTTTAATGAGTGAAAATAGAAAAGAAAACGTTTTTATTGATTCATCTGAATAGTATTTTTCCATGACCAAAAAGAAAAAAAAAAGGTATTTGTGTCTTTGGGACATTTTGTTTTTAAGAGGCTCAGATGAGTTACTGAAACACAAAACTACACTGGATTCCACCATCTCTAATTACCCATAAAAACTTATTTGTTCTGAACATAAAGGTCTAAAATTTTCCCTAGAGAACCTACAAACACTGGACTTGATTTTAGCCTTAGATACACACAGCCTTGAGAGTCTATACTTATGAGTAACATTCTGGTAATTTTGGTCAGACTGCTCAAAGGCCCATCAAAGGCAGCAAAGGTCATTTTTTTCAGAGTTCAGATTAGAAATCACCAATACCCAGCCTAGCAGAAAAATAAAGGGGACAAAGAAATGTTAAGGTTAGCTATATCACAATGGATGTGTCCATCAGAACAGAAGCCAAACCAGAGGTAAATGTTTAAAAAAACCGTATATTTTTGTCCTGGTTGCAGAGACTTGGCATCAACCAGAGTATGCAGTGTTATGTGTTATTGGATACCAAAACTCCAATTATAAACACTCTGTCAATATCTCCCTTCTTTAATCTCAGCAAGCTGATGGCTGGTAGCAATTATACAGGATGATTTATTTAAAGTGCTGTAGTAGGCCTGAGCTAATCCACGAGCTCCATTTCCTTGCCCAAGCCATGTGGAACTCGTCCTTCAGCCGCACATTACAAGACCACAACTCATTTATCTTTCCATTTTCCAAGGAAATCTGACAGAGGGAGACACAAGTGTTTTTCCTGGTTTTTCCTGCAGAAGCAGCCAGCTCAGATGCAAGGATGGGAGGGAAGTTTGAGGAAGATAACAGAGCACTTCCTATTATGGATCCACACAAGGTCACAGAGGGGGTTTATTTGTATTTCCCCATGAAATCTCAGCCCTGTCTCAGGCCAGGCTTAGAAGTGGTGAAGGCAGCACAGAATGACACAAAATGCTGTCCATTTTACCTTTAATTAAAGGCAGAATTCCTCAGAGAGGGAGTGCAGGGGTGCATTTAGTGAGGCCAGGCCTCATCAGAACAGCCAGGGGCACACTGGGGTGACCAAAACCCGCTGCCTTTGAGGAGTTTCACTTTGCAAAAGCTGCTGCAGAGCCTCCGAGGCAGGAATCCAGGCTCACACCCTCCTCCCTCCAGATGCTTGGAGCAGCTCAGCTGCAGCACAGCCTGCAGGAGCCCGGCTCCAGAGCTGTGGAGGGAGCAGATCCCTCTGTGCTGGGTGGGGTCCTTGGTTCCAAGCCATCTCCTCGGCATCTCCCAGCTCTCCCAGCACCTGTCTCAGCAAAGGAGAGGTGCCAAGCTCACAGCCAGAGCAATGTACAGGCTCCCTGGCAAGGTCTCAGCAGTGGGAGCAGGGCTCTGCAGGGCCTGTGGTAACCCAGCCTTTCCCAGTGGGATCTGTCTCAGCCTTCCTCAGCATTCTCCCAGGCTCCAGGAAAGCTGCACTGACTGGAAAAACCTCTTCTCTTCTCTTCTCTTCTCTTCTCTTCTCTTCTCTTCTCTTCTCTTCTCTTCTCTTCTCTTCTCTTCTCTTCTCTTCTCTTCTCTTCTCTTCTCTTCTCTTCTCTTCTCTTCTCTTCTCTTCTCTTCTCTTCTCTTCTCTTCTCTTCTCTTCTCTTCTCTTCTCTTCTCTTCTCTTCTCTTCTCTTCTCTTCTCTTCTCTCCTCTCCTCTTCTCTCCTCTCCTCTCCTCTCCTCTCCTCTCCTCTCCTCTCCTCTCCTCTCCTCTCCTCTCCTCTCCTCTCCTCTCCTCTCCTCTCCTCTCCTCTCCTCTCCTCTCCTCTCCTCTCCTCTCCTCTCCTCTCCTCTCCTCTCCTCTCCTCTCCTCTCCTCTCCTCTCCTCTCCTCTCCTCTCCTCTCCTCTCCTCTCCTCTCCTCTCCTCTCCTCTCCTCTCCTCTCCTCTCCTCTCCTCTCCTCTCCTCTCCTCTCCTCTCCTCTCCTCTCCTCTCCTCTCCTCTCCTCTCCTCTCCTCTCCTCTCCTCTCCTCTCCTCTCCTCTCCTCTCCTCTCCTCTCCTCTCCTCTCCTCTCCTCTCCTCTCCTCTCCTCTCCTCTCCGTGATTAACAAATCCAAAGGCACAAGCTGGCACTCAGGATAAATGTTGGGATGAAGATCTCTGACAATTTAGTTCATGGGGAAGCCAGGCTTTTTTGGAGGACGTGGGATAAATAAAGATGTTCTGGATGAACTTTTCCCACCCTCATCCCAACATTATTCTTCCCTCATTCCAGCCCCATTTGCAAAGCCTTTTATATTCACGAACCCATGATAAAAAGTGCAAAGAACTTACTGAGAAAATAGGAATCCATGGAAATATCTCTGCCTGATCCAGAGACTCGGGGCACTGTCACTTGTCCAGCTCTGTGTTGATAGCACTTCCCCCTACTTCACTGTCCTTAGATTGCTGAAATAAATTAACTCCCAAAGCCTGGCACCTTCCCAAAGATCCAAGAAAACAGAAATAAATGGAAAAAAATAGAAAAATGAATGAAAGAAAAAAACTATCTTGTTGCTGGAAAATCTGACTTTAATATTTTCCTCTTTTCAAGAAACTTTTCCTGATTTTACCTACCTTCAGACATCTTTTTTTCTTGCAGCTGGATTGGGTGAAGTGTTGTCTTCCATCCGTGTTAATTTGCGGGGTTTTGTCTTTTAATTCTATTTCGGTGTTTTTCACCTGCACCTCACAGTGAACATTTTTCTTCTCTTTGCATCTCTTTTTTAGCATTGAAATCTTTACAATGCTGCTAAGCAGCAGAACTGAGATCAGCACAGGTGGGCTGATGCTCAAAATTTCCTTTCTTATCACCTGTGATGGGTCCATCAGAGGTGCTGTAACAAATCTTTCCTGCACTCCTTAGAGTTCAACTGAATATCAAAATCAAAATATTGGGTTTTGCTCTGACTGCATCAAGTGCTCAGTTATATCTGTTTGACATCTGACTTTTCCTAAGCTTGTTTTATTTGACAGTAGAGAAATGCATCATCATCAAAACCCTCCTTAAAAAACATAGCTGCACTTTAAGGGGAGAAAGTATTCCTCAACAAGACAACACTTGAGAAGTGTTTAAAGTTAAGCACATGTCCGTGAAACCAGAGCTTTCATTTCAGAGGCGTTTGGATATTTATGTGGGGGGAGTGTAAAGAAGCACAGACATGCTGAAAAACACCTAGTCTTTCCCATTTGCAGATGCTCAGGATCTGTCACCCTGATAAAAAGCTCCCTTTTTTCAAACCTTTACCTTCAAGGTGCCTCTGGAGCTTAAATCTATTCCACAAGAGTATTGGGGAAAAAAACGAATGCAACATCTTACTCTTATTCATCTTCTTTAAAATTATTAGTGCCCTGTTGAGAGTGAAGATTCCCTTCATAGACACTGCTCTCTATTAAAGGGAAAAACTGGTTTTTACAATTAATCTGTTGATTATTTCTTTGCTTTGACTCCTGTCTGGGGCAAAACCAATAACCTGGAGGGACATATCTGTCTGTAATTACCCCATGCAATACTCAGACATAATGGCACTAAAACTCAATGTGTCACTGGAAACCTCACCCATGGGTGGTTTAGTCCAACAGATAATAAAGAGAGACAGAATGCCTGAACTCTGATTACACCCAGTGTTTCCAGCTGAGAGGAGGCAGTGACAGGTGCTCAATAATTATATTGAGCTAGCTGGAAATCCCATCTCCAGCTCCTGTGAGTTCTTCAGGCAAGTCCCAAAGAATAACTGATACAGCATCCCCCTATCTGAGTCAGTCTAATTGCACTGACAGCAGTGGATTGATGTCTGCAAAAAATGCTGAGCTGTCCAGTTCAAAACTTTCTGGGAAGTGAACAAGAATCCCTTCCAAGAAAGAAATTAGGCTGTCTGATTCTATATTAAAAACACTTTATTTTCCTCTTTGCCATATCACTTAAGCCATGTTCCTGAAAGAAGTCAGATCCACTAATGCAAGCCTAGCAACTCAATTTTTTAGCATTTTTTCACCTCATAGGCTCACAGAGGGGTTTGGGTTGGAAGGGATCCTAAAGATCACCTTGCTCCAACTCCCTAATGTGGGCAGGGGCAATTTCCACTACCCCAGGCTGCTCAGAGCTCCAACCTGGCCTTGGACACTTCCAGGGATGGGGCAGCCACAACTTCTCTGGGCACCCTGTGCCAGGGCCTCACCACCTTCACAGGGAGGAATTTCTTCCCAAAATCTAACCTAAACCTACTGTCTTTTAGTACAGAGCCATTCCTTCTTTTCCTGTCAGGACCTGTCCTTGTAAAAAGGGCAATTCTCTCAGCCTGTGATGTGTTCATCTTCACCCTTCTCTTCCTAATAATATTTGTATTGTTTACTGACACACAGATACTTCAGCTCTGTTTCAGAGTGTTTCTATCTCTCCATTCTGGATGATTCTCCAGATATTATGAAAAAAAATTGCAATTTTCTTTCTTTCTTTCTATTTTTTTTTCCTTCCCATCTTGCATTTAACTATTACAGGATGACAAAAAACTAAAGGAATTTAAAAGTTCTGATGTCAACCTGAAAGTCTCTTAGCCTCACTTGGGTGGAACATGGCCCTTCTGACTCACTGGAGAAACATCCAGAACATTCACAACAGGCCTGCAAAATGTCAGGGAAAGTCACTCTGGTGATAGCAGCAGGAGTTGACTTCCAAGGGAAGGATGAGGACAGAACCACACCTTTTGAGACAGTGTGCAAAAAACCACAGATCAATTTCTATTTCATTTTCTGAATCTCAGAACAGTTTGGAGAGATTTGGTCAATTTCATGCACCTCTGCCATTTTTTTTTTTTTTTTAATTTATTTAATCCTCTCTGCTCCAATGGAAAACACAATTCTGGTGCTTGAGGCAGATGGATGCCAGAGGCTGGATGTGGTGTAGCCATTTACACCCCTCTTTGAGGTTATGGATAGATTGTTAAAATCATATCTTTCACCCCAAATTTTTTCTTCTCAAGAGCAAAACTGAGATTGTCCTTTCTCAGAACTCCTTTGCCAGCAAACACCACAGGGAACACTCAGATGCACCAACAAATTTTGCCTTTGTTGACAGAAGTTCTGGCAGGGTTTTTCTGCCATTGTTTAATTCCCAGATTCAGGCATCAGATGAAAAAATATGCACACAGTATAAGGTATTTAGTTAGTGAAAATAATAATTTTTTTAGTGAAAAGAATAATTGCTGAGACTCCAATCCCTCCATTGCTCTTCCAAAGGCAAAAACTGCCCTGTGCTGGAGTGCATTATGAGCAGGAGTTTTCCTTCTTCATTCATTTTAGCAGCATAAAAAGGGCCCTGTGGGGGCAGAAAGTACCTTTTTCTTCCTAATGTAAAGGCATTTGGAGATAAAAATTACTGTAGGGTATGTGCAAAGAGTGTTGTCCCCACTCTGTAATAACTCCAGGCTCTGTAGGAGCAGGCTGGTGTCTTATTTCTCTGTTGCAGGAGCATATTCATATGCCTCTGAGTTGGACTTTTTTTTTTTTTTTTAGTGTTTTTATAGTGTTCGTGCCATTTTTAAGGCATTTTCCTTTCCTTATGTCCAGTTCTCCCAGGTGGGGGCTGGTTCCTGGTGTGAAAACATCTCGCTGTGAGCAAATCCCAGATCTCTTCTGGCTCAGTACCTGCAGCTGCTCCTTCCATCACTGCCTGCTCCACAGCCAGCTCGTGGCTATAGTGTGCCTTTATCCTGTCACAGCAGCTGGTTTTATTTGGGATTATTTTGCAGAAATGCTGTTTAATCCATGTGAGTGGATGTTTAGTTCAGGCCATGGCAACTCCTGCTGGTTCAGGAAGAGATTGCGGTAAAAAAAACATTCTTATAAACAGGACTCTGAAACAAGAACTTCACCTACTTATTTTTATTGGGGTTTTACTCATTTTTTAAAATTTCCTCTCAAAATAAATACCTCACCCTATCTCTTGCCACTGGTCTCCAGAATCTGGTGCATTCACAAATCCAACAGAGATTATTTTTACCCACATAATGACAGAATAAATTACACTATTGCTTTGTCAAGTGAACCTACAGCTTGACCCCACAGGTGTGAGGAGCAATGAAAACACACCTCTTCAACTAAAAGAGCAAGATTGAAAAGTTGAAGTCAATTCTCATCATGCAGAAAAGCAAAATTCATGGGTGAAAACGTATGGATTGCCCAAGAAACATGCAGGGAGATGAACTTCCATAGTTAGAGCTTCATGTTCTCACCCTACTGCCCCACTAATCAAATTAACAGCCTATGATTTATGCAGATTTATGCACAGAAGTCTGCTGTAACTTCCTGCCATAACCTGGCAGGGAACAAAAACCATTCCAGGCCCAAGCTGATGTCCTCAGCTCACCCCAGCCTGCTCCTCCAATGTAGAGTTTGTAGCAGCATAATCAGCTCCCATGAAGGAGGAGATTAAGCATGCAAAGGCTTGTCTTGATTGCTAAAAAAAGTGCTTTAAAAAAAATTTAAAAAAAATTATTAAAAAAAATTTAAAAAAAAAGAAGAAGGAGAAGAAGAAAAGGAAGAAAAAGCTAAAATCTGATTAAAATTTGGTCAGATCATACCATTCCAATCCCCCTGCCATAGGAAAAAAACACCTTTCTCTAGACCAGGTTGTTCAGAGCCCCATCCTGGGAGATTTCCAGGGATGGGGAATTCACTGGGAATCTGACAACGACCTGTGCCTCATGAGCCTCACAGTAAAGAAATTTTCCCTGGTATTTAATCTAAACCCACTCTCTTTCAGCTTCCTAAGGATTCCACTGTCTCCTAAAAATTCAGCTCTCCTAAGCAAAGAGTTTGTGCCAAAGTCTTCAGGATTCAGTGACATTTGAGGAAAGTCATTAAAGTTATTCAGAAAAAATAAGGACCTGCCCTTGCCAGAGGACAACATTAGAGTCACAGTCAAGCAAGAATGAGAATTTAGCTCAGAAAGCCTCTTGTTTTCCTTCAGTGAATAGATTTACCAAAACAAACACTGGGAGTATACTTGCTGTGCTGGTAAATGTCACTACCTGGTTTAAATTATTAGTGGTAATCCAACCAGTATTGCCATGCCTGACAGATGTCTCAAATCCACTCAGTTTAGCAGGCCTGAAATGTCACTGCTGATTTCACAACAGCCTTGTCCCACCCTGAACCTGGGCAGACAGACAAAAGCTTGAGTCCTGAGCCAAGGACAATATGAGAGGAAAGAAATTATTAGGCAGCATGACCAAAAAATTTCATCTTAACGGCATAAAAAGCACTGTTTATTTCATAAATATTTGTAAGGTAAGGAAGGAGTCACCCATAAAAACCCTTCAATGCCAGGAAAATGCTGAACTGCATTTGAAATCAGGGCATCATCTTGAACTGATAAGGTGAAATTTCCCTGGAATATTTTGAACCTGAGCTCCCTCTCATGACTTTACTGGCAATAAAAACACTTAGGTTTAGAGTTATGCCAGTGTGAAAATTACATGAAAGAGAATGCAATAAAAAAGGGAAAAAATTATTTCCTGATAGGCCACCCAGTCCATTCCTGAATCTATTTTAGCCACAAGAATAAAACAAGTTTATGTTATGGTGCCTTCTCACATTGTAGAAAGTCTAAGCAAAAGTTTTTATTGCTGTCTTGGTCTGGCAGCTTAAAATCTTTATAGGGAAAATTACAATTAAAAAAAAAAAAAACAAAAAACAAAAAACAAAACCAAACAAACAAACAAAAAAAAGACCCTGTGTTCAAACAGAGAAAACAAATACTTATTACATATTTCATCTGGTGTTTGGCACTTGGGCAGATCATCAGCCTGGGTCATTAATTGTGGAATTCACCATACAGTCAGAATTTTGACAACACAAAAAAATGGTAACACTAAAGGAAAAGGAAAGAACCAAGGGAAATAAAATAAATTTTTAAAAAAAGAAGAAAAAATTTAAAAATAAAAAGAAACTTCCTGAAAATATGCAGCCCCAAGATCTTTCTTGTGACGCATAGTTCAGATCTGTGTGTTTTGACCAAGGTTTGCTCTGTGTGGACAATAAATTATTTTCATCAGGTTGCAGTTTCTAAGGAGACATCAACTGCTCTGCAGATCCCAAACACAGAAATAAAAACCAGCTCTGTCACCAGCTCCTGGTGGGATCCCTGGCAGGAGATCCCAAGGATCCCTGCATGCCTGGAAAATTATCTGAGCACCAAAACACTCCAAGCAGGCAGCACAGGCATTGCACAGCAGCAAAAAATAAAAAACTTTTACAGAGACCTGCAGTTCCAAGAAATTAAACCGTTTAAGGCCACAGCAGAAACCTGTAAATGCATCAGGAATCAATCAAAGGTGGGTGTGAAGGACATTAAGTAAGCAAAATCTATAAATAAAAAACCCAGAACCTTGGGTAGCATAAGGAATTAGGCAGGTTTGGGGCGCTGAGAGACCTCAGAAACCTCTAGCATGCTTATTTTTGTTTTAAAAGAGGAAATGGAATGGTCAGAGCTTCCTTTTCTGGGCTCTGCTAAGGGCAGAGAGCAAGGAAGTGACAGTGCTTGGTGTTTTCTTTGGGTATTTGTCCTGACAGTCCCCTTCTGAAAGGCCTTGCTGGGATTCCCAGTTCTTTGGCAGGCAAGAGAGGGAGGAGGGAAAGGGCCAATCTTTGCAAATATTTTCTATTACTTTTTCCTTTCACCACTAAATCTTCCACATTTTGAATTAATTCAATTTCTTTGGCATCCTGGTCAAAACCCACTGTGTTTCAAGGAAAATTCATATCAAACCCATGCCAAAATTGTACATTTCAGTGTTTTTGGTACAAATTAGACTAGACTGAGTTGGCCCAACAGATTACCAATAAAAAGAAACTTAAAACATTATGCACTTACAGATTTGCAGTCCACAGGGAATTAAAACCAGATGATTTTCATGTGTGTTTTCTGACTTATTTCAGTAGAAATGGTTTAAAGAAGAATTTAATTTACACTATGAATTGGAAACACATCTTCAAATGCACATTAGTGTGTCAGTATAGGGAAATTCTTTTAATTCATGCTTCCTTTGTGGGGATGTTCAGAAGTTGCTCCTAAAGAAAAACATTGATCTGAGGAGTTTTCTCCCTTAATACAACCTTGAATAAAGTTGAAGGGATATGTTCTGCCCACTTCTTACACTTTTTAACACACATTTCTCTAGGTAAAAGGGCTCAGCCCTGGACTCTCAGGGGCAGAGTGCAATTGGCCTCAAACTTTCCTCCAGCTCAGCCCACCTCCAACACAAATGATAATTTAAATTGATTATTAAAATTGAAATAATTTAAATTGATTATTAAGGTTTAAATTGATTGTCAATCAATTTAAATTGATAATTGATATTTAAAATAATAATAAATTTAAATTTATTATTTAAACGATAAATTAAATTGGTTTTAATTGTAATTTAACCCCTGCATTCACTGCACAGGGAATCAGACATCCTGAAAAAGACCAGAGGGTTTTTTCCCTCAGCTGAAAGGCTTTGTCTCAAGGCAGACATCCAAGCTGCTCAGTGGCAGCAAGGTGGCCAAGAAAGTGGCCTTACAAAATGAAGGTTAGGCCATTCCCACCCAGCCAACCCCACTCATACAAATATTTTTTTGCTCCTTTCTACTCCCTCATTCCTTTATTTGTACTGCAAATTTATCTCTCAGACTTATAAAGACTCTTAAAATCCCCCCTATATCCTGGCATGTTTTGTTGCCTGGAAAAGTTCTGCTTTTCTGACAGTTTAAATTACACAAATTATTTAGTTGGTGGAGGGCACAAAGATGAAGTTGTTGGTGCTTCTTATTTCCCCATCTCCTTCTCCCCCTGGGTTTTTCCAGCATGTCACTTGTATCTATCTCTACAGCCACACATCCACATTTTGGTACCTCAGCTGCTCTGTGCAGCACCCCTTTTATTGAGCTGCTCCTCTGCTCCCACTGCTAAATTCCAGCTGGCATTCTCTGAGCTTTTCCCATCTTCTTCTCGTGCAACAAAAAGCCTGCAAAGCCTTCAGGACAGAATTTATGGCCCAGGAGGAAATCTCTGTTTAATTCCCCATGGGTAATGCCACTTCTCTCTTGAATTCCACCCTGCAGAAGAAAAGCAACACAGAGCTGCTCCATCCCCTCAGGAGTTCTGCTGCTCCTCTTGCCCTGGCAAAACACCCCAGGAGAACAAATCAGAATATTCTGCACAGCCACTCTGCATCTCCCCCAAAAAAAAAAAAAAAAAAAAAAAAAAAAAAAAAAAAAAAAAAAAAACCAAAACACAAAAAAAACCCCACACAAATTAAAAAAAAAAAAAAAAAAAAAAAAAAAAAAAAAAACACCACCCCCCCAAAAAAAAAACCAACAAAAAAACCTCAAAACCCAAAAACCAACAGATGGATTGTTCATCTCCACAAAAAAAAAAAAAATATATATATATTCAGCAACATCCAGTGAGGAAGCAGCAGGTTTGGGCACTGCTTCTGTGCACTGCTGCCCATCCCAGGGGATCAAGAGGTGCTTTGTCACAGAGATGGAGCCATGGTGTGTCAGTGCCTTGATCCCACCCTGCCTGTGGTGACCTCACCCACAGCAAGCACAGGAACACCACATTTTGGACAGATAAAAACCAGTACAGGGAGTAGAGGCCTTGCTGTGCCCCAGCTGGCTGTGAAAGGAGGCATAACAAGTGATTAGGGATAAAGCCTGCAGAATAAAAGATAATATCTCACCTGGCCTAGAGCTTGCTGGTACAAAGTCATCCTGCCAAAGCAGTTTGTTCCACCTCAATCCAGAAGAGTGAGCTTATACAAAAGAGCAAGAAGGTTGTGTCTTCTGGGATCACACTATTTCTAACAGTGCTCTTGGAAGCCCAAAGCCAAATTTATGGTGTAGCTATGCCACAACCTTGCTGAAAATAAACATTTTTTCATACAGGGCTTCAGGCTCAGATATAATTTTTGCCTCCATCCATTAAATATATGATACAATAACAAATGCAACAAGTCCCTCAGAGCCTTAAACAGCCATGTGGACATTTGTAAATGGCAAGAGATTTTTTTGGCATTGGCTAAGCTGTGAAATTGTTGGTGTAAATGATACCAGCAACACAATAAAAAAAAAAAAAGAGTTACAAAGCAAGGTATTGTGGTTGAGAAAGTCATTACCCTCAGCCTGTAATCTGCCATTGCAAACAATTCTACATCCACCAGTGCCTTCAAATCAGAGTGGTGGGTTGTCTGTCAAAAATACATGCACAATTTGAGTTGCTCAGCCCTGCTCAGTTACAAGCTGCAGTGCTGAACTGCAGGAAATTTTGCAGCCTGTCTTTATGCAGTTGTGATGGCCCCTCTTGGGCTTAAATCTCTGTGAATGTTTGAAACACTCAGAAAGGTAATGTTGCAATAATAGCAATAGTAATAGTAATAGAAATAATAATTTTTAAAAGAGTTCTGCATAACCCTTTACAGAAGGAAATCTAAAACATCACAAAGGCATCATTGCATTGAGAGATTCCCAATTATAAAGGCTTCAGCAGGCCACAGTGGTGACAGAAGTTTGGCCCACAAGGAAAATGAGATGTTAAAAAAAAATGTTGCTACAATTGCTGAAATGACATTTTTGGACTAGTCAGTTCTATGTACATAAAACCTGTTGCTCCTGGTTACAGAAAAGCAAACATCCTCCAAAGACTGCAAGTGCAATTTGGGTGGGATTCTTTAAAACTGCTTAAGGTACTCTGCAAACCAATTTGCACTGACTTCCAGGTGTGTGGAATTTCCACACTCTTGTCCCACCCTCCATTCTCAGACTGCAATTTGCCATCTCAAAGAGCAGAGGCTTCAGCACAGCACTGAAACTAATTTTTAAGGAGGATTTCAATACAGGAAAGTTAGGCAGCTTGTACATTTTGGAAATGGCAATAAGGCAAGATTCATCTACTGAATATCTCCAGTACCACCACCAACAAAAAGAACACAGTGGCAGGTTTAGTGAGCTTAAACTGGTGCTGTTTCACAAAAAATTTTGGCTTATTGTTCAGTAATGTGATTTTCAACCTGACTTGTAACACTGCCAGGTAACCACAGGGATGCAAATATTCAGTTCATAACACCCCCAAGAAATTTTGCTTATCAAATGGCAAGGTGAAGTTATACTCAGAATAAGGGGTTTCTGCACAGATTGTACAAATGGCATTTCAGCAACACTTTGAGCACCATTACTTCTGAGATTATGTGACAAGGACATATTATACTTTCTGTATATATGGCAGAAAGGTTGCTGAACCAAAAGGCATTTAATGACAAATTTTAATGGGCAAACAAACAGACAAAGGGAGCCAGGATGATAAATATGCATTGAAAACCAACTTCTCAGTGCAAAAGTCAATGTTTGGAAGCCGCAGGAGCAGATAAAATCATGTGCAAGCTAAAGCTACATATGACATTGAAATTCTGGAAGCAAAACCCTCTGAAAACAATGAGAAAATATTTTTAAAATAAACAGAAATTGCAGGGAAATTTTTCAACCTCATCTCCTCACCTTATTTAAGAGGAAGTCCATAAAATTGGCAGCTAGAGTCTGTAACCACCAGGCTGCACTGAGAAGAGGAAAGGCTTTGGCATCCCTCACAAAAAGGATGTTCCCTGATGCTATTTGATGTTAGAGCTAAAAGGAAGTAAGCAGTGGAATCTCTCTGGCTTTCACAGGAATTTTTTACTTTCACATAGATTGAAATAATCCTGTATTTTAGAGCTTTTCTATGGGTGACCATCTTCCCAAAAGAAGAAAATATTTGACACACGCAAGAATGGTATAATGAAAAGTTCAGGTGGTCCCACCTGCCACGTTTTTTTAATGGGAAAAAGAAAAGCAATAATAAATCAACAGTATAAATAAACAAAATAACCACCTTTCCATGTTCTTCTTACATTTTAAATTGATGAAACTAAAAACTCTTCATCTTTGATTACATATTTCGTATTTTTAGCAGATTTATATACTTTTTCAAACTCCAAACTTCTTTCAAAACACTTCAAACTGTTTTTCAGCTAGTTTAATTAATTTTTCATTTCCCTGTGATTCTACTAAGGAAGACAGAAAGAATAGAGAGGTGTGGAAAAAAAGTAAAAGTTACCTATTTCTTTCTGAAAGAAAGCCACAGAAAATTTCAGTGATCTGCTGATTAAAAAACCCCACCATGTACCACTGTTAAAAGAAAAATACGTTTTCTGTGCAATGTGCCTTCTGAATGCTATTTCAGGATTGTAAAACACTGGCTCTTCCCCAGAATTTATGTCTGTCTCTCTCAGGAGTGTGAGCTGGGGGTGGTCAGAGAGTGGAATTTGGCAGAATTTGGTCAAAGGAAGGTAAGGATGCTTGGGCTAGGCTGCTCCCAGAGCTGCTCAGGCTCACCAAAGGTTTCAGACATCACAGGAAGGGCTGCAGGTAGAAAATTGCTGTTTTAACAATTGATTGATGCTATCAAGGCAAGGAAACAGGTTGTTCCCTCCTGGTAACATCACGCTTGGCAGCCTCTGGAGCACTGACCAAGATCTCCTGAGCACACACCTGTGCCAGCCCAGCAACTCATGGCCCTCCAAAAAAAACCTCCTTACCCCAGCTGTTGTTTTGGGGTTTTTTTGAGTTTTTTTTAAACTTTTTGATGTTTCCAATCTTGTAACGAACTTTCTCACACACTTTATGTAAATAACTTACTGTTTTGCATTCTTTTATGGAGGAGGAATTATTTTATGGGCCATTGGTTTGTCCAGTATCACTGGAGAGGTGTCGCTGTCACCCTCCAATCCATTGTCACTTTTGGAAACCTATAAATGTTAGAGCCAGAATTAAAATTCTCTCTTTTTCACCTTAAAAAATCCAGTGTCCGCGTCTCTCTATTTCATGTCCTAGAGTGGCACACAGCCTCCCTGAGGTTTTGCTGTAGGTTTTGTTTTTTATGGGAGGAAAACAAGCAGAAGCACAGGGAGTGGAAGGGGCTCCAAAGCTGTGGAAGCAGATCAGGGCAGGGTTTGTGCTCTGCCTCATCCAAAGACCTCGAGTCAAGCTCAGTCTGAGCAGCTTTCTTCAAAACAGAGGATGGAGCTGCTCCTAGCAGACTTTTCTCTGAGGCACTTTGGCATTTGTTTTGCAAAGTTTTTTTTGCTTTGGTGAGCAACTTCCCAAGAATTAATAGAAACAAAGAATTAGAATTTCTTTTTTAATTGCAAGCTTGTTGTGGGTACTTATAAGTGGTCTTGAGCCACAATCATTTTCCAGCTTTACTATGGTCAAGGAAATGGCCTACATTTAAAAGCAGCAGGTCTGAGGGGAAAACCTGGATCTCTCCTGCTCTTTCTTTATGGGGGCTTGAGTCTCCATGAACTGTTCTGAGATCAGGGAATAACTTTTGGGTTTTTTATTTATATAAAAAAAACCCCAAGAAATTATTTGTAGATGTCACAAGATAATCTGGACTAAAGAGTCAGCCCTTCACAAAACCCCCTCCCCAGAGAGAGGTGTAAAGGATTTATGAATGTAGGATGACTGGCAGAAGGAGAAACCACATTTGGGAAACATTTCTGTGCCTCTCACTGCAGACTCAAAGTGATCTCTTGCTCCAGTTCCTTTTCTACAAATAACTCCTCAACTCCATGCAGACCAGATTTCTGTGAGACATAGAAAAATATGTCCAAAACACTACTGGGGTGCAGGTCAGGCTCCCTTAGATGGTTCTACACCCCCAGGAAAAGTTCCCAAGACATAAAATAATTTACATTGTAAAATTTTGACGCAGGAGCATGAAACACAGCAAGAAAAAAAACCCAAACCAACAGAACAACAAAACAACAAAAACAAACAAACAACCCAAAACAAAACAATAAAAGCAACAAAAAACCCCAACAAACAAAATAAAACAAACCAAACAAAAAAAACCCCAAAAAACCAAAAGGAAACACCTGTAAGATTTTGTGGTCACTAAATTAGTCATAATAATAAGTGTCCACTGTATAGGAACTGCAAGGATAACACACACATTTCATTACAGTAAATAAATATGCACAAAAATACACAAACTTGAATATCTATCATGCCTGACAAAGTTTTTAAGAAACATAATTTATTTTGTCCACATTAAAATGGGAAGACAAATAGGGAGGAGCTAGTTACCATCTGATTTTTCTCCCTAGGTCATGTTAGGAAAATAAAAGTGACCATACTGCACATAGAATTAGAAACATTGCAAGGAAATAAATCATATAATCATATTGCAAAGGAAATATATATATATATATATATGACATTGAGGTTATTCACAATCTGCTCAAAAAATAATTTAACAGATAATCTGTTCTGTACTGTTTAACACAGTTCTTACTGCTAAAATCCAAAAATTAAGAGAGTTATTTGGAATTGGACATTAGAATTCACTCTAAACCAAAATTTTAAGAGCTATTTCTCATGGTGCTATGGAACACAATAATAAGGACAGCAATTTGTTCAGCATTAGATAACAAATCGTGGTTCAGAAAATGTTTGTGGAAACAAAGCATTCTGAAACCAACTTGTTCCATGTCTTACTAAAACCACACTGAGCTATAAAGGAGATTTCTCTCTCCAGAAGTGCCACTTTAATCTTTATACAGCAGATTTATTAAAACATCTATGCTTTCTTCCCATTGAAATAAAAATGAACACCGAAGAAAACTCCAGGGGAGAGGGTTTGAGCTCATCTGGGATTCTGGAATTGCAGGACAAAGCCATCAGCAAATCCCTCACTGACACCAGAGGTGGGACTTCCCCCTGATATGATTTTGTGGCTTGGGCTCTGAGTGGGGAGTTGATAAATTGGTGTTTCACCCACTGTAACCCACATTTCCAGTCTTCCTCCAGTTCTGCTGAACTGCTCTGCCCACGTGATGCATTACAGGGCACCAACAGCTTTAAAACAATATTGTTGTGCTGTGTTAATTAGTAATGAGTTACTATCCTTTGGCATGGCCTTGAAGTGTGTTAATATTCCTGGGGAAAAAAAAAAAAAAAAACACAGGGAAATGATGTCTGTCTCCTGTAATTTGTCATCATGTGATGTTCAGAAGGCAAGGCTGCGAGTCTCCCGCGGTCACAGGACCAGACAAGAGATTTTGGGGGAGTGGAGATTGAGCAGCTTCCCTTTCAGAGCACATTTGTGATTAAATTATCCAAAAACTATGTGTCTCCCCAGCAGAGAGTGGAATTGGTGGATACCTCAGTTAACATCACAAGTCAGGCATGAGGGAAAGCAGACTTTTCACTGAATGAGTGAAGGGTGTGTGATACAGACAGCCCTGGCAGCTCCCTGGCTCAATGAGATGTGACGTTCTCAGGGCAAAGGACCTCTAAATCAGTGAGGAAAGGAGAAATTGAGAGGTCTTTGCCTCTGAACTCACACAAAACTCTGCTGCCATGGTTCTTTCCCCCATGAAAACAAACACTAGCCCAGAAAGCAAAAAAGAGGAGAGATCCTGACCTCTTATTCCTTCTATCTGCTTTCAAACACGCTGCTTTCAGTCTCAGTTGTACCAACACCAAGCTGGAGTGTTATCAGCCCAGGCTGGTACTGTTCTCAGCCTAACCAACCAGCCATGAATGTCTGACTATTTGTTCCTTGCTGATATCCCATTCTATTAGTATAATACAGGCCAACTTCTCTAATATTTACCTTGTTATCACCTATGTACATCTCTTGACTTCTTTGTTTGCCTTCCTCCCAGCAAATTTGTACAGTGTTCCCGTGGCTCCCAGCCCTTCCCCTGCTGCAGGCACGCCGTGCTCCAGGAGTGAGCCTGCACCAGCACCTCCACCTGTCCCAGAGGAACCCCAAAATCCCACCATGGACCCCTCACCCCCCTTCCCCACAGCCCTGAGCTTTCCCTCATGATTTTTTTTTATAGCCCCAAACACCACAGAGGTGTCGCTCCACCACAATATTTATTTTTTTTAAGGGTACCCAAATGGGTTGGGTGGCACAAATGGCACCACGGGAATGGGGAGATAAATCTGCTGTGTCCCATGTGTGCTATCTACCAGGAACATTCCCTATTGTGCACCACCCCACAGCAGCCTCCCACTCAAAAATGGCTGGCTGGGTTTTTTTTCAGAGCCCATGAGCGTGTTTACATTACATTTATATTAGTTACCAAGGGCCTGGGACCCAGTAAAGTAATAAGATAACCAGGTTGTCTGGTGGAGCATTGTTAAATAAAATGCATGGTTATGAGGAGGACGTAACTGCTTCGTGATTCATTGTGGCAATTTTTCCTTTTTTTTCAAGGGTTTTGGGATTCTAGTCCTCTGGAATCACAAAATTTCCCAGCCAGATGCAGCATGTCAATAACCTGATTCTGACATACTCAGGGTAAGCTTCAGGTGGAAGTGGAAGGGGAAAAACGTGGATTTACAATAACTGCAGACAAAACCCAAAGCAACCAATTCTCAGCTGTACATACCATTTGAAACATTGTGTAAAATTAAGGAATTAGAACTAATGCTAGTTCAGCACATTTATGTCATAAAGTGTGCCTGGATCAGCTGCATTCATTCAAAATACTGAATCATCTAATTGCAAGTTGAGAAAGGAAGTATTAAAAAAAAGCCCTAAATTCAAACAGTCTTTGAGATCACTGAAATACACACTAGAGATGGATGATCCAATTGAGGAAAACTTAAAATAAAAGTCTTTTCAGCTTGAAGATTAGCTGATGATCTGAAAAAAAACTTTATTGAGGCTCTAAAACAGACTTCAAAATTAGCATTTATTTTCATCTGCGAGGTTCTGTCTATACATTCTTGGAGCGTGGCCATTCACTGGCAGAGGGGTTGGCAGAAAGGAAAGCAACTCTTGTGACACAAAGCTGTTTTGCTGCATCAGGGAAATCAGACAAGAAAGCTGAGTGCATGATTTTTGCTGCTAGTTAGAACTGACTCGTCACGTGCTGGGTGCTCATCAATTGCTAACAGAACCCCAGGCACTTCTGAGAGGAAAATGCTTGCTTTCTATAAAGAAGGATGAGCGTTTCTGTCAACTGCTGGTTTCTTCTTTGATGGTCTGGCTCCACTGCTCCCGCTGAGGAAGCAGCTTATTTTGATAAAGCACAATCCTGGGATGATCTCCATGTGTCACTGGTCAGGAAAAGCTCACAGGCACGCACCTCAGTGCCTGTTTTAGAGAATTCCTTCCCAAATCAAAGTCTCCAGGAACGAGGGAGCAGGGAGGTGTTGAGCATTTCTGCAAACCCAACTGGATGGACACAGGCTCAGCAAAGCCCCAAAGCAGCTCCAAGCAGTGGAGTTTTATTCCCTGAAAGGCTCAAGCAGGGTGGAGTTAAGAAAAAAGGGTGGGCTTCATTCTAAATTAATGGTCAGGAGCATAAATAAGTGGATTGGTGGATCATAGGCATAGTCAGGTGCCCAAGTGCTGGTGGGGTGAAGGATTGTTGTAATTTTTCCATTTTTATCTGGCACAGAAACACCACAAAGAAACCTGAAGCTGGGCCACTTGTTTTTATTTCAAGAGTGTTCAGACTCCAGATTAAGACAAGTGCACACAGTGAAGGAGTCACATCCACAGGAGACAGCTCTGTCCCATGGGAAATATTCACAAGTCCCTCTATTTTGTCCTCCCACAGCAATTTAACCCATTTCTCTTCAAGTTCAGCCAACACTTAGGCAGTTGCTTTGCACCAAAGCAAAAGCAATATTTGGTGGTCTGTGGCTGGGCAAAACAGCAGCCCTTCTGCTTCACATCTTCTATGTAATGAAGTTTTGTGGGAGCCAGGTGCTTTCTAAAGGAGAAAAAAAAACCCTATACAAAAAGAAACTGGTCTTTCTTTTGGTGTTCAGTTCATAAGGAAAGACAATGCACCTTGAACAGGAATTAACACTAATTAGAAACTAAAAAAAAAAAAAATTCTTGCTCCCAGTTAATTTCATTATAAAGAAAATGTTTAGAGACACAGGCAGCTGTGAATTTGCAGATGCACTCAATATATATGGTGAATAAGAGTCTTGAAATATGCCCTGGTTATGGATTCATAAAGCCATATCTATATATATATTTTTATTAGTACTGTCGCTGTGCCTTTCATGTGTACTAGAAACCATCAGATTTGGTGTTGCTTAAGGTTTCTGTGATGTTCTGTTAAATTCCCATGCAAATAAATCTATTTTGCTGATGTTTGTAAAGTTGTGTTTTAGACCAGAGATCTCAAAGCTCTGTCTTCAATAAAAAGGGGTAGAAGTGGAACTACTAATTTAGTTTCTTTAAAAGGCATGTATTTTCATGCACATTAAATCCATCTGTTTCTGAAATGTACGTCTTTCTTCAGTGTGTAATTTGATAAAACCCAAAAGAAAGCCTTGGAGTTCCAAACTTGAAGCAGAAAGGGAGAGAAAGTGAACACCATCAAGAGCATAACATGGCCAGAAACTTTACCAAAGAATTAAAAAAAAAAAAAGCCACTGTATTTTTAGAATGCAAAAACACTAACAAACCACTCAGGGCATCTTGTCACAAATCCTCCATGCATTTTTAGACTTCTAGGAAAAGCAGAAAATTGTCCCATAGGTCTGTAGTCTGAACACTGCTGCTGCAGTCCAAAGGAGGAACGGGCCTATATTAATTAAATATTCAAGTCTGCTGTGTTTCTGTGATGTGCTGAGGCTACTTGTAATATTTTTAGATTCATCTTTATTTCACGGGAGCTTTTATTTCAACACATATTTAAAAAAAAAAAAAACAATTTCAGAAAAGCTTTTGGATTTCAATGGCAGCTTTATACATGCAGGGGCATCACCACTGCAACCACACTTAGCTCCCTGTATCACTCCCATGCTTCTGAGTGACTTTTAACAAGTTTAGTGTAAAACACTAAAAACACTTGATCCTGATTAATTTGGCTTTTTAAAAATTCTATTTTGAGAGAAAGAGAGAACTTCAAACACCCCAAAACTCTTTCAGAGAGCACAGAAATCATTAACTATAACCACACTGAGAGTAGGCAGGGCTGTGTTACAGATCTACTGTTGCCATAAATTATTCCACAGATGCAAACAACTGAAACCCCAAATGGTGATTTCCAATTAAAATATAGAAGGATTGATCCAACTTCACAGACATCTCTTTTGCTGTTTTCAACAGGAAGTGGAAGATCTGTACACAAACTAGAAAATCTTCAAAGCGCACCGAGCAGGAGCCTGTAATTCACAATTTACATTACTTGGAAGATGTGCTGTGGTTTCATAATGCTTCTATATATATGGAGCCACAATTAGGGCCAAATATAAGAGCTACAACATGATTTTTTTTATAGCATGTTTTTTCTTCATAGCTGGGTTAAAACTAAAATCAAGGAACTATCCTGTACTTGCTTCACACCTGTAGGAAAATAACCCCAACAATACCCCTCAAGTTCCCTTCAAGTAGGTTATTTTGTCCATTTCTGTGCAAAAATGTATGCTGGGTGATGCTTAGGTGCATCTGGGGACGTGTAAGGTAGGAGGAGATCTCAGTGCAAGCCCTGGAATTCTGATCTTTGCTTCACTTGTGGAGATCGAAGCTCTTTTTTCCCCCGTATTGCCCTTTTTGCAGGGAAAAGCTCATCTTGCTCCAGAGAGCCTTTTGAAGCTTCTGCAGCTCTCTCAGAGGTGTCCCTGAGAAGGGATTCCCCCGTTCCCATTGTGGATCCCTGAGATCCCTCTTGCTCACCTCTGAGCACTCCCGGGTCAGGTACATTGGCAGGAAAATCTTCCTGCAGGGAAACAAATAAACAAATAAACAAGGGTGAGATTGGATCTCGATGGGCATGGATTTGCTTTGGCATGAAACGCTCCTAACAGTGTTGAAACCTCTTAAACAAAAAGGAAACTGAAAAAGTGAAATCCTGTATGTGGCCTCACAGGAAGGATTTAGAGCTCTGCCCCCATAATTTTATCAGTGGCGCTGGGAACACTGGAAGGGACATTTTGCCTAAAAACTCCTATCAGAAGAAATTCCTTAGATAAATGCCAATTTTTTAAAAGTGGACCTCACAGATACAGGAGCACTTTTCCGCCTAAATTAGTGTTAACTATCCTATCCATTTTGTTTTACCCCAGCACTGTTTTATTAACACTTTGAAGGGACTGGCAGGTTTAATATCAGCAACATTTTGGATAAGGACAAATCCTTGCTGTAAATAAGATTCAGGTAACTTGGGTTATGTTACTCAGAGGTATTTTTTGCATGGAAAACAGCAGTGAAAGACTCCTCTCTCTGAAAGTTCTTCAGTGGCAGAGATTTTGATTTGTCTTTCAAGTGTAAAAAAGTGGCATTGCTGTGGGTGTTTGCCTTTAGCCACTTCAACACATTTCTCACAAGATTTTCCACACAAACTGCCCCAGGTTGTAGCCTGGACAGGATAAGGGACTGCCCCAACACCTCTATTACCTTCTCAGCACACTGGGTACCTCAGACAGGTCTGCAAAGTAACAAGTGTTGGATATCCAAGCAAGGCTCAGAAATGAATTAAGAAAGATAACACACGTCTCTAGCAAAGGCAGAGGTCGTAAAATGGGCAGACAACACATTTTATAATTCTCATACTGTGTACAGAGTGACTACAAAACAAAACTCTCATTTTACACTGCATGTGTCCATTTCAGTATAATTTGTTTTTGTCTCACCATTCTCTTATGTCAAGAGACTGATCTCTGGAATAAGAGCAGAAGAGATTATTCAAAACTGTTTTCCTCATGAAAACATGTCATTTTCTATCCTTCTTTTGCAATTCTGAAGAAAATATGTTTGAATACAAAAAGCAAGGAAAAGCCATGGTACAGCAAGGTGATGTCTAAATGGAAGTTTCCTCCTTTCTTCCCCCCTTTCTGAATGAGACAGGCACAACACACCCACATCACATCCACCAACGTTATTCCGTCACAGAATTCCCTATGGCCAAGTCATTTGGAAGATCCCATTCCAAATGCCTTTCTTAGGCTGAGATTGTTGTGCTGCAAAATCTTAATGGGAAAATGTCACTGAAAGGAAAATAGTCCAACAGTTTGCAGGCAGGGATGTTGGAAATCATGTGAAATTAATGGTGCCCATATATGTACTGCAAAATATATCTGATACCCTCAAGAAGCCTCAAGATTCCTCTGAAATTGTTGCAGATAATTCCTTGTAAAATGAACGTTTATTAAATGTGCATTCACAGCTTGCCTGTAAGAAAAAGTAAATTATTTAACCCACGCAGAGAGGCAAATATCTCAAAGAATGGCATTTCATAACATGCTACTTATGAAAATATTTGAATGGCACAGTGCTCTAAGAACACCAAGAGGATCAGACCAGCAACAGGGACATGACATGGAAAAACAGCTCCTGTCTGTGGGAATGTCACACGTGGCACTTGGAGCTTGCTGTCTCCCGTTTTTTTTCATGAAGAACAATGCCTTTATGATGACTCTTTTCCCCTCATCTTCTTCCACCAGTCATGACAGATGACCAAGCAGAGCTTCCTCCTATTTTCTGCACCTGGCAGAGAGATCACCATTTTTGACAAGTGATGAGTCACAGAGTAAAAGCCTCATCCTTCCTCCAGGTGTTGTGCCCATCTTTGCAAGTTCTCTGGTGCCAAGACCATCTTGATGGGACTTTCTGGAGTATCCTGAATACTTTGATCTTCCCTTCAGACTCGCACAGCCAGCATAACTCTGATTACATTGCCCTAATTGTCTTGAAAAAATTCACTTATCCTTCTACTTTCATTCTCAGCAGGAAAAAAAAAAGAAAAAAAGAAAAAAAAAAAGGCCTGACAAGGATTCTGTTTCATTCAGGCTCTAATCAGAGTTGGCTCTAGTTTTTAAAATATGTAAATACAGGCAGAGATTTGCTTACACTTCATATCTTTTCCTACCTCTGACAGAACAAACTTTTTTCCAAGTGCACGAAATAATTCAAACCCTATGGTTCCTTTTTTCTCTTTGCCAGAAGCATAAACCTACACAGTTCCTTAAAAAAATTAATAAAAACAACTAACCAAGCAACAAAATTTAAAAAATTTAAAAATAATCCCTCTAGCACAGATAAAAACTAAATCAGGGCGTGAGTCCTTTATCCACTGAGCATTTCTGATCATCTGGCATTGCTGCTTGTAACCATCTTTTTCTCTGTGCACACAAATTGATTGCAAAGTTTTTTCCACATCACTTTCACGATGTGAAAGCACACGGATGTTTTTTCTTAGACCTGCCAGCAAATCTGAGTGCCAGGAAGTTACGACTCCAATGCTCCCTCCTCACATATAAAATCTCCTCCTTGGCAAACACATCTTAGGAGGACAGGCAGATTCAAACACAGAAGAGCCATTGCTGCAAGTAGGGATGATTCCCAGGGAAAATCTGCTTTTCACAATGCCACAAGCATCCTCTGTTCCTCTGTGAGCAAGTGGGATCACAGATTGGACATGTGGGGAACCTCACAGAAGAGAAAAAAGCCTTACATCATAGACAACATCACCCTTGGGACTGAAATGTGGATATGGGAACCCTTTTCAAGGGAAGGATTTACTGCACTGTATTTGTGAGAAAGTGTTATATTGCTTTGAAGGCATTCTGCCTTAAAAAACAACTGAGGCAAGTTCACATTCAGCCCTACTTACCCTTCCAGTTCTGTAACAACAAAATCTCTTGAATGAGCCCTTTCATGCAGGGTTTTTGGTACTCCCTGCCTCAGGAGCAGAGCATCCAAGCATGTCCATGTCCACACACACCCATGAATCTCACCTGGGGACTTCATCTTCCCTCTAAGTGGAGTCCTTGCAGAGGGAAGTGCCACATCTCCAAGGCAGGGACTGTTTTTAATCCATATTTCCACAGGCCCTAATGCATTACAGATTTTCACTGTCAGATAACTTTGTGATTTCATAATTCAAAAATGCCCAAGACTTTGATCATAAAGAAGAGCCAACTTACTTGAAAAGCAAATGGCAGCTGGCAGAAAATTATAAAGGTTATGGAAGCTGGAGAGGTGCTGGTGTTGAAACACAATTTTCTTCCCATCATGAGCCTCACGTCCATCAAATGCTGATAAAAATAATTGCTCACAAAGAGAATCCATGGTTACTAGAACTGAAGAGTGTGTTTGTACTGGCTTTAGAGGAGCACTGGGAAGACAGCAACGCTGAAGATCATGCTCTGTTCAGATATCACAGTAAAGAGGGCTTTGGAGAGGTGTCAGAAAGACAAAGGGGGGATCCAGTGTGCTGCACATCCTGAAATCAAAGGAGGAGCAGAGTGCCACAGTGAATCAGGGAGGCTTCCTCTTCCCTCTGCTCCTTCCCAGGCTGCATGCTGCCTACCTGAACTGGGGAAGATGGAAAAGAAAAACAAAGCATCTCCTCAAAGGAGAGGCACTGCAGAGCTGTTTCCCCAAGCACAGCTCAGCTCTCAGCACCCCCTGCCCTGCACAGGCAGCTCCAGGGCAAAAGGAAGGAAAAATCAGAACTGAAAAAGCCTTGTTTTCCTTGTGACACAATTAATCACAAAACACTTTCCCTGGTTCTGGGGTTCCATGTGTTCTCTCACCATCACCCCTCCCACAGGCAAAAAACCAAAAAAACCCAAACAAACAAAAAACAAAAACACCCCAAAACACAAAAAATACCCAAAAAACAAACTAATTAAAAGATGGCAGAGGCTTCAGACTAAGCCTAGTCAAGCAAAGATGATACAGTCTCTGATTTAAACCTTGTTGTTCACAGGAAGCACAAAAAGCAAGGAGAAGGAAGAAGAGGGGAAAAAAGGAAGGAAAAAAATTATCAACAGAACAAAAGGAGGTCTGAGGGAACCTCAAACACTGTAGGTCACCTTCACTTATTTCTTTTTATTTAAGGAATCTGCAACATAAGTACTATGTATCTATTAATAGCTCTCTAAATTAAAAACTGAGGGTCTGAGTAATTTTTTAAATTTTATTTCTGAATGCTTCAAAGGCACAGGTTCTCTTCCATACCAACACACAACAGACTAAAGCCTAGGCAGGACAGCAGGATCTGAGGTGCACCCACATTTTGGCTGGAGTAAGGTTCTGCCATTCTGCTTGTGAACACAAACACTGCTCCAAGCCAGCTGCACTCAGTGGAGGTATGGATTTCTTTATGGATTTCACAGCACACACTTCTTGTAAAAGCAGGGCTCTGAGACTTGATCACTTCTTTTGGATTTATCATTTTGACACTTCCAATCCTCATAAAACTTCCACCTGCAATTAACTACTCATTTGCAGGCTCATTCAAGAGGTCAGTGCTTCCTGATCTTGCATATAATTTTTCCCGACCATCACGCCTCAACAAAACCTTTTATGTTTTCCTTTATTACGTTTCATTTTGCTCATGTTATACTAGAATGTACCTGCCAAGTCACTAAGAGGTTTGGACTTTGGTCTTTCATAGTGGAAGGGGAAAATAAAAAAGTTGCATTTCATTGTAAAGAATCAAACAACAGGGGAAGGGGAAGAAGATAAAGATTTCTTAATGTAAAATGACATCAGTGATTACTGAAACCTCCTATTTCTTGAAAACTGCAGAAGTTGGGTCCTACAAACAGGTCTTCCTTGCAAAATATTGGCAAGATGAGAAAAGCTCTCTGAACATAATATTTATTTTTCATTTTCCAGCATAAAAATATGGCAATATGTTGGCTTGACACTTCTAAATGACCAACAAATACAAGACTTATCTTGACTTGTCATAGTTCAGTCACACCTGACAGCCCTAATAGTTCCAGATCCCCACAAGGCAAATTGTGTGAGAGTGATGCAAAAATCTCATTGCTTTCCAAATACTTCATTGACCAAAAAATACTTGGTGGAACCAGGGATTCCTGGAAGCCTTGGGGAGAAAATGTGGGGCCATGGCATCAGGGATTCCTGCAAGCCTTAGAGAAAAAAAAAAAAGTGGACCCATTTAACCGAGGATTCCTGCAAGGAGAAAATCTGGGGTTGTGAGATCAGGGATTCCTGGAAGACTTAGGGAGACAACCTGGACCTATGCAACCAGGGATTCCTGGAAGTGTTGGGAAAAAAAACAAAAACTGGACCAATGTAACCAAGGATTTCTTCAAGCTTTAGGGAGAAAATGTGGGCCCATGGGAACCAGGGATTCCTGCAAGCCTTAGGGAGAAAATGTGGGGCCTTCTAGGATCAGGGATTCCTAGAAGCCTTACGGAGAAAACCTGGACCCATGAGGATGAGGGATGAGGGAATCCTGGAATCCTTGGAGAAAAAAATGTGGACCCATTTAACCAGGGATTCCTGGAAGACATAGAGAAAAAATGTGGGCCTGTGGGACCAAGGATTCCTGGAAGCCTTAGGGAGACAACCTGCACCCATGGGATCAGGGACTCCTGGAAGCCTTGGAGAAAAAAATGTGGTCCCATTTAACCAGGGATTCCTGGAAGACTTAGGGAGATGTAGACCCATGGGAACCAGGGATTCCTGGAAGACTTAGAGAAAAAATGTGGGCCCATGGGACCAAGGATTCCTGCAAGCCTTAGGGAGACAACCTGAGCCCATTTAACCAGGGATTCCTGGAAGCCTTAGGGAGAAGATGTAGACCCATGGAATTGGTACACAGCACGTAACCAAGAGGGGCTTTTCCTGCAGTGCTGCAGAAAACACACCAGTCCAATGAGCCAGGAATTGACTCCTGGGCCTGTGGTGGTGGCCAGCAAAGATCTCCACAGCTGCCCCAGCCACAGGCCATGGCAGGGTATGTCTGCTCATCCAGCCTCCCTTTTGGCACAGCACAGGGCTGAGCCTCTGCTGTGGGTGGTTTTGCATGTGCAAAGTCAGGCCAGGGCGGAATGTGAGAGTGATTCAGCCCTCATTGTCGTGGTCTGGGCAGCAGGCCAGCCCTTCCTGCTCAGGGCTGCACTTCTCCAAGGCTGGTCCAGCCCGCTGTGCTGCTTAAACTGCAGTGCCAGGGCTGGTGGCACACTGCAGGGCTTGTCTCTGCTCCATCCTCCTGTCCGTCAGTGTCCCCTGTGCACACAACACTCATGTGGAACAGCTGGTGGCAATTCAGCATGAATTATCAAAGCTGAGGGGTTGAAATAAGAGCTATGTGAATTTCAAGTTGTGTTCTTCCTACTCAGGCATCAATCGACATGAAGTATCAATGTATTAAATCGGGATTGTATTTAAAGTATTGATCAGGATTTCAAAAATATTTTCCCTACATGTTCCACAAATATGTAGGGAAAATTCCTACATATTCCACAAATTCCTTCAGGTGAGGAGTTCAGGAATTTACGAGCCTTCATTTTCAGGGAGAACACTGAATTTGTTGTGTTCCTTTGTAACTCGCACTCCTGTCTCCTTCTGGACAGTAAAATAGAGGAAATAGGGGAGCAGGGTGGGATGAAAGGAATTAAAAGCTCAGAGACTTATTTTAGGCTTTCCTCAGATGTGTGTGTTCACATCAAAACTTTTGTTTTAAAAATTTGGGGTAGAGAAAAGGTGTAAACTCCCTTTCTGGTAAAAGAAAAAATACTGAGAGAAATTAACTTTTTTCTTTGGTAAATTGCTTTGGGATAGCAATTACTTTTGTATTAAGCACTGTTTGTATTTCCATCTAAAAAAGACAGGACAATGTGGGAGTTAAATAAATCTGCAGTGTATCAGCACAGTGAAGACAGCTGAAGTAAAAAGGTATTTTTGGCAGATTGAGAATATGAAGAAATTAGGTGCCCAATAATTTGTGACTACCAGCATTTTAACTTTATGACTGTTTTGTCCAAACAGAAATGTTTTGGTACCACCCCCATTTCCATCATAAGGCCATTTCCAAAATCAATTAAGCTATTTGGGCCATTCTTTGATTTAGAGGATTTCCCTCTAATGAAGAACAGGAGCTCTGGCAAATGATGCAGACCTGAGCCAAGGAGTAGGGAGGGATAAAAAAATGTCTCCACCTCTTACAGTAGCAGCCTCAGTTTGAAAGGATCCAGACAATATCATTAAAAAGAGCAATGTTTCTGCCAGCCTCTGCAAGGACCAGCAGTGACACAGAGCAGCAGCAGCTGGGCAATCCACCCTGCTCCCACCCTACAGAGCTGAACTCTGGGGAAAATGGGGAAATGGAAGAGAAGGGAAGCACTGAATTACAGTCATAAACCAAGATATTCACAAAGTAAATCAGAACTCAGCTCTATCATCATCACTTTACTGAAGGGGGGGCCTTTCCTCGTTAGCCCAGACCTGTTTGCTGAAGCACAGAAATGCACTTGGCTGAAGTAAGGACTTATATTTGTAAACATCTAGCTCTGGGGGAAAAAAAAAGGTAAAAAAAATATATTTTTAAAATTTTATTTTAATTATTGCTGTTGTTGTTTGTTTATTTTTGATGGGGAGCATAGGGAAAGAATAAAAGATAGGCAGGAGTGTATGTTTTGCCTTCAAGCCTCTTCTAATTTGACTGAATTTGTTCCTGTCCCTTCCAGCATCACTGTCACATTTATCACTTTATTCAGCTATATCTAAAGCCCTGAAAAAGAATAAGGAGAGCGAAAAAATCAGTGTGGTTAAAGAGAAAAAATCAAGAATTCAAAAAGCTGAAATTGTTTCCAGGAAAAGAACGTAAAGGGGAAATCAATTGTGGCACAAAAGGCAGAAATGCAGGCAGAAGAGAGAACAAATCATCAAGAGGTCTCGAGTGATTTATTACGTCCTCTTTCTGCATGATGAGGAGCAGAAAATTCAGCAGAGTCACCAGGTCTGACTGACAGCTGAGCTCAGGGGAGAGTGTGGAGGGTAAACCAGCCCTGTGCCCCACCATGGACTGCTGAAAACCAGGGTTTTGCCCTCCAGAAAACTCTGTTTTTCTGGGGAAGAAGGAAGGAGTGAAAGGGGCACTCACCAGAGCATCTCTCCAAGACTGAAGTTGCTGTGAGAGAATTTACAGCACATACTGATGAAATTAACAGGCAGTGGGCATTCAGCAAGAAATACAAAGGATGAACATCTTAATTATGGCCAGCATATGTAATCTCTCACTTCAAATACTTATGGTACTGGAGGACTGAAGGTTGATTTTTTTTATTTTTTTTATTTTATTTTTTTTTAGGACTGTAGGAAACTACAGGTCTGTTAACAACGCCAAAAGGAAGAGATTACATTAAAGCACAGAACCAGAGGGCACCTGGATAAATAAAAACTAATTGAGAAGGTTTTTAGCATGACTTCTGTAAAGAAAAGCCTCTTACAGGCCTTTGAAGAGGTGAACAAACATTTGCATAAGGGTCTTTCACACAATATCATCTGCTTGGATTTCTTACAGCTCCTGACAAGGACTGTAAGACCTGAGGCCTTTGAGCAACCATGGCACAACTGGGGTAGTCTTGACAGGTATGGATATTTCATAAAAAGGAAGCAGAAGGGCTGGGATAATGGCCAGCTCCTGCAAAGGTCACCCCCCTACAGTGACCTGTGCTCTTCCACACATCCATAACTGACCTGGAAAATGAGGTGAGCAAGCAGGTGAAGTTTCCTGGGAGATGCAGAGCTCCTCAGGGCAGTGAGGAAAGCAGTGAGGGATCACAGTGAGGCCTGGGGGCAGCGACTGGTGGTTTTTGTGAAAATGTCAGCTCAGTGTCTGGCAGCAGCCGGAAAAACAAACCAAATGTTGAGAGCTGCTAGGAAAAAAATAAATGCAAAGCCAAACAGATGACATGGCTGTGCTGCTGTATACATCTGTGGCTTGCCCATACCTTAGTGGTATATGCATTTTGTTTGAACTTTGTTGGCTGGGCAGCTGCAATATTCTTCTGTACCTCCCTGAACAGGCCTGCTGGAAATGTGTGTGTACAAGAAATTTTCCATTAAAAAGGTAAATTACACCCCCTTCCCATTGCTGTACACAGGACTTCTAAAATCAGAAGGGTTTCAATAATATTTGTTGATCCTTTTTGGCCAGAAACATAAGGAAAACAAATGTAACCTTTTTCTTTCTTTTGTCTGTCTTCAAATAAATAAAAAAAAATGTGAGAGAGGAAAGGAAAATAATAACAATTTTATTAAGATCACTTAAGAAAACTTAAAATGCTTTAAATGTTTGTTTCCAACGGAAAACAAATTCTTTTGTCAGATGGTTCTTATATCAACAATGCTGTGCATTCTGAACATAACTGCAAATACTGTAGAATTAATCTTCTGGAGAGGTGCTGGAAAAACAGAGAGAGAAACAAGCCAAGCAAAGCAACACAAAGTTGTCATCAGCTTTCAGATTCCCAATCAGAACCTTGAGATACCATTGCAATGTCATTGATGCAACTTCACAGGAACAGAAAAAAGCACCAGGAAGATGCATCACTGTGGAATATCTCCTAGGTACACACAGTGTGAGTTTTTGTTGCTTTCACTGCGTTTAAAAAGGATTTTGGAAGCACTGGAAAACATATGAGTTGTCCCTCATCTCATGACCTACTGGAGATGACCTCAGGAATGTTAAGGTTTGGGAGCTGGCAGCCACATTTGATAACATTTTATAGCAAAAATGTCAGTGGTCAAGCATCTATCTGGTTTTCTACTTACTGGAAAGAACGGAAATCGGTAAGATAATATTTAAAAAATAGCATAGTGACTAGTATTGGCTAAAAATTCTGAGAATTCTTAATTTATCAATGGCATATCATCAAAAAGGTTGACAAGAAAGGAGTAAATTAACTTTTAAGAGGGTTGCACAGGTGAAAAAAGCAGCATCCTTCAGTGGAGAGCCTATTCTCCTCTAAACTCTGCACCCACCTCCTTGGGAGGTTTAAGCCTGGATTGCTGTCAAAGGCTATGTGGAATCTTGTGCCACAAAATTGTGGTTCCGTGGTTGGTTTAACTTTCTCTTTGCTTCTCAGCCTTTACAAACCTGATTCCAAATGGGGTATAGGCACCTGGCTTTCAGGTTTACTTATACGCTTGTGCTGTAATGTAATTTACACCTATTCCCAGGTGGACCAAGCACAGACTTTCTCAGTGCCTCCTCCCACATTGTCTTCACCTTTAAAAGGTCATCTGGATTTCTCCCTTACTCTGCTCTCACAGCCTCAGCTGACAAAATTTCTGGACTCTAAAGTTTGTGGCTGCCTTTGCATCCAAGGAATTTTGCAATCAGTGTGTGTGGAGGAAACAATTTCATGCAATTTTATTGCACGAAAACACAGTGTCCAGGATGATCCTGTGATGATGATGATGATGATGATGATGATGATGATGATGATGATGATGATGCAGTTGCTGTTTCTTTCAAAAGCAGGATGTTTTTTCCCTTCAGCAAAACAAAAAATAGTGGAAAATAGTGCCTGATACCACTCTGTAGGCAAACCCAAGAATATAAATTTTTCAACAACTCATTTGCACAGTGAATTTCCAAAGGTTAAAGGCTATGGGCTCCAATCTCCCCCTTGCCTTTCTCCACACAGCACAGAGATGCTGGCCCAACATCACTTCAGTAGGTGCAGCCCCTTTCACAGCTTGCATGGGAAAGTTTCTTTAAGAAGAGTTTAAAAAAAATAAAAGAACAAAACCAAAAGAAACCAAAAAAAAAACCTTTTGTAAAGGATGTTGTCTTTTCTCCGGAAGTGAAGTGACTAAAGCAACAGGCATCTTGGGCATATTCACCACTCTCCTTGGGACACGTGAGGCTGCTGGAAACTCTGTGTCAGTTACCGCATCCAGCGTGGACAAAATGCCAAGTCATTTGTAAATGCCAGTGTTCTCATCCCTGCTTTAACCATTTACTTGCCCCTCTCTATTCTTCCTTCTTTAGTCAAGCCACTCCACAGCAGGGCTTTTCCTTGCCCTCTCCTTGCTGGCTGCTCTGAGCTCTGTCGGTTTCTCTGGGTCTGGATTGAAGGCACTTGAGTTCATGTTTGGACTCAAGTGTTTATGATTTCTTATCAGTAAAACAGTCTCACAACTGTGAGTATGGCAGCTTTTCATTGGAAGGGACAAAATGGCCAACAATCTCTTGTTACAAGGTGTTTTAAAACTAAACTATCCCATCAAGAACTGACGCCTAGATTGTTTTCCCTTTTCACCCAATAACTGATACCAAAGAGCCCCCAGTGTGGACTTTTCTGCCCAATTACAAAATGCCACCCAAACCCATGAAGAAGAAGAAGAAGCATGAAGAAGAAACCCAGGACAACACCCTGTGCCCTCCATCTTGCTTCCATCCACAACATACTAAGAAAACAAAGCCTAAATTTCTCACCAAGTGATACACCTACACTACTCTCTATAATCTATTTCACACTTTAGTGGATTCTGTTCTATCTTGAAGTCTAGGAAACTTTCTCCATGAATGAGGGTCAAAGTCAGTGCTCTCCTGGGGGTCAGGGGAGAGCAGACAGAGAAATATTCCAGGTGCCCTGGGTTTCCACAGAGCTCCACAGATTCCCTGGGTGCCTCTCCCTCTTCCACTGGTGCTGAGCACAGGGAACCACTCCAGCCCTTTGAGTGAGCCCAAAATCCTCTTGTTGGGGGCAACAAGAAAAGAAACAGCCCAAAACAAACAAAAAAGAAACAGCACAGCTTGTGAGGACGATCCTCCCCACCACCCACCTCATCCAACCTCAGCTGAATCGTCCCTCCAACCCCCTGCATCCATCCCTAGCTGCATCTGACTTTTGGAGGAGTTGAACCCTCAGGGTTGATTTAAGTAGGTGGTGAGAGGGAGGCACTGCCCACTACCAGAACTGTCATCTGTCCATCCATCTGGGAGCAGAGGGCAGTGCAGTGGAGGCACTGAGGCTGACCTGAGCAGCACATGTCCCCTGTCCTGGCTGCAGACCTGGTGCTCCAGACCAGCAGGCCCACATCCACACCCTCCTCTGAACAAAAATGTGTTTTCCTGCATTCATACTGAATGTGGAACTGCTTGGGGAAACTGAAAGCACACAAAAACCTCATGTTTTTCACCTGCTCTCCATGAAACAGCGTCACTTCTGCCCTATAGAGTAAACCAAGGGCTCCTTCACACAACTGGTTTAGGGAAAACAGTGAGAGGCACAAGGCAGCTTCACCTCAAGGTCAGCACTGCCATCACAGATGTGCTCTGAGGGCAGAGGAGGATGATTGCAACACCAGTTATCTCCTTGGACACGTGCAGGAAATGCAGTTTATCTCAGGAAGAGCTAATCACAGGCACAGAGAAGCAGCACCAAGGAGACATCTCCACCTGGATCAGGCCCTGGCAGGCCCAGGAGCCTCGTGGGTGAGGCAACACATGGGCTCCTTCCTTCCACGTGGTTAAAGTAGCACCCTGTGGCTTTCCTCTGGAGACAAACGAGGTGTCACCCATGCAGCAGAGACAGCCTGGATATTTTTGGGAGGGTACCACAGCTCAGGCAAGATGCTGCAGCATTACTGGTTGCAAAGATGGGATGCAGCAGTGTCACCACTCCTTGGAGAGGGAGGAGACCAGTGAAAAGAAGACACAGATCCTCACCAAGGGCTCGTTGTGGGAGTTGGTATCTGATGGAAATGAAAGGCTGTGGTTTCTTGAAATGGGGATAAAATGCCTCCCCCCAGTGCTGTGGGCAGCTGTTAAAAATGAGGGCTTACAGCTCCCGTGCTCATGGGATGAACTGGGAAAAGTGGCTCTTAGAGAAAATACACGCTTTGAAATAATCCCTGACAAGAACAATTTATCTAGAGGATCATAAATTTATCCATGCATACCAGGATGTGCCCTGAGAACGGAATCTGAAACAAACAGCAGCTAAGAGATTAAATCTGCTTCTCAAATACCCTTGCTATGCAAATCTCTCTCTTTCCTCTCTGCCTCTTAGGTGCCCTCCAAATTCAGTTTAAAAGCCCTGGAAATGGGAGTGCCTGACCCAAAGGCAGAGAGGGAGATCAGAGCCCTGACACTTCTGCTGCTGCTCTCCAGAGATGCTGCTGATCCACCAGGCAGCAAACATTTCTGTGATGCTGTAGGCAAGGGCAGATGGAGGCAAGCCTCTTGTTTTGGGGAGGGGATTAAAGCGATGTTTCTATTTCTCATTTACTGCTGGAGCAGTGGTCCATCACCAAGGCTGGCCTCAGGATACCAGCGGGTATGAGAAACCTTGTTTGGTTTCTAAACCAGTGCCTTAATGTCTACAGCAGCCTGGAAGCAGCACAAATAATCCCATCCTGGCTTGGAAGGGAGAGAGCTCTTGCATGCAACACTGAATGAACGTCCCAGAGAAGCAGTGACCAGTGATTCACTTTGAGTAATGCTGACTCACTGTCAAGGTACTTTCCATGCACACACGCACACGCTGGGAGAGTAAGCGAGAATAAATGCCTGATCTCAGGAAAGTTCAAACTAAATATTGTTCTAACCTTTCACTATACCCAGAGAGAAAAATCAGTCTCCTTTTTATGGGGAGAGACTGTTTGGCAGAGCAGCCAAAACCAGTTGTTTTTGTTTTCACAGGAGTTTCAAGTCCAGAGATAACTGCTAAAGACAAGTTTTTAGGGTGTGTGGGGCAGGCCACAAAATTGCAAGTGCTTAAAGCTTGGAGTACACGTAAACAAAGGCTTCCAAATGCTGCAGGGTCTCACATGCACGTCTGCCTTGGGCAGGGGGACTAAGCTGAGTGCAATGGCAAAGGCTGGCAGCAGCATCTGCAAACCTCTGGGAACACTGGAGGTACTTCAGAGACTGAATCCCCCTGGCTGATTCTGTTCTAACCCTCCTACAAAACATGTCCTCAGTGAAATCTTCCCCCTCCATGAAGTGCATGTACTGGGATGGAGGAGCATTAGACAATGCCCTCATATTTCTGTTTCCCCTTGCTGGTGTCTAGATCTGTCCCAGCCAGGGCTCTGCTCAGCTCCTATTGTTACTCATCCAGACTGCAGCCTTGCCAATCATTTTTTACCTTTTTTTCCTTCAATCCCCTGAAATTTTACACACAGACACTCTGCTATTTGGGTGCCCACCTCATGGCCACGGCAGTGACACAGCTTTTTGTGCCACACAAAGTCTTGCTGTCCCAACACAGAGCACTCCTTGGAAATGCTTTGTGGGCCTGGGAGACATCTTTGGCCAGCTCACCAGACTTGTGGGCTCTCTGTGCTGCTGCTGAGCAGGTCTGAACTCCTGCTGCCTGTGCCATCACTGCCAAAGCCGACAGGAAGTGATGGGATATTCCCTTCGGCTCCCTGGCAGGATCAGGCTGCACGCAGAACGAGTGCCACTGCTTTGTAGAACATCCTCACAGATGCCTCCATGGTTTTTGGGGGTGTGGTGGGCATTGGTGAGGTGGTGCAGCCTCTTTTTCCTGTGTTTCACTAACCCAAATTTAATTTGTGGTGGATTAAAAAGACTGAGAGAGCAGAAGCAACACCTCAGGGCTCCCCAGTTTGGGCACTGAGCTGCGCCAAGCTGGTCTCAGGAAAGTGCTGGGAGGCTGATGAGATGGGACAAGAGGCACCATTTATGGCTAGGAAGAAACCAGCAAGATTGGAGGCAAGAGTCATGAGACTAAACACCCCTTAGAGGGCTCATTTAGAAGCACATTTTTCCCCACAGTGTCCTGCAGTGCCCTTCCTGCATCCACAGGCAATATATCTGGTCAGAGATAATGCACCAGCCCATGCACCTGCAGGGGAACAGAGTGAATCCCAGCAGTCCTCCACTGTCCAAGAGGCTGCAGAGATGCCTGGAGCTAAGCACAGGCACTGCCTGCCAAGGGGGAGGATGTGGAACACCTGCTCCAAGTCAGGAGCCAGCAGGCTCTTCATTAATTTAATCAGATAGCAACAAATAATGCCAGCTATAATAATGAGAAAGAGTGGTTCCAGACTATTGGTATCAAAACAGATCCAAGCTGCTGATACACAAAAACTGCCCCACTCCCCTCCCTGTCCCTGATTTTGTTGTGAAACTTCTTCACTGCCACGTGTTATTAAGCAGCTTTCCACCTCCAGCTCCACATAGCATCCAAAATGTGATTGCTAGCATTTTTCTTTCTCCCCTTTTCTAAAGAAAAGTCAGTGACAGCGGTCTGGCATCGCACCAGGGAAACTGAGGCATGAGAATTGTGGAGGGCAGCAGGGGCCATGCTGACCTCACCTGTGTCCCCACAGAGTGGCACAGGCTGGCTGTCACCCCCTCAGGATGGCTCGAGGTAGGCAATAACCAAACTGTGGATGAGGATGGATCACCAGAACTCTGTTTGCCCTCTCTCAGGGCAGCTGTCCCCAGCAGGACTCTGCCCAAACTTGTGCCCAGCAGCCAGCTGCTGCCAGAGGAACAAAAGGTGTCACCAACCCTCAGCAGGGACAGAGGGAGATTTCTGTGTTTGGGGCAGCAGAGGTGTGAACATGCTTTGTGGAGTTGTTTGTGGAGTTGACCCAGCAGTTTCAGTAGGGATGCAGTGTCCAGAAACCACCCTGCTCCCACCAGCCCAACCTGAAGGTAGCCAAAAACCTGCAGCCCACATTCTGCACCTCACCAGCAGCCAGCAAACCCAGCTGGACATCCCCAGGGTGGTGAGGTCTCCCCAGGATGCAGCACTGACCCCAGCAGCACTGTCAGATCCTGCAGCCTGGGGGAAGCTGGGGTGGCTGGGTCTGGCTCCAAAGCACTGCTGGTGCTGGATGAGCAGGGAATTTCTCACCCTAAGCAGGAGCAGCAGGCTTGATACTCCAGTGGGTGGCTTGGTAAGGCGAAGGTTTTGTCAAGGAATTTGCAGAGGTCCTTCTTTGGAAAGAATGTGCAGCGCCTGAGTTCCCTGCAGATAATTTGGCTCAGAAGGCACCTTCTGTGCTGGATTGTGCTTCTCAGCCCATTCCCTCTGTGCTTTTGGCCTTTTCTGCAAAGATAAACAGCAATTCAACTGGTCACCCTTCTGGGAAGTGACGATTTTGCGGTGCTCATGGTTACCTCTGACACTGTGGCAGGACTGAGCAGTCCCGCACACCCAGGATCCCTGCAGGATCGTGCAGATCCAGTGTCAGAGATACCTGCAGCTACAGAGAAAGGAAAACTCATATATGCATAATTTTTTCAGGCACCATCGACAGGACGAGGCAAAACAGCTTTGAAAACATTTACTCATGTTTCCAGCCACTCCCAATACTGGAAACATCACCAATGATAAATAATATCTTTTAATCAACCTTGATTTTTTCTCATTCTTCAGTACAAATCCAGCCAAACTGTTATCACATTACAAATGTCTGTGTACTTTTGACATTTATTTCTCCTCCCTTTATTTATTTTTTTTTTTTTCACTTGGTGTTTTGCCTGCTTTGAAGGACTTGAGGAAGAGCACTGACACTTCCCAAGAAATCCATCATTAAAGATTTCCACACAGACATCTTGTTTCAGGGCACTGGGCTACATCAATATCACATCTTGTCAACACCTGTCCTGCTCAGAATTTGAGTTTCCAATTGTCTTGTTCTTGGGTGACTGCTGCTGTTCCCTCTCAGTATCAGCAGAGGGGTGAGAAAGGGAAATTCTCACTCAACCACTGAGCTGAGAACTGAAAGAGATCATATTTAATACACAGCCTTCTCTCCACTGCAAGAGTGACCACATCACTCAGAAATCCCTTGGACCCCCACTCTAAGTGGGAATGCTCTCTGATTTTCTAATTACATTTGTACACACAAACAAACAAACAAACAAACTGGAAACAATAAAGTCCTTTTCAGTACAGTTGGACTTTTCATTGTTTAGAAAAATCTTTGAAACTGTCCTTCTGGTTTTAGATCTTAAGCACCTCATATGTGTCTCCAACACAATGACCTCTTCCATGCAGGGTTTTTAGGCAATTCTTTCAACATTTATCTCTGTCCAAATACCCAAAGATTGTTAGGATACAACCCTAATATTGGATAGGTTTTAAATACCAGTTATCTGCAGGGTAAGGAAGGGAGGGCAAGGAGAGAATCCTTTGACACATTCATGGTGACTGCCAGGGGAAGGATCCCTTGAATTTCATTTTTGTATTAGGGGTGGCTGCAATTGTGAACCACTGACCAGAGGAGCAGGGAGATGGTTAAGGTTGATTTGGACACCCTGTCAGTAGCAGCTTTTTTTTTTTGGCCACCATGTCAGTAGAAGCTTTTACACTGACCCATCTTTTTCCTCCAGGAAAACGTCACACCCATTCAGTGGACCAGCTTCACAACAGCAAAAAGAGAGAACCCACCTCTTCTCCCCCACCAAAAAAAAAACCTTCACAAGACCAACCCATTCACCTGGTGGCCATCCATTCACCTCCTTGTGACCATCAGCTGTGGTCACCTGAAGTAACTCCAGCCTGAGGGCAATGCCCAAGCTCCCTCAGGGGATGATTTCCACCACAGCTCTGGCTGCATCCCTGTAGTCCCTGCTGGTTTCCAGCATATTCACAGAGAACAACTGGAATTTTGGCATCCTTTCCTGCAGGGCATATGTTTGGCAGGGATTGGCCTCCTTAAATGCTAGATTGAGATATGCTGAGCACAACTTTCCATGACTTCAGAGACAGCTGTTTCACTATAAGGCACAGAAATCAAGTTTAAGCTTTCTAATTCCCCTACAAAGCCAAGATTTTAAGTAAAAAGGCAGGCTGGAAAGCATGGGAAGTGATTTCACTGTTTGTTGAATGAGTTGTTCAACCCTTCAGCTCAAGGGGAAAGCACTGAAGTTGAAAACATAGCACAGGTCTGTTTTACAGGTGAATCTCTGGTAATGTATAAATGACACAAGCTGGTCATTTATAACTCATGGTCCTCTGTGCTGAAAGATTTTCCCCCATCTGAAATCCCCTAATAACTGTGCTAAACAGAATGACTGTGATGTGTGCACTGCCCCAGGCTAGGACTTGCCCAAAGACATGAGCTGCCCATGATCAGGATCTCCACATCTCCCCTGCAGATCTGCAAGTCTGTCTTGTTGCTCAGAGAAAGCTGAGAAAAGTGCCAGGTAATATTTCTGAGCAAAGGCTGCTAAAGGACTTTCAGAACAATGCCATGGCCAAGTTCCCCTTGTGACTTCAGCAGCCAAACTTCATAGAATCAGAGAGTGGTTTGGGTTGGAAGGAACTTTAAATCTCTTCTCTTTCCAACCCCCTGCTATGGGCAGGAGCACCTTCCACTATCCCAAATTGCTCCAAGCCCTGTCCAACCTGGCCTGGGTTGCTTCTAAGATTGGGGCAGCCACAGCTGCTCTGGACAGCCTGTGCCAAGGCCTCCTCACCCTCACAGGGAAGAATTTTTTCCTAATACATGAAGCAGGTAATCCAAACCTAGTATCTCTCAGCTTGCAGCTGTCCTGTCACTCATGTAAAAGTCTCTCTCCATCTTTCCTGCAGGGTCTCTTCAAGCACTGGAAGGCTGCAATCACCCTGAAGCTTTCTTCTTCTCCAGCCTGAACAACCCCAGCTCTCCCATCTTTTCCTGCCAGCAGAGCTGCTCCGTCCTCTGCCCGTCCTGGAGCCTCCTCTGGCCTGGCTGCAGCAGCTCCAGCTCCTTCCTGGGCTGGGGATCCCAGATTTGAGGATTTCAGCTGCCTGACCAACGTGTCAGAGACACAGTACCCCTTCAGCCAGGGAGCCCAGTACCACCAGGGAATTCCTCTGTGTCCTTCAGGGAAGTCAGAATCTCACTGTCTGCATTTTGCCTCGTCCTTCCTTTCTCACCTCTCACCCTTCCTGCCCCCAAATGTTTGTTGCCAACTCATTTTTAAGCCTTCAGCTTGACTCTGGTGAAAGCAGCTGTTTTGGCTAAGGGATTTTTTTTCATCTTATTTCTTCCCCCATCCCACTGAAGTGAAGGAAAGATAAGCAGGGTAGGGGTCCAGCAGCCAGCCAAGGTGAGTAGTGGTATTTGTAAGTTTCCTTGGACTGTTTACTTAAGGAAATGAAAATATTAATTCAGAACTATTCAAATTCTTTTTATCTGTATTTCATACTTTGGCAATGTTTTCCTCCTTTTCTGTACAAGCCTTTTTATTCTGGTTGACTGCACTTATATTCAGAGAAAATTATTATTTGATGAAAGACAAATGCAAATGTCTTAAATGCTTTGGTGATAAGCATGCAGTTTTTCCTTTCTTCTTTTGTAGGCTGGCAAAATAGAAAAAGCCAGTGCAGATTTGGCACTTTTCCCAAAAGAGATACTTCTGGTTTTGTCAAGAATGCTCAGAATGCTTAGATCAAATCATTCATCCTTTTTTTTTTTCAATAAATGCTTCTCAACTGTACACCAGCCATGAGCTGTGCCTCTGCTAAAATAAGTCCAAAAATATTACCCAGGTCGTGCATATGAAATATAAAACCCAATTCATGCCTGCAAGAGCTACCCAGGCAGTTGACTGACCACTTGAACATCAAGATGTGTGTTGCCACTTGAGCAATTGAGAACTTATATTAGAAAGTGAAACATCTCTCCAAGTGCCAGTTAACTACATTTTCTAGGCTCTAGAAGTATTCCTCTTCAGATTGTATGAACTGAATGCTTCCAGGACTTCCAGTTCAAACAAACCCTCACTGGAATATGAGGACTGAATGTGTCTCAGCCAATATTTTTCTTCATTAAGTAAGATTTATTATTTATTTTAAGACAGCTCTGTGCCTACACAGAGGTTAAGTATGGTTGTAAAGCAGAAATTTTGTTTCCTTAGTTTCCAGTGTTTGGAGGTTTTTTTTCGAAATATGTTTCCTTTTCTTTTATATAATGAAATATTAAATCTCTTCAGCTACTTTTTAGCAGTTCTAATAATTTCAAATATAATTTTCCTATTATATTTTAGAGAACCTTCCACAGTCCTGCAAAGCACTGCCTTTAATTGATGTACAGGGTATCTTGTAGGAAATTTTTTTTGTCTCAGAGCATTACCAGACTTCTCTTCAAGGGCTGAGTAGTGCTCCTTTTTCGTGCTGCAGCATGAAAATGCCTTTCCCTCACATTCAGTGGGTCAAACTTGATTAACCCTTTAACACTTACACTAACAGCAACAAAAATTCCAGTTGATCCAGTGATAATAATTCCAAAAATCCACGCGTTTGCATGGAGTGAAAAGCCTCTACCCCAGTTATAAAACCATGGAGAATTCCCCATTTTGTGCTATTTCCATTGGTGCAGACACCAGTTTGGTTGGCAGGGTTGGAGTGGTCAGGGAGCCGAGGAGCAGAGGCACAACTGGCTGTGCCTCCATCTGCTGTATGTGACAAAACAGGGGCTGTCAGAGCAGCAGTGCCAAGGGCAGATCTGAGCTGTGACCCAGCCTGTTGCCAATCACAGGGCTCCAAAAACAGGGATGTTGCAATTGGTGGGAGGGGGAGATGGGTGAAGAGCTTGGCAGGGCTTCAGCCTGCTCCTAGGCCTGGTAAGGACAAAGAGTTTCCACAGCACAGTGGTTTTTGTCAAGCGGCAGGCTTGGGTTTCTTGTTAAAAAAGTCAATCTCCTGACCCAAGTGTCCTTCTTGGGAATGCAGGTTCATCAGTAAGACGTGGCCTGAGCTGTGAGCTTCATGCTAAAAAAATTTGATGGCTTCCATCTGAAGGTTTGATGCTTCAGTTATGAAGATCTCTTTAATTAGATGAGATTCGTTTCATTAGCTCTGCTTTCAGAATATAAGAGTTTAACAGCAGGGACTGATTATTCCTTTCAGTGCAATGTAGATTTTTTTTTTTAAATTTTTTTACGATCCAGTTGGGAAATACTTTTGGGAAACACTTGTTCAAAACAAAACAAGACAAAAAGAAGGATTTTTCTAAGCCAAGAAATAATACTCCTAAAAAAATATTTTGGCTAGAAACAGTTATGTAGGGGTGGTACAAATGATGTACCTTTGTTGCTGGTCTGAATTCAGGACGATGAAAAGTGCAACAAATTGAAATCACTTGACACCACGGGGTAATTCAGATGTGAACACAACAAGGGGCTATCTGAACACACCCTCACTTATTTCCCCCCATCTGTGCTTCCCTTCTCCATCAGCCAGACTCCAAGCCCCTTTGAACTGAGGGCAAACTTTCCAGATCCTGTGAGCTTGTTTGCCCATTCAACAGGTTGAAATGAAAACAGGCAGAGGAAGAAGGGCGAAGACAGCAAACCCCCAGACCTGTGCTGATAATTTGAGACACCATTCTTTATTATGGAAAAAAAAAAAAAAGAAAAACAAAACAGAATAAAACAAAACAAAAAACCAAACACACAAAAAATCCCAAAACAAACAAAAACAAAACAAAAAAAAAAGCCAGCACACACCTTTTTCTGAAAGACCTTGCTATGAGAAGTTCTGGTGTGACACTCCAAACACTCCAGGTAAATAAATATTAAGTCTCCAGAAATGAGCACGATCCAACGCAGCTGCCAGGGCAGAGCTGATTCCCACTGCTGGTGTTTTCCCCTTGTTCATCCAAGGTGACTTTGAAGAGCAGAAGATGCATCTCCCACTTTCTCCAGGGTCTTACCTGCTCACTTGGGGCTTAGATCAGGAAGGGAAGCCCTGCAGCTGGGGAAATGCCAGGGGAAGGAGGCACTGAGCACTGCAGGGATGGGCTGCCCCACCTGGGAATAGAGCTGGGAGTGGGGACCAGCAGGAGTCTCCTGGGCAGCACAGATTTAATTTGTTTTGCTCATTTGTTTTGCAAAGTGTGGCTCATCAGGTGAGCAGGGGACAGGTGGGACACTGAGCAGCCACACCTGTCCCTGGCACAGACCTTCCAGCAATATCAGCATGTCAGCTTCTAACTTCATAGTCCTGGCTGGGGAGAAAGGATTCCTGCTCAAGGCTTTTAAAAAGCTTCTCTTCTTTTAAAAATGTCCTCTTCTTTTAAAGGCAGCCTCCAGCAGATTTCAGCTTTGCAGCCAAAGGCTTACACAGCCCTAAATGTGCTCACAGGACCTTGCTGTCACCAAAGAGTGGCCTGGGCACTGTGGATGCAGAAATCTGTCACAAAACCCCTGGCACTGGTGGGTGTTCTGCAGATTTCTTGATTTCCACTCCTTCTTCCACTGGATTTCAGTCAATGGAAGCAGTGAGTGTATAACCTGGGCCAAATGCAAAAGCTGTCCAGCAGAGTTAAATTTTAATTCTTATTCTTTTGGGGTCCTCTGTTTTTCAGTGTAAGTGTTTCATTATGTAATACTGCACCTTGGCTCTAGAGTAGCTGTAAAATAAAAGTGCTGCTACATTATATTATTATGGTTCTGCTTTTCAGCAATGCTCTAGTTGATGAAGATTTTCTCAGCTAATCTGGGTGACTGATAGCACTGTGATAGTCAGGATCATGACGAGAATAGGAACACACTACCCCACACAGTGAAAACCCAGCAGCTTTTGCCATCAGAATTCATGGATCCAAGGCTCTGTCCTATAAACCTCAGGAGTGCCTCCAGAGCACCAGCAAGAAGGCTGACAGTGCCTCAGATGCAATAAACCTGTGTGAAATATGCATATTGCAATGAATGAGGTTGTCAAACAGCATGAACATCTTTGTTCCTTCTGCTGGAGAATGTGCAGGGGGGAAAAAAAATCAGGTTGCACTATGGTGCCATAGATAAAAGACCTTGATGTGGCCATGAAGACAGAGCTAGTAGGAGCCCTGCTGGCTCTTCATTCGCAGCCTTTATTTAATCCCTCACATCAAATGAAGGCTTTACAGGACCATGTATTTTAGCTGCATGCTCTGCCATCAGTGGCTTAGAGTGATAGTATTCAAGCCCTGCCTGTCACACACCAGGCACATAAAACTCAGGTTTTTCCATAGGATTTTCTCCTATTCTTCAAGTGCAGGGGAAAACAGACACAGCTGTGACATTCTCTGATGTCCTGGTGAATCAGGGGCAGCAGGAAATGGAGGAAACTTGCCCTGCTAACTCTGCATGGGGCTTGTGTGGTGTAAATATGGCGTGAGGGGTGCTCCTCCCCTGCAAACAGGAGAAAACTTTGGATAATCTCCCCTTAAGTGAGCGCAGATCACAAAATCAGCTAAGAGTCTCACAGAGTATAAAAACTTGTGATTGGAGGTGTGCTGAATGAAGATATGATGTAGGCCTGAGCTGGGCCTAAACGACAAACACAGTCCCACCAGGCAGAGCCCAGTGGGCCAGCATTTGCCATGGCCACCCAGATGGATTTTTTTTTTATAGGGGCACCTCATATTTCTGCCACGACCAGGGAGTGTTTTTAACCCTGCTGCAGGAAGCTAAGCCACAAACAACCTGCCCGGGCCTGCTGGGAGGACAGAACAGCACAACACCACTTTCCCAGGAGCCATGGCCTGAGCCTGGGAGCCCCAAGGCCGGGTCTGCTGTGCCCCTGGCTGGGTTGATCCTAAACTCAGCTCCTCCTGAGGGCCCTTTAGGAGGAGTGGGCATTTCTCCACGTGTGCACACCCAGGGATGTGGTGGTGGGAGATAAGGGATGCCTTCAGCCCAGCCACAGGGTGATTTCCACCCACGCTTAAAGGAGGGGAGGTTAAACCTCACCAGCACCATGCTGGCTGCTTTTCCTAGCCCTTAACAACAAGAAAAGTCTTTTACAGAGCAGCGAGGGAGAAATCATCACCCCATGGAGACTAAGCCTGAGCATCCACTCCTTATCTCATCCCAAAGGTGCCAGGCTTCAGAGGACCTCAGAGTACCTCAACAACCCCTCCTGAAAAAAGGTAAAGCCCTGCAACATGTTGTTTTCCTCCCCTCAAACTTTTCCCTCTGGAGAGACTGTGGTCAAGGTTTGGACTGAGAGTGGTTCTCCTTTTGTGATCAGTTCCCACTATGTGGCCTCCAGTGCTCTTTTATAATGTTCTTCTCCTCTATTCTTCTCTGCACTTTGAAGTGCTCTTGCATGAAACAGCACGACATAAAATAAAATGACACTCATTATTAACACAAATGAAACATTTGGTTTCAATTATCTCCCCTCTCTGCAGTTGTGAGGAGTGAGAAATCACTCATAAACCAGGCAACATTTTAAGAAATTGCAGATTTTACAGAGCAAGAGAAAGGAAGAAAAACAGGCCTTGAGATACTGAGGCTGGCACAGCAGAGAAAATGATAAGAGAGAAAAAGAGGGGGGTACTTCCAGCTGCATGGACAGAGCTGCATGGGCTGAAGATGGGGAAAAAAAAAAGGTACCAAAGCAGAAGTGTCAATTAAAGCCTTTAACTCAGAACTGGCTGTGCCACTGACCTAGGGATTGACCTCTAGAAATCCAGTTTGCCTCTTTGCTTTTTTGGCTTCCCAGAGAAGGCCCATTTGGCCTGTCAAAGAGGAATTGAAGGAGGAAAGGGTCTCTTGCTGAAGGATTTCTTCCTGACCTATCTCAATAATTCCCAGCTTCAGGGGAATATTTCTAAGCAGAGTTTCTCTAAGTCTTCCACAACAAGGAAGAAGTACACATTAAAAAAAAATAAAGTACCAAAACCAACACAATATTTGTCTCTTTACTAATTCTGCTAATTTTACCATAACTTTGCCCCTTTTTTTATTCTGACAGATAATGCTGAACCCTTAGAAACAGCATGCATGGGCCTTTGAATGAAGAGCAATAAAAAGGCTTTACAGTATGCAAAAGAGGCTTCCATCCAACCTCAGGGTAGTGCAGTCCCATTATCCCAGCCTGTTTCATAAAACAGCTGCCCTGACAGCCCATGTCAGTATGGAATGCACTCAGCTCTGGGCTTTTTCATCCCTGCTTAAGAATTATCCCCTCTAACATAGGCTGTGATGCACTGCAATTGGCATCCCATAGCCCTGCACACATCTTGAGAGGAGTTCCTCAGCAAAACCCTCTCCAGGGGCTGTGAGGCTCAGCACAAAGATGTTCCTTTCCCCCTCTTTTCCTTGAAATAGACTCGATGCACCCCAAAGCTCTGTAGGGCTGGGGTCAGGTGGTAGCTGGGCTGAGCAGTTTGCTGTGTGCAGGATGTGCCAGTGAGAAAAGGGCTGGCCAACATGAGATTTTTGGATCCCTGGTCTCTCCTGAGCCACAGCACAGCTGCTGCTTGGAAGTGCAAGGCACCACAGCACACGGGTGTAAGGAAGGGAGGGAAGCAAAATACAGCATGTGCTGTAGAGGAAATTTTAAGTAAGCTGAAGGTTATTACTCATATGAGAACAAGAACCTCCACCCAAGATCCCCTAGTTTTCTCCAGCAGTGCAAAAGTAATAATAAATTTTAGAAATTAAAAAGTGATTTTTATTTTTTTTTTCTTCTGAAAGAGTTTTTAAGGAAATTGCCTTGTGGCAGAAAGATGGTACGGGACAGCTGTTTCTTTTCTCCTTCCAAGAGGGATGTTTTTTACAACGAAACCAAGAAACTTTATGACAATTGAGTAATTCTACAGGAAAAGTAAATATTTTTTTGCAGCTTTAAAAAAAATATTTATATTTTTGTGTGTGATGATAAAAAAACCTCTTTCTTCTGCCATGCAACTGCAGCAAGAGCCCCACAGAGCAGTGAAGAGCAGATCCTCAGAGGGAGAAGTGCATTTGTTGTCCCTATATTTGGTGTCAACTTGCAGTATTGAAAAGCAGATAAAACCCCAAGGGTGGGACTACAACACATGGTTGTTTTTTTGGGTTTTTTTTTTACCTTGTTCATCTCTCCAGAAGGAGATGGTGTGACATTCTCACTTTCTTAGAAGTGATATAACACAGAAGCAAGTGGGACCAGCCTTTGGATAAAATCCCTGGAAGGAGAGACCTCTGCCCTAACACTTCAAGAATTTGGAGCTTTGCTTCAAATGTATTTTTTAAGCACCCTTGGCAGCTAGGTTCTGTGAGTCTGAGCAGCTCCAGGGGCCTGCAGTGGCCACTAAACATGACATGCATGAGTGGTTTGTATTTGTCTGTCCATCTCATGGCCAGCATGGTCCTCAGCCAAGTTTGGACAAGGAAAACTGGTCACAGCATGCAGTGGTCATTGGGGATTTTTTCAGACATCACAGCTCTTCCTGCCCACCTGCCCATTATTCAAAACTCACAGCTGAGGGTTGTCTCCTCCCATTCCAGTTCCTGAGAACATCCCATGGCTGGTGCTGCTCTTCTACACCTGGGAGTGCAGGTCCCTGTGGACAGCCCACTGTGGGCTGGCAAAGCCCAAGGGCCAAAAGTGCTGATCCTGTGTCTTCTGATGTGCATTTTTCAGGCAGAATGTGTTCTGTCTTGTTTTGTGTCTCTGGGGGTTGTAGTTTGGTTGTGTGGGGTGAGGGAATGTGCCCCACGAAAGGTGCAGAGCTGATATTCCACAATTACAGAGAAGAAAATACTTCACAGAGTGGACAGCGAGCCAAAAGCTTTGAAAGGGTGTTTCACTTAGGTTTTCACATTATTAATACAACTCTAACAGATGACATTAAAGGCAGCTGACCTTTCTCTTTTATTTGTTTTTCGTTAGTAAATCTCCAAAGACAGGCTTTTCTGAGCATGTTATAATTCTGCACTTGGTTTCTCAAAGGGGTTGAATAACCCATGTTTTTCATTAGAGACAGATCCATAATCATTAGCCTTGCCTGCCTCCCATTGCACAAGGAGCAGAATCAGAGCTGTGCCCCAAATGCACCACCTCCTTTCACCCAGAAAACCACCTTCCCTCCTCTGCCAGCTCTCAGCTCCCAGCTTGGTTTCCCACCACCAAAGAGCTGCCCACAGCTCCAGATTGTCCTCACAGCCCAAATTGTTCCAGACCTCCCTCCTCTGGAAGCTGCAAGGCTTCGTTTCTCTGCCTCTAACTGGCTCTGTCACACAGCTGGGCAGTGCAGATACACCAGAGCATGGCCAGTGGGCTCCCCACAAAAAAAATAAATAAATAAAAAAGCTGTCACCTTTGCTGTGGCAAAGTCCCCAGAACATGGCACACGCACCACCCCCAGGAATTTGGCCCCAGTTTCGGTTTGCCATCCTGTGCAGCTGGGGAATAAGAGGCTTCTATTGAATGTCAGCTCTTATTTATTAGAACTTGCAGTCAAACAATAGGCCACACACAGGGAGGGTCTGACAGACCGAAAAATATGCGTGCAGCTCCGTAAACACCTCAGCCTTGTTTGTGTGCGTGTGTGAAGGCAGGGGACACTCTCTCCTTCATAATTCACAAGTTCCTTCTGGACTTCTGGGCAGCCACTTCGATTCTCTGTCTAGATACATGCACGTCCTCTTCCCTGAGAGCCACAAAAGCCGAAATGCAGCCCCTGTTGAGCAGCCACAGTCCTGAAGAAGGTTTTTCTGTCAAGCAGAGACTTTCTCCCAGCAACACAATTCCTACTTGTCCTCTCAAATGAGCCATGGACTGCCAGTGGGTTGCAAGAGGTAACAGATCTCAGGTTTGCTTTCATGTTGGGAAACAACATGAAAGCAAACCTGAGATCTTTTAGCAGACCTCATGGCTGGGGTGGTGGGGGGAAGATTCACCAGATTTATCTAGCTCAGAAGCAGAAAAATTTGGAAAAATCCACTCATACTTCCTGGAGACGACAACCTTCTTCTGACACTTCATGGAAATTCTCATGTAATGTTTCTAGATCTTCTTCTGCAGGATGTTTGAAGACCAGATAAATTATTTAAAGTGCCTTACAGCATTGAAATGCAGCTTCGATGGGGGAAGTTGTCATTTTTGGGGAAATCCAGAAAGAATGAGATTGCAAAAGTTGGGAGATGATTGTCAGTATCCTTTGAGCACTTGCCAGCATTTCTGCCTCCCTGAAGTCTAGAGGAGTTCTAAGCCAGCCTAAAGGTGACTAAAGGAAGTCTAAAGGCAAAGAAAATGTAGGACAGGTGCTACCATGCCCAGAATTACCTGTCAAAGAACACAAAATAGCTGGGGAGGTTATTGCCCTAAGTGATACCACTGAAAAGCCAGACTCATTTACTTTAAAGCTTCACTCACTTTCTTAACCCAGGCCTACTAAATCCACAGAAGGAAGTAAGAACTGGTGAAATGGCATAGCTGAGGTCAGCACTTACTTTCTTTCTTCCACATAGAAATGGAGCCACACTGAACACTAAATAAAGTGCTCAGGATCTTGACTAGACCATAGGGAAATGGGCTGGACCTTGTGCTGTCAGGCATTTATTTGCTTCTTTTTACCATGTCTTCAGGTGTCTTTGACCATATTTTCACCTCACTTTTCCTTCAGAGCTGCTCACTGCTCACTGGCATGGGCTGGGCTGTGCAGGCAGTCACTGTCATGCTCCCTGCAGCATTTATTCATGCTTTTTTGTGATTTTCAAACAATTGCTAGCTTGTGTGTGAACATCCATCCCGTTTATGTGCCTCAGGTTAGGCACCTGAAACCCCCAGCTGTTGCCAGATGTGACGTGGCTTTGAGGGTCATTGCTCCGGCACGTGGTGCCCAGAACCAGAGGAGCACCAGGAATCACTCCTGTGCCTCTTGACGGAGAAATCTGTAGAGATCTAACACACCTCAGGACAAGAGAGGCTCAAATAAAATGTTAAAATGAAAGCCAAGGAAGGGAATTTGAAATTAATATGAGCAGATGTACAATTTGAAGCCACACCATTTTTTGCAAAGCCCACTGACTATGACATGTGCCTCGAGGAATGCATCCAACACCATCCCAGATAATGGGAGAGGAGGATTTCTGTAGATGTGTTTGCAAACACCTTGGGGAGCTGCTTAATCTCATGAGGAAGTTCTGTTGCCCATTCCATTACATAGACAGCCTGGTCAAAAATCTAAATTCTGAGTTGTTTTCATTTTCCCACTTCTTCTGCACCTATTGTTTTAAGTATTCTTTTCCCTAGTTAGCTGATTCAAAGCCTCTCCAAATAAAAGTTTACATGACACTGTTGCCACAAGGATTCTTGCCAAGACAATGAGCGGGGCAGATGCTGGCTGACTTGTTGATTCACTCACTCAGCAAAAAGCTATGTGGATAATTTTGTTTTCCTCTGAGGTGCAGACTCCCTTTTCCCCCCGAGTTTTCTTGGGCCTGCATGGACCACATGTCTAATACAAGCTGTTCTTGCATTTCTGTTAACCTGCTCCTGTCTGGAAGCCAAGGAGTGGTTTGTCATTGACTTCAAGAGTTCTAAATATTCCTTCTTCTTCTCTAACTGAGTTATTATTTAGTTTACTTCCTTCTATCTCTATTTCCCACTAATCTCTAACCATGCCCTGACTCCACTTAGGGAAAAAAAATCATAAATAAAGAGGAATATAAAAAGTTCAAGGGTTGACTGGAAAGCAAATATTTGTTTTTCTTTTTAGATGGGAAAGTTAGGTATTGAATTCAGTCAATATTTTTGTGCAGTGTGCTGCTCTCAGGTTGTTCTGGTTTTTCACATGAAATCAAAAAATGAGGGCAAAGATGCAATTGTTACAAGAGAAAAATAAAGAAGACCAAAAAATCACTGACAAATATTCTACAGAGGTCCCAAAGAATTATTTTCTAACTACTTGTGAGAGACACTTGAAAGACCTTTTAGGAGGCAAAAGTTAACTCAGATCAATGGGAGGCTCTGCTTCTGATCCTCCCTTAATCCAAGGAAACAACCCTAAACTATCTCAGAGATTATATCTTCAAATATGGGCAGCATCTGGGGAATAGCCAAAAATTTCTGCCTGTAGCAGGATTAATTTCAATTGCCCACAGAAAAATGCTTTATTTATTTGCATTTCAATGCAGATTCTTGGCGTTACTTGACTAAAGGGGACAGATCTCTGCTGCTTCATAACCAGTGGCACTTCATTCATAGGTTGAACAAGCTGGTGACAAAATTACATCACTACGTGGTGTAGCACCACTTGTTGCTGTTCTGTATAATTTTTTTTTGTGTTACTGATTTTTGTAAAAGTCATTTTTGTAAGTCTGTGTCTCTACAGCCATATGTTGGCTGTAGCAAAAGAAAATAATTTAAATATTTTTTCCCTTTTTTTTGGTAGAAATTGCACCACTTTCATTTTTCATAAATGAATATGCTTAAGTTCAATTACTAAAGAATCTCTTGAAACTGACCTTCATGCACAAACCATGTGTTAAAAAGACCAAGAGTGAAAATATTTTTTCTGGGATTCATCTGAATTCATCCTGGAATTACGATGGAAAAAAACATAAATTGGTGTGTTAGTTTATAAATCACAATTTGTATGTACAGACATTTGATTTCTTACATCATGCTCTACATTCCCTTTGATTTCAGCCACTTTAAAACTTTCCACCTTAATGCAAAGGGCAACAGCTTTGTCTGTCAAAGTGGTATAAAGATCAAAATATCTCACGGAATTAAACAGTGATGTCATTCCAAGGGGGAAACACATATCAGCTGTGAAACTTTCTGTTTCTCACTCCACCTTGGAAATATTTGGGTACCCCTGAGAAAATAAATATGTATTTGATGGCAACTTGGACAGAATTAACAGTGCTACACAGAAACAAGAGGGAATGAAACACAACACACCCTGGGTACACTGAAAATATTTCTCAGCATAAACAATGCTATGTAATGTACAAATTCCCCTTTATTTTAGTAAGAAAAGAAAATCAGGGTTATAAACTCAAGACGTGTTTTCTCCGATGTATCTGGCTCAATCTGAAAACAACACTGACAATCCAGGATTTCTCATGCTATCCTAGCAAGAAATTGAATTTAAAAACTCACACTAAACTGCTCAAATATATCCAAACACATTTCCCTGTGGCACGAACTTTCACAGCTAGGAGAAAGAAAACAGAACAGATTAAAAAAAAAAAAAAAAAAAAAAGTGTGTTTAAAAGCTAAGACCAGGGCCTGAGTCTGGGAAAGGTGAGCTTGAGTGCTGGCTTCATCCCAGTTCTGAAACTGGTGCTACAGTTTGGTTTCAAAGCCCATTTTACACATCTCTCTTTCCCCATTCCTAAGGAAACTCGCCATAATTTAGGGAATTCAACAAGTTTATTGTTACAAAAAATTATTCCACCTAGCAAGGGTGAATTTGGACTGGCTGCTTGACAGTCCCCTTGGAGCACAGGGATCCCTTCCTTCATCCAGGTGAAGAATGACCATTCCTCAGTGTTGGCTTTTCAGGAATCAGAGTTCCTAACAGGCAATTTGACCTGAGTTCCCAATGTGCAACACCAGCACAGTCCACCCTCATGGCTACAACCAAATCAGCACAGTAGAACTTGGCTTTTATTTTTATAAGCTCCATGAAGACAAATACGACTGATTTTTTTTTTTTTTCACTCAGTTTCAAGCTGTGTGTTTCAGACCCAGGTAAAAATGTGAAGTAGACAGCCTGACCCTGTAGCTGAGTAGCTAATAGTAACACCCATAAATACCTAGAAAAAGCCAGAGACTGATTCTGTGTGTCTTGTCACAGAATCACAGCTGGGAGGGCTCTTCATCCTGTCCAGCTTTGGGCACAAGGCCAGAACCTGTCCTGTTGGATCTGGAGCCACTGAACACCCAGTTCTTCACCACTGTATCTCTGTCCCACTGAGCAGTGACCCTGTAGTCTTCTTAAATCACACAGACTCCATTTTCTTCATGGTGGAAAAAACCCCTTCTTTATTTACATAACTCCTTTTTATGCAGTTTTACAAACATCCTGTGAGACTCCAATTGGTTAGTAGTTTTCTTGCCAATGACCTTTATTGGTTAGTAACAAGTTGTTATTCTGTATTGATTGGTCAAACTCTCAGTGCATAAATGCAGGGAAGTTGTTTGTTTTATTTTTCTATCCAACGGCATAAAACCAGTTTATACAGGTGTAAGTTGCTTTTTACCCAGGAATAGATTGTTATGCTAATTAACTTCTCACACCATGATTGCTTTCACATGGGAACTTGCAAACCATTGAGCTTAACTTAGAAGTAATGACAGGCTAGCCAGAGCAGGCCTTGTTTTATAAGGCTTTCCTTGATAATTTTTCTACCTTACTGCAACATTCTTAGGCTTCCTTTTACTGCCAAAATTCTTATAAAAAGATACTGTTGTCCCTTGTGCTGTCTGATGGTTTCAGCTCCTGATCCCACTCCAATTTGCATTTTCTGAGAAGCCTGTCCCTGCCTGTGAGTCCTTCTCTCCCCAGGGAGCTCCATGTTCTCCGTGCTGATCCATTCCCAGCCTTGCTCAGCTGCCTACACCTCGCAGCAGACCATTCTTGTGCTCCAAAGAAGCTGACATGGAAGATCAGCTGGCTTCTCCTGGATCCTTTTGAACCCCCAAGGGCAATTTTCCATGAGACTATGAGAAGCAGGTTCCCTGCAACAGGGTACATCTGTTTTTCTGAAGTCGAGGTTTATTCTTCCTTGCTCACTCCTCCTAAACACCACAGCTTCATGGTCCCTGCCCTCAGCCTTCCATCTTCATGGTGAGTGAGAGGTTAACAAAGGATCCCCTCTGATCAGTTCATGACTTGCATGAATCATGAAGCTGCCCTCCATAAGCTCCAGAAATCTCCTGGCTTCCCTGAAACCTTGCCAGCTGCCTTTGCCACACAGCAACCTGCCTTTCAAGTCCATGGTCACATAAGCACACACACAAAAAAAACCCAAAAACAAAACAAAACAAAAACTAAACAAACAAACAAAAAACCCCAAACAAAAACCCAACAACCTATTGAGCTTTTGTCCATCAGCTGCAAAGCAAGATGGAATTTTGTTACCTTCAAAGGCAAACCTGTGTTGACAAGTTCTGCTTAATTCTTTCCAGTGACACACAAAGGACATACTGTGGGGTGTGATGGTCTTCATCCAGTAGTCCTTTCCATTCAATTAAAAGATCAGAGAACCACTGAGCCATAGAATAAGCTGAGTTGGAAGGGAGGCACAAGGATATGGAGCCCAACTCCAGGACAGCCCTGAGAATCACAACATGTCACAAATGCCCAGGATTAGCCTTAACAACTTGATGTAGAAAGTCTTCATCCACCTGATGTGCAGGAGCAATTCCTTGAGGAAGCATTCCAAATCTGCCCATTTCCCCCTGATTGCTGCCCACTCCCTGCTTGTTTGGAGTCTGAGGACTTTCTGCAGAGCTTGGCTGGTACACAGTGCCCAGGAATGGGAGAGGGCCTGTGTCCTTGCCTGTGGAAAGACAGACAGCTCATGGTCAGGACATCATGATTCAGCTGTGCTGCAACCTGCCAACAGAGCTGAAACCTCCCGATATCATTTTGAATTGCTTCTGTGGACCAGATAAATGGTGTAAGAAGGTGAAGAGAGACCTGGCCTCAGGAAAGTTGGGGTCTATTTTTTGCCCTTCTACAGGCAGCTGCAAAGTCCCAGCCAAGGCACTGAGAAATGTTTGAGCTACTTATTTTGCCAGCAACAAGAGTCTGACACCAAAGCAGTCATAGGATAGGAGCTTTATCCATATGTCTAACATCTACAGGGTAATGTTCATGTGCAACCAGGATTGTGAACTGGGGAAATATTAACAAGGATCTGTCAGAGGGACATGGATGAAGAAAGATTTATAGAACTAGTCACAGCTTGCTATCTAAGAAAGCTAGCTGTATCCTCTGATGGCAAAAGCCCACTCAATTTCTCAAAGAAGGTTTAATAAAACACCTTCTACCAGGATGAATTAATTCACTTTGCTGCAGAGATGCTTTGTGGGTTTATCACCCGAAGACCTGCCAAATACTCCTTCATGAGCTCCAACAAGTTTCCTCCTTTTCTCTCACCGCAGCAGGGGGTTTCTTCTCCTTTTCCTCTCTCCCAAGCACTCCAAACCCTTAGTGCTGGGCTTAAACTATAAAGTTAGGTCTGAGGCTCAAAGAAGCTGGCTTATCTATCTAAGTGTTGCCAGCCATGCAGAACAGGATGCTGCTCCTGCCCAGACTGCTAAAAAACTTTGCTGCTGACAGAAACCAGGATCATTCAGGATGAAATGGGGCAGCATTTAAACCTGTGTTGTGAGTAGCACACGACTGAAGTAAACATCAATGGGTGTCTGACTTGTCACAACTCTTTTCTAGATACCTTCTGCTACTTTGCAGAGGGAAATGATTCCCAGCAGATTTCACAGCACAGCTCAGTAACCAAGAGCTGCATTCCAGCCCCTGAGAGGGGCTGCTGCAACCCTCCAGATCCATAAATCCAGGCACAAATGCTCACTTGTGGAGAAGGGGCAACATGCAAAAGGAGGCTGAGTACAAGGACTCAAGTGCTTGTCTCACTTGCTAGGTGGAGAGTCTGTTACTTGGGGAAGATTTTTGGACTACCTTCCCTTTCAAACACCTCAGAGGGATTATGTAAGACAGAGGACTAATTTAGTCCCTTGATAATGGGAGTGCAGCAAGAAGATGAAAAACACAGCTTGTGATATATCTATGGCTCCCACTGGTGCATGGCCAGTTCCTTTCACTGACTCATGGTCATAAGGTGAATCACCAAAATGATGGGAGGGGATAAAATAAAAACATTGCTCATCCATAGGTTTGGCTGCTGGTTTTTGAGAGGCAGCAGGTTGGGTTGTGGAGGTCTGGGAGTGAAGACCATGGTTGATTTCAAGTCCTGGAGACTAACAAGACAAATGCCAGGGATTTCTGCAGAGAATAAAATGGTTCCTTGTGAGATTTAAACCTCCAGCCTGGCAGGGAATCCTACCTCAGCATGGCTCTGCTGTTGATGGCAGTGGAGATCAAACTGGAGAGTCCAAGCGAGGATGAAAATGGCAGGGAACAAAACAGCAACAATGGACAGTTTGGCCACTTCTGATCCTTCACTTGTTCCCATTGTTGCTGCCATACCAAATGTGCCCTCTTAGTCAGCAGAGCCCTGGGAGAATGGCAGGGGCAGAGCCCTCAGAGAGGAAGAGTAGAAAGGCAAGAGTTAATGTTTGACAGTGCCTGAAGGCACTCTGGTTCTGCTGCTATCCCAGCACATGACAGGATGAAAAGAGAAGAGGAAAAACTGTGCCAAAGTTGCCCCATGGACACAGCAAAAGCTGGCTCCTCGACCAGGTTTGGAAGAATCCTGATAAACAGAGCTGATAGATGGTCTCCACTTGTTCCTCACCCATATGAAAAGCCCTTTCCCTCCCTTGTCTGTCAGTCCTTGTCCCATTCCTTGCCTCTTTCAGAGCTGGTGAGTCACTGTGCTCCTCACAGGAGGTTTAGTTCTTTGGCACAGAGTACCACTCACTCACAAGAGGTTTCTCAGGCAAGAGCATCATCTCATCAGCCTGTTTGCCTCTCTTCCCCTTTCATCTGTTGTTTGCTTTCCATTCATACACAGAGAACTCATCCCCTTGCCAGACCATTTGCATGTTTTGTAAGAGGTGACGGTGATGCAAATGTCAGGAAGTGCATGTTGTCTATTATTTGTGCAACACGTTTTTCTACCTCCGGGTTATTTACCTTGTGTTCAGTTCTTCCCCAGTCAGACCTTGGCCCAGAAATAAACTCAAAAATAAAATTTTCAGTTTTAAGAGCTGCAGGTGTGCCTGTGAATGGCTGTGGAAAGACAGACAGCTCATGGGGCAGAAGAAAGGGCTGAGCTGGTCTGGATCTTTCTTTGCCACCAGCCCATTACAGCATTTTGGACAAACCCCTCTGTCCCCAGGAGGTGGTGGAGGAGAAGTGTGTTTGTACAGCTGCACGCACAGCAAAGAGCTGCTGTCTGCTCTCATCAGGAAAGCACTTTTTCCACAGTGCAAGAGATTTTCCTGTCCCTTGGTGAAGGATCCCCTCTCAGGGTGCTCCTGCAGGAGACAGAAAAAACCCACTTCAGCACCTTCACAGGCTTGAGTGTCCATCAAAAACTACAGTGGCATTTTCCAGAAGAAATTCAGGGATATCCTCACCTAATCATTACAGGTCACAGCTGAGGCTGAGGATGCTGCTGGAGTCTGTTATGGAAACAATCAGCACAGGTCTACTGTTCTAGTGAAAGCTGAGCAGTCAGGAAAAATGCAGCAGTCATCTGAATGGGCAGGTAAATTCCCAATTACAGATGATATATTCAAAGCCCAGTTACTGTTAATGGCATTTATGGGGGGAAAATTGGCCCTTATTAAACCATATTTAAATGGGATTACAATGTGCTGAACTGAATGGGGAAAATGCAGCTTTGGCCTGGAATACCCACTAGCAGAGAACCCTGTAAGTCATCAAATAAAATAAGTCTTGCAACCCCCTGTCACATCACTGAAATCACAGAAACCCACAGTGAGTGGTCTACAAACCAACTTGTCCAAGATCTTCACTGAAGAAATCTACAAACAAGTTGCAAGTTTGGTAAATTTACCAAATTAAAATTTGCTGATCATCTCAAGCAACTTTGGAAATGAAGATGTAGATATGTAGGCAGATTGAAAGATAAAATTCCCTTCACCAGTCTGAAAACTGAATGAGTGCCTGTCAATTAGTGACAAGGCTTTGGTGACAGGGCAGGAGAAAATTATCACACTGGGGGAAAAGTTACAAACCTTGTGCTACAGGTCCAGCAAAGTAATGCCTTAAAATTAATTTGCAGTGTAATTTTCAGTTCTCAATTATTATCTTCCATTTCTACTTAATTACATGAGGGCCCACAGTTACTAATACTTGGATTTAAAGACCTGCTTTCCTTCAGGAAGAGTTCCATCAGTCCCATTGCTACAGTGGGAAGATTTACATTGCTACAGTAAATCTTCCTCAGGATAAACTTGGCCCATCCTTCAACACAAAAAACCAAACCAAACCAAACCGAAACGAAACCAAAAAACAAAAACAACAACAACAACAACAACAAAAACCACAAAAAACCTCCAACCAAACAAAAAAAAAGACCCAACACCATAAAAAGTCCTAAAACCACCGAACCAAAAAAAAAACCCCCAAACTAAAAAAAAAACCACTCAAGGTATAAAATGAGGAACTGCCATGACCTACAGAACAATGAATGGCCTTAAGATCTCCCATTTTAACCCAAGAATAATTTTTCTGTGGGAGTGCATGAAATACAATTGTATCTCCCAAACCAAATGAATATGCCAAGATTTTCAGTAATGTGGACCAGAGGGATTTTTGTACAGACTGAATTCTAAACTCAATTTTCAGCTTCTTTAACTTTTTCTTTTTTTTCTGAGCACATATTGGCTTTGACTGCTATAGAGAACCACCCTGATGATAATAATGATTTATATGGAACTTTTGCCAAAAATGCAATGCAACCATCTTAAAACACTTCATAGATCCAGCAAAGTGATATGCAAGCCACGTGCAAGGATCACATTGCATCATCCACCAGGACACAGCAACCATCTCTGTGATGATGGAGGGCAACAGTTTGAATAATGCACACTAAGATTACCCAACAGCTCAGAGAAGGAAGTGAAAATTTAATGATTGCATCTAATTGAAACTGCAGGAAAAAATTTTGAGCAACAGAATCCAATTACTCAAGCTAGAACTTAATCAGAAGCTAAACAGGATGTGCTACCTGCTACACAACCATTCCAAACTTGGGCTGATTTAAAATACAAAATATCAAGGATAATCTCACAAACCTAATGGAAGCTATTATTTTGTTGTTTGTTTTGTTGTTTGTTTTTTTTGGGGGGGGGGGTTGGAATTTTTTTTTTTTTGTTTGGGGGGTTTTTTTTGTGTTTTTGTTTTGTTTTGGGGTTTTTTTTTGTTTTGGTTGGGGTTTTGTTTTGGGTTTTTTTATTCCTTTTCCTTTTCTATTAAGCCCACACTGCCCCACAAAGATATAAGGGTATGTACAACAGAAATGTTTGAGGAGTCAGGAAAATTTTGTTGATTGATCCCAAAGCCTTTCTGGTGATGGGTGAGGCTGAGAACTCTGCCTGGCTGATTGGGGGCAGAGATGAACAAATGCTGACAGGGAATGGAGTTTTTATGGCAAGAAATCACACAGTGATGAGTCTGTGCTATATGCGAACCTATAAACTCTCCTTGGCTGAATACCCAACCCTTCACAACCTCTGGCTGTTTCTGAAAGAGAACTTCAGTGCTAAAAATGCAAGCATGACTTTTTTGTTTGTTTGGTTGGTTTTGTTTTTGGTTTTTTTGGGGTGGGTTGGGTGGGTTTTTTGTGTGGGTTTTTTTGTTGTTGTTTTTTTGTTTGTGTGTGGTTTTTTTGTTTTTTTTTTTGGTTGGTTGGTTTGGTTTGGTTTTGGCTTTTTGGGGTTTTTTTAAGGGTTTTTTTGTGTAAGAGAGCTCCTCCAGCCTGGAGAAGGAGTGTCTATTACACTGTTGTCCAACCCACCTTTTTTTTTTCCTGGAAAACCCTGACAAGAGGTTGTTAAGCCATTCAGGTGTAAAATAAGCAAGGTGGGTTCAGCTGGGACAGCTCACCCACAGCAGCCAAAGGTCAGGAAAGACATTTCTGTGCAGGCTGTACCCGGAGTCAGGCACAAGAGCTGAGGACCCAGAGTTCACAGGGGTATAGGAAGATAAATTACCCCTATTTTTAAAAAACCCATGCCTGCATCTTCAGCAGAAGTTTATGGAGCTGGTTGATTGTGGTCACTGATCAAGACTGCACAGCCCAACACTGGGGGAGGAAAGAGAGTCAAGGGAAAATGAAAACTTGAGGTGTCCTGCACAGGCATTAACACGCAGTACATATAAACTGCAGGAGTATTTTGCATTTATAGGAGGAATTTCTCAGAAGGTTTTAACAACAGTTGCTCACAAAGTATTTATGGAAACACTATGGGCAAGGACACTTCCTTATCACACCACGAGTGGCCTCCCATAACACCTCAGTGTTTGCCTTTACCTTGCTATAACTGACTGGCAGCCACTCCTTTGCAGCATTACAGGCTGCTGCAGCCAGGCAGCAAATGAGGGAAAAAAACCCAATGGTTTTGTTGCCTGAGCACCATATCCAGCTCCAGGGCAGAGGGCTCACCCTGCCCCACGTGCTGTGGTCAGTCAGTTATCTGCCCACAGCAGCGGGTTGTGCAACAGGCACGGCTGCTCTGGCAGATGGGCCTCCCAGAAACCAAGGCACAAGTTTCGTTTCCATTGCCCAAAGCGAGGAGCCTTTCTCCTTTTTCGACTAATTTTTCTTTCCTCCTCCGTGCTGGGGTTATCTGAAGTCCAGGGAGTGATGGGAGCTGGTCTGCTGCTCCTCCAGAGGCCAGGCTGGCTGCCCGCCCTCAGAGGGATGAAGGGGACATTGACATCTGTAACCTCTCAGGATTCCCTCTGGTTGAGATGACCCCAAGTTGTGTTTAAAAGTCTCTTTTCCCCAGCCCAGCTGTCAAAGAACTGATCAGGAGTCTTTGGCTGTTGTTCTCAAGGCTGTTTGTTATTTCTTATCTAAAACATTCTCTGTCTGGCCTGCCAAGGTCTGTTCTGCAGCTCAGTCTGAGGCACACTCCCCACCCACGGGGCTGGTGTTGTCTTTTATACTATAAACTACGTATTCAATATTTACAGTTATGTCCCAATACCTATCACCTGTGTTAGACAGTGACTTTCTACCCTAAACCAATCCCAAAGTGCCACCATCACCAAGAAGATGGATGCTAGGAAGAAGGGAGAAGAACAGGACAACGCCCAAATCCCTCCATCTTCTCTCCTAGACCCCCATAGTCAAATTTTTCAAAATTCCACCTTTCACCCTATGACAACTACTGTTAGGCTACTTAAACTTTTGTCACCTTTAATTCTTCATACAAAGGTGGCAATTTGTTCCATGGGTCGAACTCAAAGGCACAGGGGTCTTTGGCTGCATGCCAGGGTCTCTGACCCCCCTGCCAGGGCTTCAAAATCCCCTGGCTGGGGCTTGGATCATCCAGGACTGCAGGTTTTCCTGCCCTGCCACCTCCTTTCTCCACGGGGATGCAGGATATCCAAGGACAGCAGGGTTATTGCTTATCTACCCCACCCTTTCTGCTGCAACCAAAGAGTTCCTCCAGCAGGGGAATGCCAAAGCAGGACCTGAAAAACAAAGAGCTCCATCCTGCCTTCTCCTTCACTCCTTCCCCAGCCTTCAAGGAACAACTGAAGGAGCTGGGGCTGCTCAGCCTGGAGAAAAGGAGATTCAGGGGTGACCTTATCACTCTCTACAATTCCTGAAATGTTGTAGGCAGTTGGAGGTTGGTCTCTTTCTCCAGGCAGCAACTGAGAATGAGAGGACAGTCTCTCTGTGCCAAGGGAAATTTAGGTTGGATGCTAGTAAAAATGTTTTTACAGAAAGAGTGATAAAGTTCTGGAATTGCCTGCCCAGGGAGAAGGTGGAGTCACTATCCCTGGAAGTGTTTAAAAACAGACTGGATGTGGCACTGATGCCATGGTGTAGTTGAGGTTTTGGGGCTGGGTTGGACTAAATGATCTTGAAGATCTCTTCCAGCCTGGTGATTCTGTGAATTCTGTGATTCTCTGCAGCACCGTGGTGGCCCTGGGGATGTGCTGGGTGCCTCTGCCACCAGGCCTGGCCTGGGGCTGCAGCACCTCTGCTGCTGTCAGCTCTGCTCAGAAGCAGATATTTGGGAGGTGCCTGTGCTGGATGAGGTGGATGAGCAGGTCTCTCTATGAGAGATGGGGATACAGAATCTACCCAGCCCTGATTTGGTTTGGTTCATCAGCTGGGGCATCTCTTTGGAGCCAAGACAGCCCAAGCACGAGCTGTGTCCGGGTGGAATCCACCCTCACCTGGAGGAGGTGAGGATGCCTTTGGGAGGAGCAGCCTTGGTGGTTTTCTCTCCTCAGCCCCTCAGCATCCTGCAGGATTTACAGACTCTCCTCTGGCCATTGAGCAGCTGCTCCTTTCCTTGGCATTGTGAAATCTGCTCCTTGCCACAGGGAATAGTCAGCGCTGGAAGTGGAGCTCCAGTGTGGAGCTGCCAGCTCTTGCAGGATTTTATCACAAACTTCATTATATCTGATATTTTGCTTAAAGTTCCAGTTCCTGTCAGCTAGCAGTTACAGAACAATATCAGAGGCTTTTTGGTTGGGTTGTTGTTTTGAGGTTTTTTTAATTTCAATATGAAATTATTCTTTTTTTTCTCTCCGAGTTGCAAAGAAAAGCCTGAAAACATGGCCCAGGGCTCCAGAACCAGACAAACAAATAGAACTTCTTATTTATACTGTATTTGCATGTCATTTGTAAGACAGCCTCACCAGCATTTCAGGACTGGCAGCACCACAGTTTTCATCCGTGGCTGGGAAGCACAAAGGCCAAGTCTCCAATAAGATTACAGCCCTGTGGTTTCTCAAGGTCATATTCT